>NC_047650.1:19376517-19469070 GCF_902201215.1 Prunus dulcis | reverse complement strand
ACCTATTTTCTTAAAACAACTTATGGAAAACGAGTATAGATGTATGGCTATACTATTTATTTTTAAGATTCAAAAAATAGTATGACCGGGCAGCGACACTATATGTATATACAAAGACCCGCCCAGGGCCTAAGCGCCACGTGTCAAAGAGGTAAAGCCGGTCGGCTATATTATTTTTTATGCAAAAACAAATATAGCCGCACGGGCTATACCTTTTTTTCTAATAAATATATGTTATTTTTATTCAGTATTATGTGAGAATTATGTGTATAATACATGAATTTTGTATGTATTATTGAATTTTTTGTAAAACAATACGTCTATTAAACATGAGAAATGCATGCGTACGTATATAATACATTATTAAACATGAAAGTGCTAAAATCTTTATACGGGTAACAACTTTGGAAAAGTAAAAAATCAAAAAGGGACAATAGATACTCCACTAACAGGTCGCCCATGGGCATAGGGTACTCATCCTTGGGGGTTGCAAGATTTAGATTTCTATAATATGTGCAAACCGTTAGAGCTCCAGTATTTTTCAACATTTGGCACAATGTTGGCCAGCCCCTCAACGTGTCGGGCGGTATGGATAAAGTCGTCTTTGAGAATATGTTAAATTTCTTCTTTGACTTTTAGTTGTACCTCGGCAGAAAATCGCAAGTGGTGGTTGTTGGAAAGGTTTGAACCTGTTTTTGATTTTCAATTTGTTTTCTACTAAACCTCTGGGTAATCCAAGCATCTCATGATAGTCCCAAGCAAAACAATCTTTACATTTGCAGAGGAGGCTGATGATTTCGACACTCAGCCTCAGGTTCAAAAGATTACTAAGAAAGAGAGGTCGTGGTTCGCCCTTAGTTCCTACATTGATTTCTAACAAAGGTTCTTAGACTCGAGATGGCTGTCTTCCATCTCAGTAGGTGCAGGATCCAGGTCATCAATGGTTAATACATCATCGTCATCTGACTCATGTTGGAATTCGATCAAATTAATCGGCAAGTTCGGCAGTAAAGAGTCCTCGGCCCAATATTCCAATAGTAGTTCCATCAGATCGACCATGGCCACTACCCCTTCTTCTTTGGTTATGGTGTGATCAACACCTCTCGCGCCGAATCCTTCCGGATGTTCTCGATACCTAGCTCCAAGACTTTCTTGTCGGATGTTCTTGTTAGTAGTCTTAAATCCGTGCTTGCATAACGTGGGTTTCAAAGGGTTTTCCATTAGCTGGGTATATTGACACTTTTGCCCGTGTCTGCCAAGCAATATGTTGTAGTCCACATTCGACTCCACAACATAAAAGGCCTTAACTCTTGTTTGATCGTCCACAATTATTTTCAATGGCAATACCCCAATGGTTTTGGACTTGTTACCGACAAAGCCGCTCATGGCCACGCCAAATGGGATAAGATCTTCCTTGATCTTATTCAGCTTCTTCATCAGGGAATAGGGAAGAACATTGACTTGAAGGAAACATGCATCTAATGCTTCAGAAATGAACTTTAGCCAAAACCTATATGCTGGTAATTTTTAACAACAATATTAAAACCTTGCAAGTGCACAAATCAAATGATAGTATAGTAAGCAAACAAGGGTCCGTCCCACAGAGATTGTGATCTAAAGAGATGTTTATCAATGTCACACAATGAAAACTAAAACACAATTAAACACGAAAACAAAATAAAGATTGAAACCACAAGGACTTCTACACATTTCTTATAAATATAAAGAGAGGGTGAACATAGAGGGTGAATAGAGCAAAGGACACAAAAAATTGAACAATCAATCAAACAATCAAAAAATCAACCAAAGACAAAAAACTCAAAATGATCACTTGATCACTGAGAACCTTCAAACAAACTGGAGCAACCAAAAGCTCATTTGAGCCACAAAAGAAGCCAGCTATAGATCAGAACTTCCAAATTTCAGAATTAGAGAAATAAGTCATTCAAAGCAAGACTTCTCTCGTTACAAATTTGGTTCAGCAAAAGCCAAGACAAGCAGAGTTTGAGTTTTTATAAATATGAAAACCTCAACAAATTTTACAGTGCAGTTCCTTCCAGCTTATTAAGTCCTCAAGTCTAGCCACTTTTGCTCCTTCAGACTGAAGAAACCGCAGTTCTGACTGCTCAAAAGCCTCCTAAGGCTTGAAGTAGATTAAAGCTCTGCCAAAATTGAACTTTGGTATCGATTTACAGCTAAAGCTAAGCAGTTGAAGTTGTTAACTGCTCAGCCCAGCCCAGATCAGAAGTTTCTACCTAGGCAGAAATGGGATTCCAGCCATCGTTTTGTCTTTCTAGAGTTGATTTCTCCCTTTTTAATTTTGTAAAAGGGAGTTCTGCCTAAAACAGTCCACTTTATTATCATCTATTCTGGACAAAACTACTAATTTTATACTGTGATAAATTATGAAGTCCTCACCAGTCTAAGACAGGAAAAGAACTTACTTGGGAGATATTCCTTACCCAAATTCACAATCGCTTGTTTAGAAATCAGTAACTTAGGACGCAGTTATCTGTTTCAAAGAAGTCTGTTAGGATTTTTTATTGCTAGCAGTGGCACGCTCGCACACCAAAGAAAGTTGGCTTGTTGACCAGTCAATGGTTTTCAAGGCAATGGGGAACTTTGTCCTTCCATCACAAGAGTAAAAAACAAAACGGGTGAACATTTTGGCACGCCCAGTGGGACTTCTCAGTATACATACTTCAATAGAAATTTTCTCAAGTATATGAATATTGGAAGCTCTAGCCAGAACCCACGCCATGCCATGGAAAGAAATCAGGTAGTTCTCCTAGAAGGATTGGAGTCAGAAGAAAGTGATGCCAGACACTCAGTTCATGACAGCACCGGTAGCAGACGTTCCAGGACAGGCTCCAGGAGGTTGAATCAGATACAAGAAGCTATGTTTCGACAGGAGGCTACAGCGCAAAGGAGCCAGGATACTCTGAACAACATGACAACCATGATGCAATGGCAAGTTAACAGACAGTTCAGGAAGGACCGAGAGGCTGCCATGGCCAGAATTTCAAACACAGATGTTGTAGTCCAGCAGCTAGTCCTCCCTTATGGCCCTCCACCAGGATTGGCTTGGCCATACCAAGAGAATCCTCTCATTGCACAGATAGCTGGAGTACAAGGGCATGGAGAGATCCGAGCTGGACAGAGGGGATGAGCCTTTCCTGACCAAGAGCATGAGGGTCCAATCAGGCCAGAAGGCCTTGCACCAGTTCAGGTTCTCAAAATCAGCCAGAACCTCCACCTATTCCATAACTCGTGGCCCCACGTGATTAGCCCCTGGCACTTCTGCTTGTGGCACCAGCTGTGTTGCCTTACAGACCCAGAAGGATGGATCCCAATCCATTCCCTCTACCAGTAAGAGACAGAAGAGGCAGAGGGGGGATTAACCCCTTTGCCAACAATGACAGGAGCAGACCAGGAGCAAATTGGAGAAACCATCTAGATTTTGAAGAAGAGGAAGAATACAGGGAGGAAGTTCTGCCTAGGCCATACAAAATGAAGCACGAGATTCAACACATCCATCCAGAACAGGGACGAAATCAACACCCTGTCAATGCTTTAAATGACATAGGGGCACTACAGAGATTGATCAGGGAGATGACGGAGCCTGAAGCCAGAGGAGGAGAAAGGCCCACTTACAGAAAGCCATATCCAGCTTATATTGATCAAATACCTCTATCCCAGGGTTTCAAGGTGCCAAACTTCACCTTGTTCAATAGAGAAGATCCCCATGCTTCATCAGTGGAGCGTATAGGCAGATTTTCTATCCAGTGCGTAGCCATAGAAAATAACCCTATGTTAAAGCTAAGACTTTTTGGAAATTCTCTCTCTGGACCAGCCTTCACCTGGTACACCAGTTTACCAGCTAACTCTGTTTAAACTTGGGAGCAAATGGAAGCGTTCATAGACAAGTGGCAAGTTCAACTCAAAGGTAAAACGAAGAAGTTATGATCTACGGAAGCGTAGTGGCACAATCGTAATTTATGATCACTAGAACCACATCCAACTTCTCTCTCTCGCAATACTCTTTCTCCTTGACTACTCTCTCTCTCTCTCTCTCTCTCTCTCTCTCTCTCTCTCTCTCTCTCTCGAGTTCGTAGACAAGTGGCAAGTTCAACTCAAAGTAAAAACGAAGAATTTATGATCTACGGAAGTGCAGTGGCACAATCCTAATTTATTATCACTAGAACCACATCCAGCTTCTCTCTCTCTCTCTCTCTCTCTCTCTCCCTCTCTCTCTCTCCGTGCGATGCCGTTGTTTCAGACTGCAATTTTATCTTTGATTGGCGACTAAATTTGACAATTCTTGTTCCAAAAGAATCGTCTCTCCCTCATTTACTTGACCTACCCATTTTCTCTGGTCGAAAACCAGCGTAGTGCGGAAGATATTGACTAGAAAACTGGGCAGATTTTCGAAGTCGTTTTTGGATATTCCGGCGACTGTTTTCTTCGATCCAAGTATACATCTTCAACCCCTCCACTTGCTCTAGCTGTCTATTATGTCCCCTTGAATCGATTTTGAGGTTTTACCGATCGTTCAACATACCCACTTTCGCCGATGGTTTCGATTTCTGTTCAGCTAGCTCTGTCTAGGATTTGGAAAATGGATTTATGCAAGTGGATTTGTAGAAAAGATGAATTCTATGATAAGTTTCGGAAAATGGTTTTCAAACCCACCGTAGGAGTACCCCCCTGGAAGTTGCCTTTGGAATAGTCCAGTCATTTATGACAACACCCCATGAGTGTTGAGGACAATTGAACTGTGTGGTGTGAGGATTTGCATTCAGGTTGATTATATCTTCCTAAGTCCTGCGAGGGGAATGGATGGATATGCGTTTCAGGCTGGTCACTCGATTTTGTGAGGATATGTGTTCTCGGGTTGACTACGTGTCCCCCGAGTTCTGCGAAGATATGCCGATCATCATACAATCAGAAATCGGAGGTTGTGGGCCTCGTAGACCAAATTGGTGAAATTCCACGATCGAATTCCATGATCGGGCCCAAACCGATCGTTGGATCATGATGAAGATTTCTTGGATGAGTTCAACTTATGGTTATGGACCAATAGGAATTATCATATAACAAATTGAGGATGTGGGCCTTTCGAGCCCAATTGACTTAGATAGTGGTCTATGTCAACTCAGTTTAGGCTATTTAGTAGTTGTAATTGTAATTGGAGGTTTGTTTTAAAATGATATTATGTTATGAGAGTTTCATTGAATGCTTATGAATTATTATAGAATCGCTTTGACCTTCCAAGCATGTTATATTATGTTTAATTGTGTGGAGTTAGGAATGGCTTGGATAACTGGGTTTTGGCATGAATCAGAAATTAATTAAATGCTAGATTATATGTGTACATTTAAATACATGCTCTGTGGCTTGAAATCGATGAATTATGAATACTAGTTTTCTCAATAGTATGTTGTACATATTTGAATGTAGTTTGAGAATAGTTTTGAGAGATTTTGCATGGTCAAATTCAAATTAAGGAATATTGGGATTGATCTTGTTTTAAAAAAGGGATTTTTGGTTATTTATTTACAAACTGATTTTTGGAAATTGAGAAAGGATTTGGAAAATGGATTTGAGAAAGGATTTGGAAAATGGATTTGAGAAAGGATTTGGAAAATGGATTTATGAAAGTAGATTTGTAGAAAAAGAGGAATTTTATGATAAGTTTCAGAATAGTCCAATCATTTATGACAACACCTCATGAGCCTCGTGGACGCTTGAACTGTGTGGTGTGGGGATTTGCATTCAGGTTGATTATATCTTCCTCAGTCCTGCGAGGGGAATTGATGAATATGCGTTTCAGGCTGGTAACTCGATTTTGCGAGGATATGTGTTCTCGAGTTGACTACATGTCCCCCGAGTTCTATGACGATGTAACATATATGGTACTTGTTTTGATGGAATATTATTGGAATTGACGGATTATGATTGGGGGCACGCCTAGGTGGAGAGTATTTGAGTTTTAAGATGTTTTAAACTAAAATTGATGATTTTATCTTGGTACTTATTGGTGAAGGTTTTAATACATTTTTTCAGATTTATGAGACAATGATTGAGAGTTTTCTAAGTTTTAAGGATTTTATACAATTCACAACTACTTTCTTAAGAGATGAGTTTGTTTCAGTGAATTGATTAGAGTTTGAAGCTTTTGGTTTTCGGAAATTGTGAAGGAATATTTAGTTCATGTGCTTACATATGGGTTGAACTTTGTTTCTTGTATAAAGAACTACGTGCGGCTTGATCCCTTAGTAAAGGTACATAGGCAACCTAGGCTAACCTATGTGCAGCCGCAAGTTTATGATTGGTTTGTTATGATCAGTTTTGTAAATTGAATTTGTTGAACGGTTGGGAAATTATTTGAGTTTGCTGTGCAAGTAAAATTATGGGTTTGTGGTCTTTTTCAAGGGAGACTCTGTTAGTTTCCGGTAGAAGCCAGACCTTAAAGTAGTTTTGGAGTAGGGTAAGAATAGTATTTTGGTTATTTGTGCCCGACACCTATCAGGTGTTGGACATGTATGGGGTTCCACATGGATTTCAAAGTGGGATTTGGGTCGGGTTCTGTCAAAAACAATATTAAAACTCACTAGAATCAGTTTATGGCTTCGTTAGAACCATATTAAGGCTAACCAAAATGATATTACACTAGAACCATTTTGTGACTTACTAGAACCATATTATGGCTTACCAGAACAATAACATGGCTTATCAAATTTATGTTATGAATTATCTAAACCATATGAGGTGTACTAGAACCATACTAAGGCTTACTAGAATCATATAAAAGCTAACCAAAAACATATTAACGCACACCAGAACCATATTATGGCTTACTAGAATCATATTATGACTAACCAGAACATATTAAGGCTTACAAGAACCATACTGAAGTTTATTAGAATCGGACTAAGGCTTATCAGAACTGTACTAAGGCTCACCACAACCATATTACGGCTTATCATGACCATTGTTGAGGTCTAAAAAATCCAAGGATGGGCCCAAATATATTTCTAGCCCATTACGACACCTAACTTGGGAAGAAACCCAACTTGGGTACGCAAGAGTTCGTCATATATGCTTGCACAAGAACCACGCCAAGTAAATAAGCAACACAACACGCTACAAGCTTAAGTGGGCCCAAGCCACGCCAATGCCTGGGGCTTGTGGAGCGGGTTGTGGTGTGGATTACGAGTATTCACGAGGCCCATTAATGGTCCAAGGAGTGGAAATTTTGGGCTACTTGGGAGCACCAAAACTCAGGCGTCTTCCTTGAGCCCGAACATACGGGTAAGCATGAGAGAAAACCCAATAGCCCATCACCTTAAGAAAAAGCCCAAACATCTTAGAAAAACATCCAATAGCCATAGCCCACAACACTTGGAAATATCCCACATTAGTCGAAATATCCAACACCTTGTCAAAACCAAGGCAAACCCACTTGAACACAAGCTGCTCCCAGCACCTTGTCAAGATCAAGGTAAACCCATATGCATAGGCTGCTGGAAGTAAATCAACTTTTGACCAGCTTCCTTACCCATTCTTTCCTCTGCAAGCTCTAGTGGGAAAATAATTAGGAAAAGCAAGAGGCTCCTTACCCAGATGGAGGAGTCCGGCTACAGGAAAGTCTTGGAACCCCAAAAAGCTCTTCTTTTATGTGCTAGGGTTGGGGAGATTTCACCAAAAGGGATTGAATGGAAGAAAGTGAGGAAAAATTGAGAAGAAGACTTGATAAAATTGGGGCTTCCAGTGCCTATAAAAAGGGGCATTTCCTACCCAGCAGATTGTCACATCCGGGGGGCATTTGTTGGAGATCTAGGGAGAGCAAGCATCCTCTCTCACTACTGGAACCCTCAAATTTCCAGCTATATTCTTCCATCTCTTTCCTTTTTCTCCTCTGGCATACCGATCTAGAGCAAGAAACATCCTTACTCGTTGCTGGAAGGTCCAATTTCGTGCTATGTTCTTCCAGCACATGCCCTATTTCAAACGTCCTTTCAGCATATGCCCTATTTCAAACATCCTTCCTGCACATGCCCTATTTCAAACATCCTTCCAGCACATGTCTTATTTCAAGCATTCTTCTAGTAGCTAGCAATCATGCCACGCGTCATCACCTCTACAGAGGTTTTGTCCGCTAATTTCAAGTGTTCTGGGGCTAGTGCTATAAACTCAAACACAATGATGAATCAAAACTCAATCCATCCTTACAAAAACCCAACAAGTTTATTGCATTTGCAACTCCAAGATTGGATCCCCACCATCTACTAGCACGTCTAGCTAACGTTGAGGCCCAACACATCAAAGTTGGGCCCAAATATATTTCTAACCCAATATGACACCTAACTTGGGAAGAAACTCAACTTAGGTACGCAAGAGTTCGTCATATGCGCTTGAACACATGCCACGCCAAGAAGAGATTGTGTTTTTAGAAAAATAGGATATTCACTCAATAAACTATGGGTAAGATGTTGCGTTCTCAGATATAGAGGCGTTTTACACTATAACTTACCATTAAGATATAGTGTTTTTAGAAAAATAAGCTATTTACTCAATAAATTGCAGGTAAGATGTTGTGTTCTCATATATATAGGCATTTTACACAATAACTTACTAGTAAGATATGGTGTTTTTAAAAAAATAGGCTATTTATTCAATAAGTTACGGTTAAAATTTTACGTTCTCAGATATATAGACACTTTACATTGTAACTTACCGTTAAGATATGATTTTTTTTAAAAATAAGCTATTTACTCAATAAATTACGGGTAAGATGTTGCGTTCTCAGATATATAGACACTTCACACTATATATTACCGAGTAAGATATGGGGTTTTCATAAGAATAGGAAATTCACAAAATAAATTACGGGTAAGATGTTGCGCTCTCGGATATATAGACATTTTATACTATAAATTACGGGTAACATGTGTCGTTCTCAGATGTATAGGCATTTTACACTATAGCTTATCGGTAAGATATGGTGTTTTTAGAAAAATAGGCTATTTACTTAGTAAATTACGGGCAAGATGTTGTGTTCTCAGATATATAGGCACTTTACACTATAACTTACTGGTAAGATACAGTGTTTTTAGAAAAATAGACTACTCACTCAATAAATTACGAGTAAGATATTGCGTTCGCAATTATATATGCGTTTTACACTATAACTTACCGGTAAGATATGGTGTTTTTAGAAAAATAAGCTATTTACTCAATAAATTAAGGGTAAGATGTTGCGTTCTCAGATATAGAGGCGCTTTACACTATAACTTACCATTAAGATATTGTGTTTTTAGAAAAATAAGCTATTTACTCAATAAATTACTTGTAAGATGTTGTGTTCTCATATATATTGGTATTTTACACAATAACTTTCCAGTTAGGTATGGTATTTTTAGAAAAATAGGCTATTTACTCAATAAGTTACGTTATGATGTTGAGTTCTTAGATATATCGACACTTTACACAGTAACTTACTAGTAAGATATGGTGTTCTTTAAAAAATAAACTATTTACTCAATAAATTTTATGTTAGGATGTTGCGTTCTCAGATAGATAGGCACTTTAAACTATAACTTACCGAGTAAGATATGGGGTTTTCGTAAAAATAGGAAATTCACACAACAAATTACGGGTAAGATGTTGCGTTCTCGGATATATAGGTATTTTACACTAACTTTTTGGTAAGATATGGTGTTTTCAGAAATATATGCAATTAACTCCATAAATTACAAGTAAGATGTTGCGTTCTCAGATGTATAGGCATTTTACACTATAACTTATCAGTAAGATATGGTGTTTTTAGAAAAATAGGTTATTTACTTAGTAAATTACATGTAAGATGTTGCATTCTCAGATATATAGACATTTTACACTATAACTTACCGATAAGATATGGCGTTTTGAGAAAAATAGGCTATTCACTCAATAAATTACGAGTAAGATGTTGCGTTCTCAGACATATATGCATTTTACACTATAACTTACTGGTAAAATATGTTGTTTTTAGAAAAATAGACTTCTCACTCAATAAATTACGAGTAAGATATTGCGTTCTCAGTTATATAGGCGTTTTACACTATAACTTACCGGTAAGATATTGTGTTTTTATAAAAATAGGCTATTCAGTCAATAAATTATGGGTAAGATGTTGTGTTATCAGATATATAAGTACTCTACACTATAACATACTGGTAAGATGTGGTGTTTTATAAAAATAGGCTTTTCGCTCATTAAATTATTGGTAAGATGTTGCGTTCTCAGATATATAGGCATGTTACACTATAACTTGCTGGTAAGATATGGTGTTTTTTGAAAAGTAGGATATTTACTCAATAAATTATGGGTAAGATGTTGTGTTCTCAGATATATAGGCGTTTGACCTAGGATGCACCGATACTTCAATTTTTAGGGGTATGCTCGTATCGGATACGGCTCCGATACGATACGGCACCGATACGGCTCCGATACGTATCCGATACGCCACGTGGCGTATCGTTGACTTATATGGCATGTTGACTTCTCGATACGGATCCGATACGGATCCGATACGTCCCCGATACGTCCCCGATACGGCATCGATACGTCTGGGGGTAAAAACGAAAATATTTGCAGACTTTGGGGGTGATTTTGAAAGTTTCTAAAAATTTGGGGTTAAAATGTAAAAATAAAAACTATAATTTCATATGTTGTCTGTCGAGAGAGGCTAGGTTTTTGGGTTTCCTTTCAACAAAACAGAGGCCAAACAAAAGAGAAGAAGAAGAAGAAGAAGAAGAAGAAGAAGAAGAAGAAGAAGAAGAAGAAGAAGAGGAGGAGGAGGAGGAGTAGGCTAGGTATTTCTTCTTCGCAGGCAGCTCAAGGTTTAAAAGGTTAGACCATTATTTGGCTCGTTTTGCCAAACAATGGCTGTTTTCTGTGCATGCTTGGACATGAAATTACTTGGCTTCTTTTCTTATCATCTTAGCCTAAGGGTAAATTCCCATGGCAGAGTTTTTGTGCAAATATTTTTGTATCTGGGATAGAGCTGGTAAACACTTTCTTGATAAACATAAGCAATAGAAGCATTTTATTTGTTCAATATGTAGAGATGATTAATCTCATATAAGTTGCAATTAACAGAACTGATCCTTGCATTATTAGTATCTTATATGGGTTTGGAACTTGGGTATTGTTGGAATTTGGAACCTGGGTATTGTTGAAACTTGGAGTTTGGGTATTGTAACTTGTATGGTTGGAACTTGGAGTTTGAGTTTGGGTATTGTTGCTGCCTATGAATTTAATTGGTTTGGGTATATAATTTAATTGGTTTGTGAAGTTAAAATTTTTGTTAATTAGATTATAGGTGCCTACCTATGAATTTTTTATATGTATTAATTGGTTTTTTTATTATCAAATTTTATTTGATTCACAGGAAATGAATAGTGTGGGTAGTTCTAGTGATGGGAATACTAGTAATAATAATGGGGAGCATGAGATAATGATAATACTCCTTTATGGAAATATGTCAAGAAGCTTGAGAAAAATGGTAAAGCCGGTGGCAATACTTCATTCCAATGCAACTATTGCCAAAAAACTTTCAAAGGATCATACTTTAGAGTGAAGAGTCACTTGTTAAAACTCAAAGGCAATGGAGTTGCTAGTTGCACTAAAGTTACAAATTCTCATTTGATGGAGATGGAAAAAGTAGTGGAGGAAGCGGAATTGAGGGTTAAAATGGCACAACTTAGAGATGTACCCTTACCCACCTCCAACACTTCAAGTCAAGGAGGTTCAAGTAGTGGTTTGGGTATGAGTTCAAATTGGTGTAGTGACTCAAAGAAAAGGAAGGGTAATCCTATTGAGAAAGCATTTAACAATAATCTTAGAGAGCAATTAGATGGTGAGATTGCAAGAATGTTTTACACGAGTGGCTTGTCATTTCAATTTTCAAGGTCAAGGAGGTTCAAGTAGTGGTTTGGGTATGAGTTCAAATTGGTGTAGTGACTCAAAGAAAAGGAAGGGTAATCCTATTGAGAAAGCATTTAACAATAATCTTAGAGAGCAATTAGATGGTGAGATTGCAAGAATGTTTTACACGAGTGGCTTGTCATTTCAATTTTCAAGGAATCCTCATTATGTGAATGCCTTTAGAATTGCTTGTAGTAAAACACTTCCGGGTTACCAACCCCCCGGTTACAATATGTTGAGAACTACACTTCTCCAAAAAGAGAAGAATAACATTGAGGAGTGTTTGCAACCAATGAAGAGGGCATGGCAAAGTAAAGGGGTAAGTGTTTGTAGTGATGGGTGGTCGGATGCACAAAGAAGACCTCTCATTAATGTGATGGCCGTTTGTGAAAGTGGGCCTATGTTCTTGAAGGCAATAAATTGTGAAGGTGAGTGTAAGGATAAATTTTTCATGGCAAACTTGCTTATTGAATCAATCCGGGAAATAGGTCCTCAAAATGTGGTCCAAGTGGTCACCGATAATGCTCCGGTTTGTAAGGCGGCCGGACATATTGTTGAGGCAAAGTTTAAGCACATCTTTTGGACACCATGTGTGGTTCATACTCTCAATCTTGCTTTGAAGAACATATGCTCACCCGTGCCAAGAAATCCGGAAGTGTATGAGCAATGTAGTTGGATTTCAACAATCTCAAGTGATGCATGGTTTATTAAGAATTTTATTATGAACCATAATATGAGGTTGTCAATGTATAATGATCATTGTAAGTTGAAGTTGCTCTCCGTTGCCGAGACACGTTTTGCTTCTACAATTGTGATGCTTAGAAGATTTAAGCAAGTGAAACAAGGCTTAGAGCAAATGGTTATTAGTGAGCAATGGGACATTTATAAAGAGGATGATGTGGTAAAAGCAAGAACGGTGAAGGAAAAAATATTGGATGAGTGCTTTTGGGAGGACATTGATTACATACTTAACTTTACTTCTCCAATATATGAGATGCTTAGGTTGAGTGACACGGATATGCCTTGTCTTCACTTGATTTATGAGTGGTGGGATAGTATGATAGAAAAAGTGAAGACAATTATATATCGAAAGGAACGCAAGCAACTCAATGAAGAGTCAATGTTCTTCAATGTGGTGCATGAAATTTTGGTGGACCGATGGACCAAGAGTAGCACACCACTCCATTGCTTCGCACACTCTCTAAATCCTAAGTAAGTCTTTACTTTAGTAAATTTCTCCTTGTGTTTATCATTATAATTTTATAATTCTTATAATATACTTCTAGGTATTATTGCAAGGAATGGCTTGATATGGCTCCTAATCGTTGTCCTCCACATAAAGACATTGAGATTACAAGGGAGAGGAAGAAATGTATTGAGAGATTCTTTTCTAATGAGGTGGAGAGAAGAGCGGTTAATGAGGAGTATGCCTCTTTTTCGGCATGTATTGAAGATTTTTCGGGTATGGACTCCATGAAAGATAGAGGTTTCATGGCTCCGGTAAAATGGTGGGTTATCCATGGAGCTTCCACACCAAAACTTCAAACCATAGCATTGAAGCTACTTGGACATCCTTCTTCCTCCTCATGTTGTGAAAGAAATTGGAGCACTTACAACTTCATTCATTCTATTAAGAGGAACAAGATAACACCGGAAAGAGCGGAAGATTTAGTATTTGTGCATAGCAATCTTCGTCTCCTTTCAAGGAAAAGGCCCGAATATAAAGAAGGGGAAACTCATATGTGGGATGTTGGAGGCGATGCATTTGATTCCATGGATTTGGAAAATGCCGGAGTGCTTGAGATTGCAAACCTCTCTCTTGATGAACCGGACTTAGAAGGCATCATATTTACCCATGATGAATGAAGTTAGAGCTTTGAGAAGTGATTTCTAATGTTTTAATTTGTGCTTTGTTTATGGATACTTGTATTTTGTGTGTTTTGGTTAATTTTTGCTTTGTTTATGGAGATTTGAATGAAGTTATGTGTTTTGTTAATGTTTTGAAATTATTATTGGTGAAATATCAATTTTCAAATTTTCTAGTTATATTATTTTTAAATATATATATTATTTTAATTGCCGTATCGGTGCCGTACCCGTATCCTATTTTTTAGAGATTTGCCGTATCGAACACAAGACTTAGAGTGCAAGGATAACTACTTTTAATCATTTCAGCTACAAATCCTTTGTTTATGAAACATTATTTTAGTGGTATATACTTCATTGTTCGCTTATTGGTGCTCAATTTAGAATTGAACGAAACAAACTCTACTACCTTAGAAGAGTCATTTTATTCAACAATTAAGAGATAGGCCTCATCTACGGGCCTTAGATAAGACCCTCACTATAGAATTTTTGAGGGAGTTATTTATGAAATGCGCTTAAGGCTAAAAAGGAGTTTTTCTTGGCCGAAGTTTAGAATGGACCATATTTATGTCCAAATCCAGGTAGGCTGAGCCGCTAAAAATTATGGATCATTTTTTTCTTTGGGGCCCAATTTTGATTTTTTACTTGAGTGCTTCTAAATGTACCCAAAGATTTGCTTAACGCATCCAACCTCTAATGTTTTTCTTTTTCAATTTCCCATTTAAGGGGCATTTAGCAAAGAATCTAAAATATTAAAAATAAAAATAAAAATAAAAATAAAAATAAAAATAAACCAGCAATTAGTTGTTAAATTTTGAAGAGAAAGGCTAACAACATGTCTGGGCTTGAAATATACATGCCAGCCCAAAACAAATATTGGATTCACTCTCCAAAATGGTATTGGGCTTTAGTTTACCAAAAGATGGTGAAAGGCCCATACTATTCAACTATTGGGAATCAATTTAAGCTAATTCACATTTTTGACAGTTGAGAAACAAAGTTACTTTCAATCCAAAAAAATCAAAGTTGTTTATAATAGTTTTTTCCCAAAAGATCACAGTTTATTAGTTGCTAAAGTTTTGTTAGGGTAAACCCTCATCATTGGTGGCTAAAATCCAAAGAAAATTTTTGACCTTAAAAGCTGGAAAGTAAGGTGAGATTTGCTTTAGTTAAAAAGACATGGCTATTTATTGCAAAATCACTTTTTTTTTTTTCTCCTCCCACTAGGATACTTGGATATTTATGGTACCAACGTTGGAACAATATGCGCATTATTGCTCACTTCAGCTACATTGTTACAAAAGGAACGATTAGGAGGCATTCAGGAACATTGATGAACAAATGCCAAAATTGATCAATGCATTGAACTCACAGAACTTTTGCCAGTTGTGCATTAAATGGAGGATAGTCTAAAACTATAATATCCAGATTTCTTCGGCATCACTTTTTCTTCTATAAATACAAGAGTGTCTGGAGTGGAGAAAATCAACCAACTAATCAAACAAAACTCAACAATCAATCCAGATTGATCAAAAGAAATCAAAGGTCATACACTCTTGCAATTACCAAAAGCAAGCAAGCAATCTTCCTTTAGGTATTTCATTATATGAGAACCTGAACAAATTTTCCAAAGACATCTTAATGTCTTGAAGTCGTCTAGATATATAGCTTCCAGATCATTTAGAATCGACCACATGTAGTTCTAATCACTTTTCCAGCCTCTTCAAGGCTCAACTCGTTTATAGCTTTGCCAACTTCAAACTTGGTATCGATTTCTAGCTAGTCCATATTAGTTGAAGATATTGACGTGCAATTCCAGTATAGAAACATTTAGTCCAATCAACAAAATCCAGTCCAGCCTGATCATAAGTCATCATTGCAACTATTGTTTCAATAAGAAGTCAAAGTTCAACACCTCTGAGAAGTAGTAGATTTAGAGATTCATTTGATACTTGTGCTTCAGACAGTTTTGCTTGGATTTGTTTGTTATGTTATCCATAAATTAGTGTATTTTGCTTTGCTAACCATATTTGTCTAGATAAATTGTGAAGTCCTCACAACCAAAATCACAATCGTTTGTTTAAAGGCTATTGCTTGGGGCGCTAGTATATAAAGTCACTTAAATCTGTTAGGGTATTATCTACTAACTGTGGCACACTCACATAAAGAAAGTTAATCCAAAGGGCAAACATATCACCTACAAAACCCACTGATATTGTCCTCAACTTAATCACCTATAAAACCCGATATTTATGGGGTTTTATCACAAATGACATTAGTGATGTTAGCAGTGGAATCATTCATTATATATGTTGTATTTTATTTAGTAAATTTTCGATATGAAACTTTATATTCTTCAACAATAGTTCGTCATATGAGAATAAAACAGAAAGGAAATTCAATAAAAATGTTATTTGAGGTGTTTTCTTCTCTTCAGTTTGTGGCATTTGTAGTATCGTTCAAATAACATTGGGACTAGGTGTGTTTTCTCTTGAAAGAATAGGATTTGATTTGATGGTCGTGATTTTCAGAATAAATTAGCAAAAGGTCACCTGACCACCTAACATATAGGCACAACGTAGAGAAAACTCCACAAAGCAAGCCTTGGAAAAGGATCGTGCCCCACACCAGCGAGGGAGTAACTCAAACACCTTCTTATATTTGACTGAGAATGAAAAGGAGGACCCAAAAAGAAAACCAGATCAAGCTCTATATGTAGTAGATTAGGAGGACCATTTAGTAGGCACAGAATAAAGTTCAAAGAGAGAGGGGGGGAAAAAAAAGGGTTCTTCTTTTCTCTCTTTTTTTTTTTTTTTGGTTACAGAAAAAAAAAAAGAGATATTTAGTGATATACCCATTTCTAGCACTAATATTATAAATAAACCCTACACAATTGAATTCCTATAAACAAACCCAAAAAAAATCCAAAAAATGATAGCTAGCCTTATTGAATTTAATATTGATTATTAAATTACTTTGATGCCCTATTGAGTGCTTTGGGTATTTTATGAGATTTTGGGGTTGGGCTTGTTTTAAGAAATTGATGGCAGTTTTGTAATTTATAAGAAGTTAAAAGCTTTTTTGTTATGGTGTAAATGGGCTTTGGGTGTGTTTCTAAAGTCCATTTTATATAGGGTATTTTTATAATTTGGGCCCCCATATTTGGTATAATAGTGAATCTCCCAAAAAAAAAAGGTGGTTCTTCAATATAGCGGCCTTTATTGGGTTCATAAATTTTGAGACGTGAAAGAAAAAAATAAAAAAAAATAGAAAATTGACATTGTAGGTGACAATGGGGGCAGTGGTAATTAGATGTTGGGAGCTAAGGGTTGGTCCGGGTTGGAACTAATTGAAAGTGAGAGGAGCTAAAGCTTTCCCAAGCTTATATATGGTGGATATATTAATATATTATATGCTTGAGATGTACACAAAGTGATAAGATGAAGATATTGTCATTGGAGCAAGAGAAAGATATGTATTGGCAAAGCCACTGTGCCAGACCGAAGCAACATTGGGGGAACAACCTTTTCTTTTACCCTTCTTTCTTTTGTTGGTTTACAACCCAAATCTTTCTTCCCTCAAGTCCCTCTCTCTCCTTTTGGACCCTTACCTTTCTTCACCACCAAGCTTGCCTGCCTGTCCCCCCATTACCTCTCTCTCTCTCTCTCTCTCTCTCTTAGTCATTTTCTCTTTCCAAACAAATAAATTTCAGTATATATCTAATATATATGAGTTTTCAAATAGATAGAATTTACATGGACGTAGCTTTCTTCTGTTACAAATGTGATCATCAATACTGCGTGCTAAAATCTGTCCCGACATTTGAAGGGGGAGGAGGGGATTTTGGGGCAGGAATCTACCTCTATTTTGGTTTGAGATCCAGACTATATTATGCTTCACGTCAGTGACGCTTGCCAACAGGACTCTTGTATGATGCAAACAATTTTTTTAATGCATTTAGATAAACTATATGACTTGTGGCAGATGTCCTTGGTCACATAAATAGATAACCTATGACACATAAAATGATCACATTGTTGGAATGTTGGAACGAAACAACATAATTGAACTGTTTGTTCTCATGAAATATTAATTTCTCATGTAATGCATTATGCATGACAGATAAGATTTACTCAAACCAGAAAAGAATGTTGATAACATGTTGTCAATCACAAGCACATTTATAAATCGTTGACGTGTGTGAATTTCACTACGTGCTCAAACGCACCAACGATTTTATTTGAGCACTAGTAGGAAGGAACTATCAGGTCAAGGACACTTCTCAAATTAAGGGGATGATTACAAACACATGATAACTGGTCGTGTGTGAGAGGAGGGCTAAACTTGAAACAATAATTTGTGAAAGCATATATATTGATTCTAAAATAATTAATTTAATCCTGCATTCTTTTTGCACGTGTATTAGAGACCCATGTGCATGTATTAAATATTTTTGGAATAATTTTTCAGACGATGGAGAGAGAGAGAGAGAGAGAGAGAGAGAGAGAGAGAGAGAGAGAGAGGTAGGTTTATAGGCGTTGGGTGCGGAATTTAGTTGATTGCATGTTTCATAAAGTTGAGCTCATGTCTTCGCTTTTGAGAGACGTCTTGGATTAGTTCAAAAGTCTTTGAAACAATTTACCAAACACCTCATCGACCCTCCTACGACTTTTAAGACTTTGTTTAAGTTTCAAACCTTATGTCCATCTCTGTCTCCCCCATTTCATCCTTTTAACTGCTTTAATGTCCCTTTTAACCTCTTCCATTATCACAATTACCAATAGCATATAGTTCAATTTCATCCAGCATCTTCTATAGATATATAACATTCGCCTTATCAACTCTTAATGTAAGTGATTTTATATACATCAACGACTAATAATTATTACACATCAAGGTGATGTATGTACGAGTCTTTCTTATCTACTAAATTTCATGTCGGATAGTTTTACAAAATTGCTTATTTTCGCCAATCAAGTGTTCAAAGGGGCCAACAAAATTAAGGTCCAATTTTGTGTTAAATCACGTGAGATATGTATGTAATTTAAGGGAGGAGAGCGTGTTGCCAATGCCAACAAGATGTATTGAAGGCGGTGGATGATGATTTTATAAATTTTGTCTGATGGGTGGTGGTGGGAAAGCAATCACTTCACTTTATTACAATTATAAATATAAATAATTAATTGATGGTGGCTCGTCTGTCATAACCATGAGTCTATATGAGAGCAGAGGGATTAATGTGAAGGGACAAGGTGTATGTGCATGGCTGAAGCGTGAAGGCAGAAGGCTGTCCCAAGAAGGAGACCTATTAAAACCATTTTAAATAAATCATGTTTATTAGGTGTTTAATCATAAAATGTACTCTGATTAATAATAATTAAATCCTGAAAGAGAATTTAAAAAAGTATAAAAAGAGAAAGAAAAAAAGTGCAAGATGGCAGATCATCTGCTCTCCAAAGTCTGGATTTGTAACTTTAAATATCTGCTTGTTTGTCTCCACTAGGCACTAGGCAACTCCCTTTGCTTCCTCATCTGCACTTCACGTTTATTTATTTATTATTTTTTAAAAAGGTTGCTAAAAGAAACAGTTGTCTGGCCATCAAGTTCCTTTGTTTGGTTGGTCCTGTTTGTCTGGAATTTTGGATTAACAAGGGTCTAAAATTTGTTTAACATACACAAATATTATTGGCAAAGGAGACATACATCCAATCCAACCCAAGGATGTGCCTAAGTTGTCTATAGCCCTATGGGTGCCATCATTAGTACACCCAATTCTCTCCATATATAACTTAATTTCATGTCAACAGAAAAACACATTGTATAGTATAATATAACTTATGCAAAATAAAATATTACAAGTTTCTGTTGTATATCGCTTTTAAATCGAATCAAACTAATTGCAATTTAGCAGGTACGTCTCTTTGTTACGAAATACATGAACCGTGAAATACTAGTGTTATAATTTTCCTATGTAGTAAGCGTTTAAATCTACATGTATTCCCAGATTGCAATTTTTTTTTTATGGCATCATCTAAATTTGATCTCATTCACAATTAGATTTTTTTTCTTTCTTTTTGGCTACACCATAGTTCCATAGACAATCTGTCGTTCCTTTAAGAAGTCACAAAAACGTACACACCAACCATGGAACACAACATTTCTCCTTGACAGCAAAAACTCAGAACATGAATTAAAAGCCTGACTAATTTCAATTTGATTGGGAGGCAGCCTCTTCAAAACTTGTACAACTCTGGTAGTGGGGACATTAAATGTGATTTAATTTTATCTACTCTCCACTTTATAATCAAGGAGGGCCTGCATGCAATTCGATTGCCAACATGCAGCATGATTAATGTTGATATAGAAACACGACCACAGAATGTGAAAAGAAAAATGCAGTAAAAATTTCTCCTTTTGAGGAGATGATCAGTAAATATCAATAAGAACAGAACAAGAACGTAAGTTTTCTTTCTCTGGTAAAATAGATTAATTAAAGTTACTTCTTTTAAGTTAATTAAATACTTCAGAACTTTTTCCACCTGTTTAGGCGCTGAGTAGGTGGTGGTTACTTTTGTTTTTCTATTTGTGTTGTTTGATTCTTGAACTAAAGAAAAAATAAATTAAATTGAACAAGGGGATTCTATCAAGTATATAAGAGCATTTACCCCTACATCTGAAGCACTAGGTTTGATTATTTGAGTCCTAATTTAATATCGCTTGTAATAAAGCTTGGCTCCTTAAAACTGAAGAGCAACTCCTCCTTACCACTAATGCGGTTTTGATACTTATCAATTTTTTTAAATAAAGGAAAAAGCCATGTAGGATGTGCTGAGTGGGCATAGTGGGCCCACCCTGCTAGCAAAATCAATGATAAAAAAACTGACTAGAGTCTTCTTTTTATGACTAGTTCAGTTGTTCGGGAGTTGGCTCTGCCTGCCTCCTTCTCTTTTTTTTCTGGAGTAGTTTGTGTGTGTGTGTATATATATATATTATACACACAGATTCATGGCCTGAGATAGCGGCTTTTTCTCTCTGAAGTCTTAATATCTGAGTAGAAAATGGGAAGAGCTGCACATTCATCATCTTCTTCAATAGATAGCAGCAGCCATCCTGATCTTCTTCTTCCTGTGCCTGCTGGCTCATCATCTTCTTCCTCTCTTTCTCAGAAAATCAATGGCAATTATGGTAACAGTCATATCAACACAAGAACAGATTTGAGCACTGATCTAAGACTTGGCCTCAGCATCTCCCCCTCTAGTCACAGTGACTTGTCTTCCACTTCAACCCCAGGGTATGCTAATATCACATTCATTGAACCAACCAATGTACAAATTATTTTATTATATTTTTTTAAGAACAAGAAGAAAGGAAAAGTTTTCTTGGGTTTTTCCCAAAATTTGTTCTTGATCAACTTTTGTGGTTGTAACTTGGTATGTATGTTTTGACTCAAAGTTGACATTTCAGGGAGGAAGCACTGATAAACTGGCCACCAATCAAATCTATCTTGAGGAGCAGACTTGCAGGAAAAGCAGACCATCCCTCCTTATTTGTGAAGGTCTACATGGAAGGCATTCCAATTGGTAGAAAACTGAATCTGTTTGCACATGATGGCTATGCTGCTTTGATTACAACTCTTAGCCTCATGTTCAAGGCCACCATTCTATGTAAGTTGTTCTTAAACACAAATTCTAGGACCTCTAATCATGAGATCAAATCAAATCATAGTTGGGTTCATATTATTTTGGTCACAGTATTTGACTAAGAAAAGCTTCAATGCTATTTCCATCTGGAAGCAGGTCCTGAGGAAAATCATGTTCATTCAGACAAATATCATGTGCTGACTTATGAAGATCAAGAAGGAGATTGGATGCTGGTTGGAGATGTGCCTTGGGAGTAAGCTTACCAACTTTTGATTCTCCATGTTTTTCATAATTGTTTTCCTTACATTTTGTTTCTCATTTTGGGTTTGGTACACAGGATATTCTTGACAACTGTGAAAAGATTGAAGATCACCAGAGCAGACAGATGTTAGTTAATTTTTTTTGGTCATCTTGGACTCAGTTAGCAGATATACTCTGCCCTGATACAGTTTTGTCCTAGTGGTGGTTCATAACTACATACTCAAAAGAAATTCAGATTAATTCATAGTTTGGGGCTGCATCCAATATTGTGTACATTATCAAATATAATAACAGTTGTATTTGTAGACTTTTTTTTTTTTTGCTTTTGTTTTCTTGGTTCCTTTTCTCTATGAAGCCAATTATTCTAGAAGTAAAAGTAAAGGGAAAACAACGTGGAGCTTTTGAAAAATTGCTATGAGGGTAGGGAAGGTTTGCTAATATGGATGATGGTCTTCATTTTTTCTTGTGTGTTTTCGCATTATTAGGTGGGATGTGGTCTTCGTGTCGATAAATTCTTAGATGAAGTGGTCCGACCACATCATCTGTACGATCACTATCACAAAACAAGAACCCTCTTTTTTATTTATATTTTTTGAGAGAGTGATCGCACGTGTGACGTGATCAGACCGAGCTACTCAAGACCTTGTCGTTCACGTCCCTTGTTGTGACAAGAAGATTTGTAGCCTTTAACTATATGTGATGATGATGATGATTATCAAACTGTGATAGATCCTCAATCAAAGACTCTTTGGGTACACGTGTTCCGGCTTGTGTTGTGTGAGCTTGTTAGACGTGCACGCCATCATGCTCATGATTCCTATGGTTTTGATTGCAGAAGAGAGATCAATTCAAAAGATAGATAAAAGTTGAAAAGCAAGCATCATAACTTTGATCCTAATAATAATGTTAACAAGTGCAAATATTGACCACCCAATTTCGTGAAACGTGGTCAAGTGGTGCCTCGAAAGCAATAGGAAGCTATTCTTCATAATCTCATCTCAGTGTATATTTTGTGCCCACAAAACCCCTGTAGAGGTTTTGTAGATATATATGTAGGTAGGCAGATAGGTATATTTGCACACAAGTCAGATTGTGAAAGGAGAGAGCGAGAGAGGACGTATTTGTTTGTTTGTTTATTCTTCTTGTTATTCTTTGCAGGCCATTTCAATTAGGTGAACCAACCACTAAGCTGCCACACAAGGAGAGAGAGAGAGAGAGAGAGAGAGAGAGAGAACCTAAACTGGATCTTTTTTCTTTTGGTAAATTGCAAATGGCACACTGCTCTTTCTTATTGACTAAAATGGTATGACCACCAAGTTTAGGCAGTTTAGCTACCAAGTCATCCTCATCAATCATGATGTCATCTTGGCAATCTACAATGGGAAAGAGCTATTCCTCCTTGCTTCTTTTGTCAAATCACAGTTAGATAAATGCATAATAATAACTTATTAAATACACAAAATAAAAAAATAAATTATATGTATATCAAATTGTGATTGACATGTTAACAGATATGACTAATTCTATGAGAATGAACCAAAGTATTTTCCTTATTTAAGGAGAAATTATATATGTTATATTTTATTTTGTTAAATTTCTGATGTGAGACTTCAACGGGCCCTTCATATGGGATACTACATCATGTGTTGGTTAAGGGATAAGGTTAAACATTCAAGCTCAATATGTGAACACCACATGTTAGGTAAGGGGTAAAGGTAAATGCTCAATAATTCAAGTCTAGACAATAAACCCGCTCTAATACCATGTTAAATTTATGAGGACGGGCTATTGGCTTACTACTAGCAATACCGATATTATTGTCCCAAACTTAACTACCTATAAAGCCTAATAAGTGTGCGATTTTATCACAAAAGGCCTCAATATAATTAGTAGTAGAGCCATTAATTATATGTTAGGATAATTTTTACTTTACTACAGTAAAATTTACCCACTTTTAGTGTTCAATACATCAAATGTTTTTCGTTTCAGTTGCATACATAATGTTTATTTTCATATCAATTTAAAACGTCTGTTAGTCATTTCGTCATGACCTCCGTTAGAAACTGACGTGGCAATAGATATGCATAGTAGACCCACTCATATGATGCCATATGGTCTAACAATAAATCAATTAAATTAACTAAAATAAAAATTCATCCACCCACCCCCAGCGTCTCATCTTCTTCCCCAAGTTGCAGAGATGGTTCTGCTTCATCTCCCAATAACTCACATATCTCTCCATCTATTTTACTTTCGTCTCAAAACCCAAAAACCCCAACCTTTACCATAACCACCACTCTCCACCCAATCCTCACTTCCAAAAACTTCTTCGCACCCAAATCCACCCTCTCAACCTCATAGCTCTTAACCATTTCCCAATTCCCAAAATCCACATCGAAAATCTCAAGAATTCGAAGCCCCCATCGAAACCCCTCAAAAATTCGAAATCCCAGAAAGTGATGGGGTATACCACGACGTCATTTCAGTCGAGCCCGGTGCTCAGCCCTGTCGGCTCCCCGCCCCACTCTCACTCCTCCATCGGCTTCCAAAAAACAGCATAACCCCAACTATTCATTGTTGTTTTGGTTTTGTGCTTAGAACAGATGGGATGAAGGGGAAGGTTCGAGGTTGGGTCGTGGGTCAAGCCCTTCAAGGACGGCGACTACGGCTTTGCCTTTCTTGACAGAGGGAAGAGAGACAGAGTAAGAGAAAAAGAAGACGGGATGGGCGGTACAGAGAGGGTACGGGTGGTTGGCGGCGACAATAGTGTGGGGTAGAGGCGGGTGGCAGTCATGAGAGGGTAAGTTGGGTTTGGGGGAGAAGATGAGCTGGAGAAGGATTTTTATTTATGTATTTAATACTGTTGTTTTATTTATTTAGTTTAGGGCCCACTTGGGCCACATAATGCGAAACATGTGGTTCATAGTATTGCCATGTCAGTTTTTAATGGGGGTTTTGCTAGAATGACCAACAGACGTATTAAATTGATATGAAAATAAAAATTATGTATGCGATTAAGACGAAAAAAATTTGATGTATCGAACTTTAAAAGTGGGTAAACTTTACTGTATGAAAATGAAAATTACCAAGGTCAACTATGAGAGGAGATCCACTAATGCAGTTGATCTCATTAGCCAACACTTTACAAGTATTAGGAGAGCAAAATACTACAGATTTTTCAAAATTGACCGCTTGACCAGACACATTGTAAAATAACTCTAAACAACTCTTTATAATTCTAGCTTGCTTAGAGCTAGCTTCAGTAAAAAGGATCAAATCATCAGCAAAAAATAAGTGGGAAACCAATGGGCCCGACTACGAGGCTTTAACAGGTTTCCACTTTTTCTGTCTCACAGCATCAAAAATAATATGGGAGAGTTTTTCAATACACAAAACAAATAAATAGGGGGAAAAGAGGTCCCCTTGTCTGATACCACTGCTAGGTTCGAAAATTTCAGTAAGCTCACCATTAACACAAACCTAATATCAAACACTAGAGATACAAGCCATAATCAACATTATCATCTTGGTAGAGGGCCCCACTTCCTTCAAAATATACTCCACAAAGTTCCAGTTGAGTCTATCATAAACCTCGGAGATAGGGATGGCAACGGGTCGGGTAGTGGCCGGGTATGACAATACCATCCCCGTCCCCGCTCTCCATCCCCGTCCCCGTTCCCGAATCCATCCTCGTTTAATAGGTTTCGGGGAATCCCCGTCCCTGTCCCCGTCGGGGGACTATCCCCCATATAGGCCCTGAATCCCCCATTTTTTTTGCATAAAAAATATTTATCATACATTTTAACATTAAGTTTCATATTAAATTATCATTCAACATATCCAAATGAACTATAAAGTTCAACTCAACTATTCAAAATCACATCAATATGAAATTCCATAGAAAATTAGGAAGAATTAGGAGATGGAGGATAACTTAAGGTTAAACATAAATATTATATTATATATATATATATATTTATTTATTTATTTATTTAAATATAAACATATATATTTTCGGGTCAGGTTCAGGGATGGGGACATCAATACCATCCCCTCCCCATACCCGTCGGGGATTTTTCAAGTTCGGGGATCCTTATACTCGATACCCGTTTGGCCTCGAAATCTCCCCCTATTAGGGTCTGAGACCAGTCCACGCGGGGATTTTTGTCATCCCTACTTGGAGAGATCAACCTTCCAGGCAATAAACCCTTTCTTCCCTATAAAAATTCAGAATTTATGCATAAGCTCTTGGGCTATTAAAATATTATTTGTTATTTGCCTGCCAGGAAAAAAACTTAAATGATTTGGGTTGATTAAATTAGGCATAAGGGGTTTGAGCCGAGTTACAATAATTTTGGAGATAACTTTATAGAGAGTGTAACATAGGCTAATTGGCCTAAACTAAGCCATTGAGATAGGCCTCTCCACTTTAGGAACTAAGGTGATCAGAGTATCATTTAACCCCTCAGGAACTTTACACTCCTCAAACACCCTACACACCATTGCAAAAATATCATTAGCATAGACATGCCATTGATTTTGAAAGAAACTAGCAAGAAACCCATCTACACCAGGAGCCTTAATGCTTCCAATATTAAACAAACTTTCTTTAACATCCACTAGTTCAATATTTATGTTTAAAGAACCAATATCCATAGGAGCAATATTAGGGAAAAGATTAGGGAGAATAATGTCATTCTGAA
Organism: Prunus dulcis; assembly: GCF_902201215.1. Lineage (NCBI taxonomy): Eukaryota > Viridiplantae > Streptophyta > Magnoliopsida > Rosales > Rosaceae > Prunus > Prunus dulcis. Next base: position 19,442,627 of record NC_047650.1, on the reverse strand, counting down.
CTGTTTGCGCTTGAGAGAAGAGGTGGGTAAAATACCTAACAGCTAGAGCTCTAGTAGCACCAGCATCCTCAATCCAAGCACCGTCTTCACCTTTAAGCTGCTCAATTCTATTCCTTCTTCTTCTTATTAATAGGAGACATATAGAAGAATTTAGTATTCCTGTCACCATCTTCTAGCCATTGAATTCAGGATTTCTGGTGCTAAAACACAGTCTCCTGATCAAGTAAATTATTGTACTAATTTACCAATTCAATTTCCAGATCATTCAAGAAATGATTAGGCCCCTGACATAGAACCCTCTAGATACCCTCACTTCTACCAAGAAGCTCGGATGTCCTGCGTTTAAGGTGACCAAAGATAGTAGTATTCCACTACTTGAGAGGTTCAACTAGCCCATAAGATTTCCTCAACGCTGAATCGGATAATTGAGGCCATCTCTGCTCAATAAAATCTGCAAAACCCTCATGCTTCATCCACATAGCCTTAAACCGAAAAGGTCTATTATTAAGGGAATAGCGGAAACTGGAAGTCAACCCTATCTTGATAGGATTATGATCTGATTCAGTTCCAGGAAGATATTGGACATGAGCCTCAGGAAATAGACCCCTCCACTGCAAGTTGCTAATAGCCCTGTTAAGCCTCTCGAAGACCATTTTATTTGTCCATGTATATTTGGGACTATGAAAGCTTAGGTCCACCATCCCATGATCATTAAACCACTATCGAAATCCTTTTAAATGATAATGAGGAACTCCCCAACAACATCCCCCTCCCCCCCAAATTTATCATCATTATGCAACATTTCATTGAAATCACCCGCTATCAACCAAGGCAAGTTATGACAAGTAGCCACAAAAGAGATATAATCCCACATCTGAACCCTCCTGACACCATTGGGGTTAGCGTAAACATCCAAGAAGTTGGACCCATACCATGTGTTTCCCTCTTTTCGACCGAGGTGGCCGACATAAGGAACTTTTGGTCCTTTTTCTTTTGAGTGCGGGGCGTGCCACCGCCAAGCCCCGAATTTGGGCTTGAATGGAATGTGAGTATATGGGTGTGTTGTGCTTCTAACTTTTGATCAAACGATTGATCGGCTAAGCAAGGAACCTCCTCTTGGCCTAGGTTCTTTCACTTCCTCGGGCTCAAGGATGGTTAGGCTTCGCAAGGATGTTTTTGTGATTTTTAGAGTTTTAAGTAAAAATAATGCAATTAAACTAAATGTGCGTTTAAACGTCAAGACAAAAATTAAAGTGCGACAAAATAAATCAAAGTGATAAGTAAAGCAAGAAAGAAATAAAAGCAATAAGAACGATACGAATGATAAAATAAAATAAACTTGGAATTAAACTTAATTGAAGTGCGATAACAATGAAAAGCAAAGCAATGAAAATAAACTTGAATTTAAATGACAAGAAAATATAAATTGAACAAGAATTTAAACTTACACTAGAAAAAGGAAGAACTCGCTACACTAAGTGCATGAAAAGTAAAATCCTAAGTCTAGGAAAAGAAAAGTGCGAGATGAAAGATAGGTTTGTCTGTCTGATGTTGTGTGTCTTCTGCCTTCGTTTGGTGAGGTTTATATAGGGCACCGTTGGCCCATGGGCTGGCCATTGAATGGCCAAATGTCAACTCTTTTTAAAATCTTTCCTTTTGAAGCCCTGTTAAATCAGTGGGATTGCATTGATGGAGATATCCCGACATGCTTGATTCTTCCTTGCTTTGGAACATTTTGACTTATTATCAACCTCTTTGATTTCTTTCCTTGCAAGGCCTCCGTCACGTGCATATAATCCTCCGAAAATCCTAGGCTTGAATTTGTGTCTTGGGCTTAGACATTTGATCTCTTGGCATGACATGAGGGTGTCCTTCATGACCTTTGAATTCCTGGAGCTCTAAAATTTACAACCTATAATAAATAAATACACAACCTCAATTTCTCAAGCATATATAAATTCACAATCGATTCCACTTCTCAAGCATTCACAACCTAAGAAAATTAAAGTTACAATTCCAAACATTCCAATTAAAGTTAAACTTCTCAAGCATTCCAATTCCAAATCCTTTAAAGTTACAAACCAAAAGCAAAATGAATTAAAGTTACAACCAAAAAGGAAAATCCAATTCAAAGTTAATTAAAGTTACAAACTAAAAGGAAAAATGCAATACACCAATGTTACAAACTCAAGTGTTGGTGGTGAGTGGATTTGAAGAACCCCTTTGTGTTGTTTGAGCACCAATGCTATCTACAAATAAAACAACATAGTTTAGTACATTTTATTATAAGAAGAAGCATAAATAACATTAGCATAAATAAACTAATTACTTACAAGTTGTCATATCTTCCATTTCCTTGTAGAATTCAACCTCATCATCCGTTGGTTCTTTGTAAAAGGAAAATTCGTCCGCTCTAAGCCAATCACTAGTACACACTAATGTCTCTACCATTTTAGGATGCAAAGAGCTTCTAAAAGGATCCACAATCCTCTTGCCTAGGCTAAAAGCATTTTCACTAGCAACCGTAGAACTTGGAATTGCAAAGATATCCTTGGCAACTTGTGAAAGAATAGGATATCTTGTTTGGTTCCCTTTCCACCAATTCAAGAGATTGAATTGTTTACTCAAGGGGCTCTCAAAAGGATCCGTCAAGTACTTATCCACTTCATTGAGATCGAGAGAGAGAGGAAGAGATGAGTTCGATTCGGGTCTGTGAGAGAGAACCTGATTTTGAGAGTTGAGAGAGAGAGAGAGAGAGACGAATGGGAATAAGAGAGTTGAGAGAGAGACGAATGGGAATCAGGAGAAGAAACAGATTCCAGGTTTTCATCTCACGGCTACAGAGAGAGAAGAGAAGGGTTTACAATTTTACTTAATTATTCTTAGAGTATAGCCGTGCGGCTATACTTTGCGGTTTGCGGTAACCGCAAATTTTGAAAATCAAATACCGCAACCGCAACCGCAAATGCGGTTCGGTTCTTAATACCGCGATTGCGGTTCGGTTTACCGCGATTGCGATTTTATTGCGGTAAAATATCGGTTGGTTTTTGCGGTTTTTCGGTTTAAAATGCCACCCCTAGTCAAACCTTCAACCCGACTTGCAAATACCTACAGACTCCAGCCTCCACAAAAACCCACAAGACTCCTGCCCAGAAAACTTGTAGCTTCTGGCCGCCAAAAACTGGGCATCGACTGCAAAAAATCCAACAGCATCTTCCAGGACAGCCCAATTGCCAAAGCCCCAAGCCTCCTAGCGGACCCGGTTGCAGCAATTCTTCGAAACCTGGCCGAGATCTCCTAAATTCTCCAGTGGTTCTGGCCGCCTTCTAGCATGCCATAGCCCTCTGGCCGTGCCCAGCCGCATCTCGCTGCCCAGTTTCACTAGCTGCCCTACGATTCAAGGCTCGGCCACAATTCCACGAAAACTCGGCCCCATCTCCTTGGGCTCCATCCATCGAACCCCGGCCGCACTCTCTGAGCACCCAAAATTCAACCGCAATATCCTTCAATTCGCGCTCCCAATCTCAGCCACGAAGCTCCTTCCAAACTGGGCTCCAAACCTTGGCTGCGAAGTTCCTTTAAGCTGGGCCCCAAACCTCGGCCGCCAAGTTCCTTCAACCCGGCCGTGATTTCCACCGGCTGTGGTTTTCATAAAGTGCATATATTGGATGGATTTGCACCACCCCCAAACACCATGCACACAAACTGTAATAGTCTGATCGGTAATACCAAGAACATCAATGCTTACTTTATCATTTTTCCAAAGTAACCATAGACCTCCTGAAAACCTAGTAGCATCAACAATCTCATAACAAGGGAAACCAAGAGACTTCACCATAGAAATAGCTGTTTGGCCACAGATTCGAGGTTCACATAAAAACAACAAGCCTATATTGTTTCTATGATTCAATTCCATAAGATTCACTCTAAACTTGGTGCTAGCAGCACCCCTCACATTCCAACATAACATATTCATAAAAACAGAATATGAAATACAAGTAACCTTAGGGCTACACCCTATAATCCAAAAGTCATATCTCCAGCTGTAGTGAAGGTATTGCTAGCTAACTATCCATGTGGAGCCGGCTCGTGGCCATACAAAAAAGGTCCATATTTTTTTATAGGCAGTCCCTGTCATGAGTCGAATCCCTCAAAGCATCCTCTTCATAATTTGTATCTAAAGGTTCCTCTGGATTAGCACTACTAGTCGCTATATTGGGTGGTTGATGCCAAAAAAATGTAAGCCTCTTCTCATGAGATGCATTTTACCTAGAGAACCAATTAGCCAACAATTCTGTCACTAACACCTTATTCGCAATCCTCTTCCCACCAACAATCATCTTTCATAAGAAGCCCAATGACTAGCTGAAGACTCACCATGCCCAACCCCTTTCTTGGACCCAACAATCACAGAGTTTTGTGCTTGCCCATTTTTATTCGATATATCACTCAACCCCGTGCCTAGTCCCAACTTTAGCTACCTTGGATTTAGTCCAGACTTTTTGCCCAGCACCCTCACCTCTAGTAGGTAATTAAGTAGGCATAATAGCTTGTTTATCACCCCCATGCCCAGATGCCTCAACGTCTCCAAAATTCTCTCTTACTTGCCTCAACTTTTCAAACCTTGAGCCCTGGCTCTGGCCTCCTGAAACCTTACTGCCTCCATATTTAACCACCACCTTGGACTTCCTGCAAGGTTGAACAATCATCCATGGCCCCCTTAGCTCCTCCATTGTATCCACAGAATCAACTTGCCCCATCTCAGCATCTGGACCCGTTGGATTCTGTCCTTTGGTAGACCCTTCACCAATGTTAGGAGCAGAGACATCAGCTTTCAGCTCACAGTTCTCCCTTTTGTGTCCATACTTTCCACACAAATAACAGATATCTAGAAGCCCCTCATATTCTATATTATACCATTCATTATTGATTTGGACAAAGGCCTTTAGAGGCTTTGATAAGTCCAATTTAACATATAGCCTTGCAAATTTTCCCCTATGCTGTGCAGTTGTTAGAGCATCAATTTTCAGAAGCTTGCTTAGTAGGTTACCAATTTTCTTCAAAGCACATATGCCAAAGCATTCTAGTTGAATTGCAGAAACACGAATCCACGCCACCATTCTGGTAATAGTTGCAGAAGTTGGACAAAACCCATGGCGCCATTTCAGCATTACCAAATACTGGCCTGCAACGATCTGCAACGATCCAGGGACCGCCAGTCAATACAAAGTGGAGATCCTCTTCTAAGTCGAACTTAACGACAAAGTAGTCATTAACAAGGTCAACCAATTTCCATCCCCATTTTAAGCTCCACTTATGTTGCAGACATGCATGGAGGTAGTTATAGGCATGAGATCTACCAAGAAGCCTAATAATTAGAGCATTCTTCCAAGGTTCACAAAGGTGTGACATAGCTCTATCTGAAAATTGGATGCTAGGGCCATGAACACCTCTCGAAATCACCACATCTTCATCATAATTCAAATCCTCATATTCAACATTCAAAGAGTTCACATTAGTACCAGCGTTCTTGGTCAAATTAACCTTCTGCATAAGCTTGTCTCGAAAAGTTCAAGACCCAAGAGCCTTTGGGAACGCTTGATTGTTATCCAACTCAATCATCGGACTCAAATCACTCTCAGAAGGCATCGAGTCCTCTAAGGCTCGGCTCCATTTGTGCATCCGAAAATCCTTCATAAATACCTCTGGCGAACCTTCTGTCATGACTCATAGACTGCAAGGACACCAAAATTGAACTTAGGCGAGTTGATTTGAGCCTAGAGACCACCAGCATGGAAGCTTCGAGCCAATGACTGTTTCGCACCCTAACTTCCTAGAGAATATCAAGAGCATATGGGCATGTTTTATTTCAGAGTGTTCTTTATGCACATGCGGGTTCTATTTTAGAGCGTTCTCTCTTGACTAAATACTTGGGGATGCCCTTAATTCATTCTCGTGTGACTAGGAATACGCACAGGAGCTTGGTAAAGTAGTCCATAAAAGGTTGGCGTCTTGGAAAAGTAAGTTATTATCCATTGCTGGTTGAGCCACTATGATCTAGGCTGTCACTGCTGCAATCCCTATTTATGCTATGTAAACTATGAGGCTACCTATGAGTACTTGTGAGGAGCTAGATCGCTTAAATATAAACTTTTTCAGGGGAGGAAGTGACAAGAAATAGAAAATTCATTTATGCCAATGGGATTTGGCTTGTCACCCTAAAGCTAAGGATGGTTTGGGATTTAAGAGAACAATTGCTATGAATCAAGCTCTCTAGGCTAAAATTGGGTGGCGCCTCCATTGTAAAAACCAAGGGTTATGGGCAAATATTTTTGAGGGAAAATATTTAAAAAGCTAGTACATAATGGATCCTTCCTTGAAAGAAAAAAAAAAAAAAAAAAAAGGGCGTTCTGCTACTTGGGGGGGGATTCTGTATGGGGCAAAGCTTCTTGGGCAGGGGGTGATATGGAGAGTTGTGGGTAAAGGTGATATGATCAAGTTCTGGAAGGATCACTGGGTCATTGAGAAGCCCTTGTTACATTAGGAGGGTGTATTGAATTCTCATGATTTGGAATGTATGTGGATAGCTTTGTGAAAGATGGTTGGTGGGACATTGACAAGCTTCGTGGTGCTCTTATTGATGAGCTTGTCTAGAAAGTGATTGATACTCTTGTTCGGTTTAATAGTAATTTGCAGGACATTCAAATTTGGTGATCTGCGGCAAATGGGATATATTACTGTTAAAACTGCTTATGAGTAGTTGGTTACTAGGCATGGCTGGAGCGACCCTCTAGGAGCATCTTTGGAGGTTGAAAGTTCCCCATAAACTAAAATTCTTCTTATGGTTGGTTTGCCAAGGGAAATTCTTTCTAATGAGTAGAGGTATAAAAGACAACTTACTATGGATCCCTCTTGCAGCATTTGTGCTGGTAGTTCAGAGATAGTTCTTCATATCCTAAGAGAGTGCCCACAACCTAAGGAGGTATGGAGAGCTATTTTGCTTCCTTTGCAAGTCCCTCATTTCTTCCAGTAGGATTTGTAGCTTTGGTTATCTTGCAATATGTTTAATAAGAACAAAGGTTGTACAGGCCTGCCTTGGAATACAATTTTTGGTTTTACTTTTTGGTATATTTGGAAGTGGAGAAATCATTGTGTTTTTAATAGTGAGGAGGCTCTACCTTATTGCCCCAAAAATACTATATTTGGAAGCTGCTAAGGAGTGGTTATTGCATGTTTATGTGTCTCAACCTCAAAAACTGAACGTGTTGGTTTCTCTTGTTTGGGTTCCACTTGATGTGAGATGGTTCAAACTGAATGTGGATGGTTCTCGAAGATTTTCTTGTGGCACTATTGGGACTGGAGGGGTACTTCGTAACTGTAACGAGGATTGGGTTGAAGGCTTTACTGCTAATTTGGGTCAAGGGTAGGTTTGGGATGCTGAAATTTGGGGTCTATTCTTTGGTCTAAAGTTGGCCGTGGCTCGTAACCTCTCTCATCTTATTGTGGAGATGGACTCTGTTTTTTTTTTTTTTTTTGGGGGTCAACCAAATGGACTATGCTTTAGTGGTGCATCTCATACAAATGACTAATCCCATTCTTTTCCAATCATGCAGCTGGTGTAATTATGGTCTGCAGACATATATGATGGCTTAAATAGGTCAGTGTCAGCTTCATCATATCTATCGTGAGAAAAATTGTGTTGCAAATTGCTTGGTTAATGAGAACTTCAATCGAGATTTGGGTTTCTGTATTTATGATGTTTCTCCTAGTTCGGTAGCTTCTTTTTTAGTTGATGGTGTGTTAGGGGTGTCTTGAACCCGTTTGATTTGTTCTGAGTCTGTTTAGTTTGCTTTTGGGGTGTTAACCCCCTTTTTTTCACCCAAAAAAAAAGGGTGAAAAATACCCTATATGTTATATTTTATTTTGTCAAGTTTCCGATGTGGGACTTTATTCTTCAACAAATTTCAATAATTAAAACTTACCATAATAAATATAATATTTGAATTAAGTTGATTCCAATACCATCGACCCTTAAACCAAGAACCAAAACTAAAAATGAAACCAATATATGTAGATTTGGGCTATAATTAGTTGGTCAAGGGTATACCTTCTTGCCCATGAGTTGGGATCCCCTTCTCATAAATTAGAATAGTTTGGAATATTATCTTGCGAAATAAAAATAATAATGAAACTCGATCAACCAATATAAGGAGGTGTCTTGTGTTCGAATCCACGAAAAAAGAAAAAAACGAAAAGAAAATGACCAAAACATAGTTAGCCCAATTCAGCATTGTGGCTCAATAATTAGAGCAAGTCCAGCACAAGGGGCTAGCCCAGGCATGAGGGGGCCTTAGGCCTGGAAGGCAGCTCCAGCCGGCAAGACCTAGGCCGGGCAAGCCCACGGAGAGATCTGGCTCTTCGTATTGCCTTTGGGCAGCTGACGTCAACGCAAGAATTTCAAAAAAATTATACCTTTGGTGTGTGATGTGCCAACAGTAAATTTTTTTTGAAAATCTTGTCCTGACACTAGCTTTGCGTCAGCGCAGCCAGAAACCAATAGCTACAAACCACGTGGCTTCTCTTGGAGGCTCTGATATGAAAATATCATCCAATCCAACGACATCTCGTTCTTTGGATTAAAAAAAAAATCAAAAAAAATCAAAAAAAATTGTAAAAAATGTTATTTAAGGCAAAACAAAAAAGAGGAAAACCATTACACATGGCTCCTCAAGTGAACAATGCACACAGTCGGTTCCAGTGGTGCGTTTCGTGTAGGAAATAATGACATTATTGCGTCCCCCAAAGGAAAATACTCCCCCATGCCGTGATACGGTGGAATTGCCTCCGCCAATGATTGAGTCGTCCTTGTACTCAATTGTGTCGGACTATGTCACTATGAGGACCGGAAGTATTTCAATTATATGATGAGTGAGATATGAATTTTATAATAAATATGGACACATGGCAACCGAAAGTCTTATCCGAAAATTTTATTTGAAATTTGAGATGTGAATTTTATAATAAATATGGATACATGGCATCCAAAAATCTTATTCGAAAATTTAATCTTAAAATTTGAGATGAGAATTTTATAATAAATAGTGACACTTAGCAACTGAAAATCTTATCCGAAAATTTTATCAAAATTAATCATTTAAGTATAAAAAATAGAAAATAAATTAAAGTGAATAGTAATTGCCCTTGCCCATACGGTTGGAAACAAAATTGCAAGGGCTGTCACTATTCACGTGAATAGTGATAGCCATTGTCCATAGGGGTGGAAGTGCTCTTAGGTCCATTAGTTTGTTAACCAACTCGTTACGCCCATTGATCCACAACTGACTGGCGGGTAGTATCGGCCCAATCCAATCTGTTAGCGGGTCCTGGAAGGTCGGGTTTAAATTTACCCGCAGCTCGTCAAGCCCGTTGAAGAATGCAAGGAAGAAAGCAATAGGAGGGTGTTTTTAAAGAGGAAGAATCTCCGAGACTCGGACCGAAGAAAAGAAGAAGAATCGGGTCGGGCATGTCAGCCGCTCCGAATTAACTGAAGAAATCTAAAATTGGTTGAAGGAGGGGGAAGCCATGAAAGGTCAGGCGTCGAGTTCCTACAAAGGCGCTGTCAAGTTCAGGATGTGAGTTTTTCTTGCATCTTATTCTTCTTTTGTTCGTTTCCGTTTTCTCTCTAGTGTTTTGGTTTTCTTCTACGAATTATTGCCAAATTTACCTTATGTATACAAATTACAATGGACAGGCCGACAGCCCAGAATTTAGTACCGATTCGCTTGGACCTCGATGTCGATGGCCAAAAGTTTAAAGACACTTTCACTTGGAACCCATCTGGTAGAAATTGGATTTTCTTCATTTTTTTAAATTATATTTTTTAAAATTTGACTCTTGCCCAGTTTGCAGAAGTTAATTATGGGTTTTGTTGTGTGGTGATTGATGGCAGACCCTGACTCAGAGATTGTGGTGTTTGCGAGAAGGACAGCAAAAGACTTGAAGCTTCCTCCGGGTTTCATTACAGTCATTGCTTCTGCCATTCAGGTTGGCACTTCAACTACGTCAAATTTTCCCATCAAAGTTTCTACTGAAAACTAAACACTGATAGCTTATGACCATGTTCTCTGATCAGTCACAGATTGCAGACTTTCGGTCGTTGGAAGGCCAAGATATGTACCCGGGCGAGAGGATTGTGCCAATTAAGGTTACCCCTTGTCATATTATAACTTGATTATCTGTACTGGCAAGTGGCAAACTTTCAATGCTTTTGGCTTATCAACAAAACTGTGATGTGTTATTCTCAGCTTGATCTTCGAGTGAACCATACTCTTATTAGGGACCAGTTTTTGTGGGTGAGCTTCAACAGTCGTTTGTTTCATCTTATCTTTTCAATACCTCCTGCTCTTACACTTGGGTTCATCCGTTTCGAGGGATTTCAGGACTTGAACAACTTTGAAAGTGATCCTGAAGAGTTTGCTAAAACATTCTGCGGAGATTTAGGTATTCAAGATCCTGAAGTGGGGGTAAGTCATCATATCAGTTTTTTAAACAAATGCAAAGGCTTTTGATTTGTGTCAAAGTTGGAATATTGATGTCTTTCCAGTTTGCTAAAAGAAGCGATTCTCTTTTTGCAGCCTGCAATTGCCTTTTCAATTAGGGAACAACTGTATGAGGTTAGATTTTGTTGCTTCTTCGAACTATTATGCGTTTATTATGCTACCTTTATATGAGTTACATTATGCAAGTCATGTGAATGAACTTTTTTATATGGATTCACTTACTATGGTCTTTTTTGTGTTTCATCTTCTAGATTGCAGTTCAAAGTGTAGCATCAGCAAGAGAAAACAGAATAAGCAAAAAGGGACGCCGAGGGGCTGAGTATACTCCAGTCAGGTTTGTGTGTTTGACTTTTAAAAAATACAATGAAAAATGAATAAAATTTATTTTTTGCCCCCTCCTTGCTGTTAAACACAATTTATTTTAGGATAGGAAGAGGGTATATGCATTGTAAAGCCTACATGATAGTATATATGTCATTAACTCTCTCTCCGAATCTCTCTCTCAGTAAAGCAGGTAGTACTGGATTGGACCTGGTGAAGTTATTCGGTCAAAAATCTAGTGTTGTTCGGTATGTCTTCTAACTGTGCTAGGTTTTGGGAATTTCTTAAATTGGAAAGCTTCATTGTTTATGCTAAAAATGCTACCATTGCTGTTCTTTGGAGTTTATGTTTGTCTTGTGGCCACTGATATTTAGGTCCCTCTTCACTCCATAGGTTTGGTTTTCTAGTTTTTCCATTAGTGTTCAGGGATGCAATTCCCTAGGGATCTTCATTAAGCTACCTTTTAATGGCCTTCCGGCAACCAAGATCATATATTTTCAGTAAATCTTCCTGGGATAGCTATACTATGAAATTACCATTTATTCAAAACACTTTTTCTTTCATGAATATTTAAAATCAATTTCCCGTGGCATATGAGATGCTACAACCTTGACCTAAGACAGAAGATATGTTGGCATACTTAATATAATTCTATGGGTTAAAATCATCTTCCACCCATTACAGATCCCAACAGCTTATCTTCTTTTAGCACAATCAAGAATAGTCTTCTGTGTTTGGCTTGCCAGAAGAACTTAAAGGTGAATGAATCTTCACGCCTTACATTTGAAATTCACTGTTAGTGTTCCAATAGCAACAACTTTACTCATAATCACCAACTCACTCTTGTTTCTATCTAATTCAAGGAGAAAAATGCTTTGACAACAGGGCAATGGGCCTATGTTCTGTATCTTACTTATTTCGAAAATTAAATTTTGGTTCATCTACATATAGCTACTTACTAAATTGTCTATCAACCACTCTGTAAATTTAACATATTAAAGTCCCCATAAACAGTGGAAAAATGAAACCTTCATTCTCATACTTTACCCCCCTTCAAAGCTCTTGAAGATACTAAAGTCAATACTTTGCTTGAATGGGTTTAAACCTGTCAAAATACATATAGATATTAAATTCCTACATGCCTTTCCAAACTCATCCTCGTAAGTGAAGAAAAAAAGTTCAAGGTTGAGCTCAATGTTACAAGTACTTCCCAATGTAGTGCCCCTATATTATGTGTTCAATATCAAGGTTTTTACTTCCCCTCCATCTCTTCAACATCATTTATTTCATTTCAACCCTCTGATTATGATTAAATTCAGTACTCTGTGCTTAACTTTTTTTTCTTTTAGTTGATAGAGTTGTTAGAAAAAAGTTAAAACTGAGATACTGATAGTGGTTTGCCACTTTGCTCCTAAATGTATCAGGAAAAGGAAGGAGTGGGATGTATACGAGCCCATTGTTGATCTTCTATCTAGCGAGGAAGTGGATGCCCTTCAAGCGAAAGAAGAAAGGCTTACTCGGTGAATGAACACGACTCTGAGGGGTTTTACTTGTAGTTTGTATAGGGCACCTGTAGGTGACTAACTAGGAGTCCAAATTCTACGACTAATGAAATAGGGTACTTTAGTTGACTCGTGAGGTGACTGGATTCTCTGCATAATGAAAATTCGCCAGTCATTTTGACACTAATTCTGGTTCTCTAAGTTCATATCTCAAAGCCTGCAAGGTGCCCCCCTACATATGAAGAAAATCTTCCCTATAACCATTGGATACACTGGATCTCTCAAATCCATTTGTCCCGTGATCGGCACGTGAAGAGTTGGATGTAAGAGGCCTATTGTGTACAATGGTTGCAGGAATTCCCATAACTTGCATTGTGTATTTAAATGCATAAAAATGCAGTTTTGCTTGCGCCCTTGTCTTCTAAAGTCAACTCTTGGTGCATTTACTTTTCCTATAATTCATTACCAGCTTTGAGATATCTTCATTTGTCCACTTGCCGCAACAGGACAATTGATCTTTAAAAGGAAGGAGATGAAGAAGAAGAAGACAGATTCATTCATATCCATCAAGTCTTGGTGATGGTGGTTTTAAAAAGAAGAAGAAGACGAAGGTAGGTGGGTATTGTTTATTTACCAGTGTGAAAGTAGTGACGATCCAAACCCCCAATAATGCATGGACTTTGGAGCCTACCCATAGCTAAATTTCCTTGCTTTTGACTCCTGAATTGGAACCTATAGGGCCGTACACACAAACCAACCAATGCAAATTTATAGTCAATTTGTGTGACCCTTTGTAAGGGCACCGACTTTAAGCCTGACTGGTCCAGTAAGTGATCAAATATGGGGAGCTGCCTGACTGGACATGTTTGAGGACGGCCTTGTTGTACCGGGATGTACCTTTGTTTAATAGATCCAACTGGTACATTTTCTTTGCTCCACCAGTTTCCTCGAAAATTCCTGCTTCACTGTTCCCAGCTCCATTATTTATTTTGGACAGATTATAAGATTAATAACAAATGCAAGGTTCACGTTATTGTTTTTCGTGTAGTTGCATGACAAATGGGTTATAAAAAAGAAAAAAAGGTTTTTGACTCATCTTCTTTTTTCTATCTCCATCAACTCTACCTATCCAAAACTTCAATGTCTTCAAATTATCGAAAACTCGAGCTTCAAAATCAAAATTGTGCCTGCATCAAAACCAATGTTAGAACGTCGTAGACTTCTTGTCATTTTGGGGGGTTGGATTTGAGGTTGAGGATTTGAATCACAGAAGTAGTGTGCATTTGATTGTGAGATTTTCTTTTTGTTTTTGGTGAAAATTGTCAGATATTTTTGTCATACAAGGAAAAAGATAGGAGAAAGACTTTCATAAAACGGGAATAGCTTAACTAATAATGCTATGACATGCATGATAGTAAAACAGTGTTATACCCATCGAAACTGGAATATGTTTTTCTCAGAAGGCAGATTGTAAATGAAGATGAAAACCAAGCATTAAATAATATTTTTGTTTTGTGTGGCAATAATAATAAACAACTTGCCCCATTATCTCATGTTTGGCACTGTGAGTAGATGGGAAATTTTTGGTTTGGCTTATTAAATTTGTTTTCTAGCAGTCACAAGAAGCACATCATATTTATTACAAAAGCAATGTGTTGGATTTTTATTAAGCAGCTGAAAAAAGTAGTTGGGAGCTTTCTGATTTGTTCATAGAATCCCATTCACTTTGTTTGATTTGTTCTGTCAATTATTGCCCACACAAAAACTTCTGACTGTTACTCTATTCAAATTAGTTATCTAACAAATAATCTGGACTATATTTCCTATAAAATAAAATATAAAAGGACTATACAGTAAAACAAGTCAGTTCACCATGCAAAATTGTGACGCTGCAAGTCTTACTTGAGGACCAGAAAGGAGATGAGATGGTAAACTACAAAGAAACAAGAAGAAGAAGAAGAAGAAGCTGACTAAATTTTTTTTCTTCTAAATTTCCATTAATAAATCTCACTGTGATCTTTAATCACAGGGATTGCCTAGTTCATTCATTTAACAATTACAAACTAAAAAAACTTTCCTGAAATCCCCTCTCCTCCTCCCCCCTTCCCCCCCTTCCCTTTTTTTTTTTTCTTGATAGTTTTGAACAGCTGAACAAGTTGATCATCCAACACCTCTATTTACAAGTAATTAATGAGAGCCAAAATGATGCAAGCTAGCATGACCCAAATGGTATACACAGATATGCTAATTGCTGAATTGGGTCTTTCTTTTCTTCTTTTTTCGGTTTTTTCTGTTTTGTTTTTTGGGGATGGATATTGGCCTATTTTTTTAGCCATAGCCATCCATCTGTGTTAAGAAGCAGTGATGTTGCAGGCTGAGGGCTTGGACTTGTCCAGAATAGACCACATCACCTGAACATCTTCATATGAGCATGCCATCACTTCACCATGCAGAGCCATCACACTACTTTCATTCCCTGTTCATAACATCATGGAAGAACACATCACTCACTATGTTCCATATTATGACTCATATACAATTGGCATCAATGCATCATTATCCGATAGACTTGCTTGTCAGACTATGAATTTGAACCACGAATTCTAATAAGAATTAGCCATATCATTGGTCCAGATTCATAATCCGACAACATAAACGTCTTATTATATTGTCAATGTAAGTTTAACAAGAGAACATTTTCTCATATACAGAAAAGTGGTAATATTAATATGTATCTACCTTGCAGCTGGGATTTCTTCTGATCTCTGCCTGGCTGCTGGTTGAAGAAAGTGCAAGCTTTCCTGAATGGAGATGTGATGGTTTTTTTCCAAGAAGGCATGTGTGCTTTTCAAAATTGGTGTTCCAATCAATGTAGAAGCTGATAATGTTGCAGAGCAGTAGCAGAGTTTAGAATATTTTGGACCCAGATGACTTGAATCTCTCAACGCCTTTTATGCAGAGATAGAGAGCTGGTGTGAACAATTTATATAGTTATATTATATATATATAGGAGGTGGAGAGAAAGAGAGGGGCAAGATCCGTGAGATGGGCTTTTTGAGATTAGAGGAACATCACTCTTTTTCATTTTTCTTTATAAATTTTTTATTTTTCTTATCTCATCTCACCAAGGTCGCCGACTGCACCAAAGCACATGGCGCACGCTCCCAAACAGGCCCTTCCCTTCCCTACCCTTTAGACCCTTAACACGTGAACCCCTTTTACTTTTCTGAATGTGACGTATATTATGGGATTTGCCCATCTCACTGTTTCTCTCTTCTTTCTTTGTCACATAATAAGCTAACCAAATTGCCTTTTCACCAAGGCTTTTAGACCACATCACCTAAGTGACTTCGCTCACCTTTACTATTACATTGCATTGCATTACAATCTTTTTGTTTGATGATGATGATTGCATTTCATGCTTATATGTCCCCCCTTAGAAGTAATGCAATTAGCCAATTACTTTGCTCCTTTCTTGGCTTGTCGATTGAGAAAAACTTGGGTGAAGACGTCCTCGCCATATGATAGGATGAGGAACAATCAATATCATGTTAAAACGTAGCATATATATTGTGACCCCAAGTTACCATGTGAGTTTTGCCATCACTTAATTTAGGATTTCCTGCAAAATATAACATTTGTTACAAATTTGTATATATGATTGAGATTCTATTATACATGTTATATGTTTTGACTGTACACACATCCTCCCCCCTTCCCCCCCCCCCTCCCCCAACCCAAAACCCAATGCTGCAAATTCTTGGCTCAGTAATGTGAGATATTTTATACATGATTATGGAACAGGCCTAATTATCCATCATTAGTATTATTATTCTGTCCCATTTATATGACCCCCACATGCCTTGGTAGGCAGAAAGACTGACCAAGACAGCCAAATCTATTTGCAGTCTCTGTAAATTATGCTCTCATGACATATACCCAACCAAACCATGTTGTGTGCTTATAACTAATTAAACCCATTAATCTATGCTCAAATTCAGTTACTTAGATTAATGGATCCATCCGGCATCAAACCGTACTTTGATTAATATTAAAAAAAACCGGATTAGTGGTGCGTTGATTTTAATCATGGGTTGACAAAAGCATTCACACACTCCATAGGCAAACATGATTTAATGTCACAATATTACTCTACCATTATCAAATTGATAAATTGTGGTCTCAAGGCAGCAATATTTGCCCTATTAGCGGGCACATGATCTTCTTTGCATAATGTGTTTTTCTAGCAACCCAAGAGGGTCATGTTGCTAACATTTTAAGAAAACGAAAAAGGGTTTTAAATTAAGTCAAGGTTTAGCAATTCCTTGGACTCTCAACAACCCAATAGATTAATATTTGTTTTAGAAACTTAAAATGCTCTGTTATGTCTCTGAGCTGAGCACTTGTTCTCGTGTAAAATTTTCATGCAGTGTGAAAGTGCATCCCCCCTTTGATTTTTTTGCATCTCACATGCTCACAATGGCAGTTTACCCTCTGATAAAATATTGTTTTAATCATAGTTTATGAGTGGATCTTTTGATTAAACAATAACTGAGAAGGATGATTGGTGGGCAGTTTTCACATGTAGACAGAGCAGGTGCACTAAATTGATGGTCGGTTTTTGTTTTTGGATTTTTTCTGAAAACTTTTCAATGGATGGTGTTGGTTTTTGCCGATCTATGTGCATGTCTTTTCCACTTCTTGGGGCCTTTTTTTTTTTTCTTCTACTTTAAATATGCTTGTCCCTTTTTTCTCTTGGATTTTTCTTTGAAAAGACTCATAGGAAGCACAAGACGACCCACGTAATAATTGACACAAAGATTATGATGATAATGAGTGGTGGTGGTGGTGGTGGTGGGGAAGAAGTTGCATTGCAAAAGGCTTGTGAGGTCCAAGTTTGCAACTGAAATTGAAATTGGATTTTGCACAAGTGCAAGAGGAAAATAAGAAAGAAAAGGAGACTTTGATTATACGTAGAGGCCAACCAACTAACCCGACCCAAGTTCGTGCAAGATAGTACAATTCGGGTTTGGTTTGGTTCGTTGCCTCAACTTTTAGGCCATCACAACTCTGAGGCTCTCAGCTGCTCCACACAATCATGTGTGTGCGTCTCTCAAAGCAATGGAAAAGTAGCCCCCACATACTTTCATATTTGTAATTTGCTTCAATCAATGCCCATCCCTCTCACTTCCCACTTGGGTTGGGTTGGGTTGAGTTGGATTTTCATAATAATGTAAGAAGTTTGTAATTCAGTTGGTTAAGAAACAGTTACTTTTATGATTGAGATCTTGTGTTCGAATTTTTTCTTTCAATATTATTTGTATGAAAAAATAAAAAAAATAATGCTCTTGCTTGACTAATTAATTAATTGGAGCACAAGGGCGATGAGATTAAGCATTTTTTTTGGGTCATTATGTATTAAGAGTGTGATTAAATTAGTCTTATCAGATGTTGCTTATGGATATAAAACATATAATTTATGATTCCTTGTGATAACTAGATAGAGAACAAATTTAATACAAGAACATGTGCAAAACCTAACAACTAGAAGGATTTTATTTAATCTTCTAAAGACTCAGAGTAACTGAGCATTGATTAAATTAGATAACTGTTTGTGATTAATAGCTTATTTTATGTTCTAAGTTATAACCATAAAAATTCAAAACCTAAACAAGAAAGTCTTCAACCAACAATTGAGAGCGATGCTTTTAGAGAATGTGGTATAGATGTCAGCCTCCAATGTTGTTTCTCCACCTCTATTCCCTCTATTTGGCAATACTGATATGTGCATCCTGTGATTTTCTTCTCTATCTTAATTATTAAAAAAAATTTGAGAGAGATTAAAGGGAAAGCTTTAGAATTTTATGGGGGCATTGACCTCTGACCCCAACAATCAGCCTCCAATGTACGTGGTTGTTGTCATATATTGAACTTGATTGTGCAAGATGGTCTTAAAGTTTTATCTTTCTTCATTGAATTTACTGTTTTTAAGGGTACTTTGACTGAAATGAAAGTGAAATTTGATATGTATTGGGCTGAGTTTCCTATTGTTTTCTGCTTTGCCAGTATTATGGACCCTGGGTTTAAATTATTTGCAATTGGTGAATGGTTAAAGATGATGGCATTGATCAATTCAAAACTTTATGATTTCAATTATTTGATATCTATAAGAAGAGTGTAATGTCTGATGTGGGTCAAAATGTGCAAACTTCAATTGTAACTTCAAGTATCTTGAGCCAAGTTCTTGGTTCTGTAGCTGTCCCTATTATGAGAAATTTCTCTATGCAACGTTTGGAAAGGGCAAAGCTATCTTCTTTTTTTTCTTCTTCCGCTGCTACTTATGAGTTACAATTTTATTGATATACCAACAATAGAGGTTGATGATGATAATCAATTTAGTGTTTTATGTTGGTGGAAAAGCAATCAATCACTATATCCTATTGTTTCCCTTATGGCTCGTGATTTGCTAACTATTCCAACTTCCATTGTAGTATCGAAATCATGTTTTAGTGCAGGTGGTAGAGTTGTATCAGAGAAGAAGGCCAATTTGAGTTCAAATACAATAGAATCATTAATTTGCTTGAAAGACCGGACCTTAGCAAATTTAAAGATGCAAGATGCAACACAAGATGAGCAATGCTCCGAAGAATTAATGAACAATAGAGCATCATGACCAAATTGGATGACAGCTAGTGAAGATGTTAAAAGTGAATGTGATGAAAATTTGACAAGTCCAGGTTGAAATGTTATGTAATTGAAAGCCGAGCCCATGGGGGCAGCCCTGGACTTTTATTTTTTGGTGAAAGGCTAGCCGACCCAAGCCCAATAATTTTGAGTAGGGTTGACCCAACCCGACCCATTAACGAGCCCTATAGTAAGCAAAACTTTTCAAATTGCCACGTAGGTCAACAAACTTCAATTGAAAGAGTTTTGGCTAGCTACTACCATTGGAGATGCTCTAATATGGCTTAAAAGGCAGTGTTGTGGGTTTAATTTAGAACATAAACCTTGGGGATCTTCCAAAATACTCAATTAACTGCTAAAATAAACTTGCATGTTGGAGTTTTACCAAAAATCTAAAACCGCAAAGGACTTGTAACTCAAGTAGTTAAGAGTATACGTACGATTTCCTCTCTCTCAATATCACTTGTATTAAAAAAAAAAAAAATCTCAAAAGCCAACAATTTTTTCTTTTCCTAAAAACAATCATAACATACAAGACCAGTAAAGGCCGTGGACTTGATTCTCTTCAAGTGTTCAAACTTTGAACTTTGAAGTTTGAAGCCTCTTTTTATTGCGCGATCCATTTAAAATGATGAAAGAATCTTTGGCAAGTCCAACCAGAACTGTAGAGTGTTAGACTGAATATGAATTGAACACTAAAGTAATGGGAAAAAATCGCAGAGCACTGCCCAAACTGATGGCTCTGAGTTTTGATCTGCCCTCAATCGCAGGTTAATTGTAGAGTGTAGACTGATTTGTCTGGGATTTAGAACCCCAATAGAATTAAATATTTCACCAAACTTGAGCATCATTGTGAACCATGATTTAATATAAGCATAGCTATAGCGTTTCAATGTTTCATGCAGGTGGTCACAATTTGACCCAAATAAATAACTAAATAAAAGGGACATCTTTCATAGAGAAAAGGGTAACTTTTTGTTCTTTATGCAAAGCATCAACAGAGTGGATAAGAAGTTATATTTAATCCTATGGACTTTTTGTGTATATGCTAAATGGTAATTTCTCTGCGGGCTATATGGGTTCTGTGACCTCTTGGCCCAATGCCATGCTCTGTGCATTTGTTGCATTATTGGGGAATCAACCACTTGGGTGTTTGTGGGTATTTAGATTTTGATTTGGATAACCTAAGCAAAAGGTTTGGGGATTCGTTGGGCCATCCATAGGCCCTCGAAAGTTCTAGGTATTTTTATATCAATTACTTTGTTTTTCTATAGAAAATAGTGCTGGAATCCTGTTCTAGTAAAACCATGTTCTAAATTCTTCCCATAGATCTTAACCTAGTTTGATCCCAATCACAAGTATAATGCCTATAATTTGTGATTTACATCTCTCCCTCAAGATATAAATACTTGAATGAAAACTTCCCTGCTGTGTGGTAGGATGAGTGACAGACATTGTCCAGTTAAAACATAACACACAAGAACTTCATACAAGATTACTTACATCGATAGATCTCATTAAAACTGTAGTTACTTATGGGTTATTATGTTTTCATGCATAAGAAATAATAGAAAAAGATAAATACATTCAAGTTAACTAATCACATATAGTGGAGTAGAAAGGCTTTGAAGACAATATACCGCTTTAAATATGCACATGTTAGAACCACAAAAGGGTCTTCATAAAGGGATCTTTAGACGGTCCAAATGCATTTAGATGATTCTCCTATCATGTAGCTGCGAAAAAGAAACAGAACCCAGTGAGAGTTACTTTTAGCCTGGCATGCCATTGCCTAGCATTTCACACTGATTGCAGCTTCTTTCACCTCAATGGAAAGAGAGAGAATTCAGAAGAGGAGTTAGAATCCTTAAAGAGCAAGTAAAAATAGCAAAACAAAAAACTTTTATATTGTCTTAGACACTTTTTCAAGGTGTTTGGTTTTTTCTTGGACTAAGCCATGAGTTGGAAACCACAAGCATTAGGTTCCTGTTGCCATTTTAGTCTCTTAGACCCAAAACCAGAGCTCTGTTTATTCTTTTTTCAATTGGAAATTGGCAGCACATCTCACTTAATCTCATAGTTAATAACTTAATTTCTGTGATTAAAGACATTAACTATTCTGAGTAATGTGGGCTGTTTGTTTATGAGTACGTAAAACCCACGGCACTGAATTTAGCTATCTTCTCATGCAAGATACCAGACAGTGCTTTGTTGTTACAAGGGATGCCAAAATTATACATATTCCCTGCAGGTACACTATGTGGTACATATCATTGCTCACTTGGAAGTGGACAAAAATTCTTTTTTCCCTTTAGTTCTCTTATGGGAAAAGAAAAGTTGGCAACTTTAATTCATTATGATGCTAGCTTTTGATGTGGATTTTGATTTTGATTTTCACAGCTGGGGACCAAACTTATTTTGCCAAATTGACATTAATTTAGCAGCTGAAAAACTGCCTGATATTTGGATATTAAGGAAACTTCTACCCATTTTTTTCAGTTTAAGTTTTTAGATATGTGGCTTTAAGAATAGTAAAAAAGGAGGAGAAAGGGAGATATACAGAGGGAGCCAACCAAAAAGGCAAAGGAGCAAAGTTATATATAATCCAGGTGAAACTGCACTCTAATATGTATTGATTTGATGGTGAAGATGCAAGCAAAAGAGACAATATTCTCGGTTTTTTCGATCGCGTGCTGTTCAAGATGAAAGAATAAACAAACCAATTTTAACTAAAACAAGAAAAATAAAAGAGAGAACAAAACAGCAGTTAATTGTTTTGCTGCAGAAATACCAGACTGTCCGTACATGTTAATTCTCTTCAATATATTCAACATATAGTAAAATGTGTTAGCACCTGTTGCATGTATTTCTCTAGTAAAATGTGTTGGTTTAATAACTTTGAATTGTAATTGATGACAGGTTGCTAATACTTCAACTGTTTGATATAAAGATTATTTTGACGGAAATATAAGCAACCAAGTAAGAAAAAAAAGTTTAAAGGAGGAAATTAGGTTGTAAATTTTTATTATCTGGATTTTATTGTAACTAAGTCACAGATTACATGCACACTTCCAAGAAAAAATTACAAGAGAAGAAGGAGGGGATGGAGGAAGCATGGCAAAAAATTGAAGTACAATCAGCTGGTCTGATCAACCACTACTACATCTCTAGCTTAATTTGATCAAACAGCAAAGGTTTGGCACTCGGGATCGGAAACATGACTAGCGTAGAATCTGGTAATGAAGTCAGAGGCTTTGCCGTCGATGCCAGGCTCAGCAGTCCAACCTCCTCTGTCTTCATCGCTTGGACATATTCTTCTTCTAACATAAACACCACCGTCGTCAGAGTAGGTATCGTCTCTGTTGCTGCTAGAAAAGCAGGCCTTGAATATGTTGCAGAAGGAGAAGATTGAAGAAGACTTTCCCATCTTGTGCTTAATTGGTTTCTCTAGTTTTCTTGACAAGCAAGGTTTAAGGTTGGCTAAGCTATGAGGGTTTTTGTTACTAGTTGCAATGGCATGAAATATGTGTGTCTATTTATAGTGGAAGAAACCAAGTAGCTAGCTAGGCCTTAACATGGGGCAGGAAAGTCCAGCTAAGTTGGTTGCTGATTTAAGATGATATGGAGGGTCAGGATTCAATGATATGACTTAGTAGGAAAGGATATGATGGTTGTAAAACTAAGAGAAAGCATAAGTGTTATTGTCCTCTGCTTTTGAATTGACCCAAACAGTTCTCCTTGGTGGTACAGTACCCAACTTTTTCTTTTTCTTCTTGCCATTTTTCTTTGGCCCAAAAGATGCCCTCTAACCCTTTAAAATAATGCCTAGGGAAAACTTAGATTGGATTTGGAGGCACTTGTAATTTAAAATGTATCTCTCAGAAAGCTGATGCATGGAATTTAAAACTAGGCAAGTACTGTTACTGAAGTGAAAAAGGAAATCAGAACATGCATAGCCCCAAGGAAACCAACACAAAATCTGATCTCTCAGATTATCTTATGGTACTGTAAGGTCCATTGCACCATCAGAATTAGTAAGATTTAGAGAACCATTCACTTATTTTGCTTCCAAATCAAACATAAAAATTGAGAAATAAGACCAAGTATTTCACTGAGAGTTTAGACGTGTACTTAATCAAATTCTTGGAATGGCATAATTGGTTACCATTTTAAAAATATTTGGTAGCTTGATAAAGTCGCACCGCATATTTTGTACCTAGCTAAGAGTTCTCTTAGAGGAAATCAAAGGGAAGGGTTCAGAAAGATCAAAGATGGAAGCAGAAAAATCAAAAGCAGGCTTTTGAATGTGCAGTGCTTTTCATTACTTAATTTTTGTAAGGTTAACTTTTCGGATAAGCATCGGCTGTTAAGGGTTGGGAGATTGCTAAGAAAGTCCCCCCACAGCCCTTCACAGCTACAAGCAAGCAGTGCGTTCAAGCTGTCTAGCTTTGTGGCATCTCAAAGAAAACCCTGCACTGGAGCCAGAGTTTGGTATGCATTTCTCCTTTTCAGGGTTTTTCTATTCAAAGTTCAGGACACAAGATCTCTGCCTTTAGCCTTTAGTTTGTTTCATTAATCACTAATTAAGTATTATATGTTTTCTTGTTGTAATCACATCTGCTGTGTTATGTCTCAACTTTATGCCCTTGTGTATATAAATATATAATTAGGCAGAAGGGTTTGATGATATACATGTATGTATGATCATATCCCAAATCCAGCCATGTGGCGGACCGACAGTCACCGAATATATCATATATGTAGAGGGTTAAGTCTACAAGTTTGCAAGGCATATAATCTGTGCAAGTAAAGACATTCCTCTCCTTATAAATTCAAAGCTACAATATTAAACTGACCAAAACCCTGTTCAATAATCACAACTAAAACTACACCATCCAACTCAGAACCAAAATATCAATCTACTTAAGACCATAATTCTCCTCACGTCATTGTCTAAGTATCTGTTTCTTCGAAGGTTCCAATTACTTGCAGAGCACATGTTCTCGCTAATCTACTAGCAAAGTCTCACTAGTCAAAAAGGATTATAGAAATATTACTTTGACTACTTTGACATGTTTTCAACTGCTTCTAGCCCATGAGGCAAAGATTTTTAAGTAATTTCAGATTACCTTAGTCTTTGGATATTTGGGTTGGACGTTGGAATTAGAGGTGGCTTGGGCTACGCCTCACAAGAGAGAACTCCGTAATTTTGTGACCCATTTGGATCTGGGGATTGGACCGCAATAAACAAACTGGGCCAAAAGAGCATTCACTTGGATTATGACCCAAAAAAGGTAAAATTTACCGAAGGAGGGGTTTGAAAGAGTCCTTCTATAATGAGGGTCTTATATGACATTTAGGTGAGGTCCTTTCTCTTAATCGTTGGAAAAAGAGAAAAGAATGAGAGATGGAGAAATTTATTGGGATAAGAGACAGGGAACACTATTGAAATTGCAACCCGTCACCCTACAACAAAACATCAACCAACAAAACTACAGATCCACAACAAAACATCAACCAAGAATGAGAGATGGAGAAATTTACTGGTATAAGAGACAGGGAACACCATTGAAATTGCAACCCGTCACCCTACAACAAAACATCAACCAACAAAACTATAGATCTACAATTTTGGACACAAATAACCTCCCTACAAGTAAAACCTCAAATCCAATAGATGGGGAAGGGGAAAAATAAGTACGAAGGTAAGGAAAGAGAGAGGGAGAAAAGAGGAGAAGCAGGAGTGGCCTCCTTCCCCCCTCCCCGGAACACACAACGCAAAAGATGTTTAAGAGAGAGAGAGAGAGAGAGAGAATGCAAGCAAGGATTTTCTAATTTTAAATTTGAATAATTTCAAGACTTTTTTTTTTTAAAATTATAAAAAAATCTAGGATTGAATACATAATTTAGTCAAAAAAATCACTAGCCACAAATGGCCAATACAAACTAGTCACAAAGGGCCATTACAATTAGTGCTGTTTTTGGTTCGGTAACCACACCGATATCTGGCAACCGGCTACCTCCAGACCCTCATCGGAATGGCCTAAATGACAACTGTGACCGGTTTCGCAAGTTGCAGTTTACCACATCTTTGGTGGGTCCGGTTCGGTTGTGGGCTTATTGTGAAGTCTAATTTTTTTTTTTAGTTACTCCTAGTTTTCAAGCCCATTTTTGAAGATCTTGCCCAGTTTTTAGAAGCCTTTAGAGGCCATTTGTTTCAAGCCTTTGTTTGTATAAGTTTTAGGCCACTTAACTTTTGTCATTCAAAATTTTTGGTCATCATGCATCATCATATCATCAAAGTATGATACATAACAAGTAAAAGTTAATTTTAAAAAGTTACAATCCAAATAGAAAATGAAGTGCAATGAAAATTTATTTAAAAATAAATTACAACTCAAATATGAAATGTGCAATGAAAACTTAAATTGTTACAAACCATGGTGTCTCTCACAACTCAAGAGTAGGTAATGATGATGTGTAAGCAAATTGAAGAGGTAGTGATGTTGTAGAAGTTTGAGTACCGGCCAAATCTAGTAGTAAACAAGTAAAAAAACAAACATGAATGTTAAAAAAAGAAGTTACAAACATAATTTATTTAAAACAAAATAGTAGATATGTCATACTTGCTTCAAGTGCTTCAAGTGCTGTATAGAATGCAAGCTCTTCATCCGTTGGCTCCTTGTAGAAGCAAAATTCATCTATCCTAAGCCAATCACTAGTATACACTAATGCCTCTAATGACAGGACCCGACCTAAATTTTACTTTGGAATCCGTGTTGAACCTCGTGTGTGTCCAACACCTGGCACGTGTCGGGCATGAATGACCAAAATACCCTTCTTGGCCTAATCCCAAAAACTGCTTGAGGGTTTGACTTCTACTGGAAAACCGACAGAGTGTTAGTATTGATTTTGTGATTGGCATTCCCTAGATACCAAATAGACTAAGTATAGATGGTAAATTAGTTGTGATAGAAGAACAATGGAGGTTGTCAAAAATCCAAGATATGATTTGAAGGCACATATGTCAACCAACGATCTCTAAGATAAATTATTCATTCAATCATGCATCTTGATTGTGTTATTTCAAGAATTATTTCAAACTCACAATCTGATTAACATTATGGTTAAGAAGACTTTTTATTTAAAGAAAGATTGATTTAATTTTAATCTGCTTTCCAATTTTGAATATTAAAAGTCTTCTTTGATTGGAAATCAATTAGTATGATTTTGGAAATTAATCTGTTTGATTAGGAGCTAATAGATCTTGTTTCTAGTTTTGAAAACCATTATAAAAGCAAGGCTTGGTTTCATTCCTTAACACAACTTTCGACTACTAGAGTTTTCTTGAGTTTTCATATAAACAAGAGAAAGTTGCTGTGCATTATTTTCCAGAAGGATAAATCATCAAGAGTAAGATTATCTTGGTGATTTGTCTTTGCATTCATTTGCATAAGTTACAAGGTTCTCATACCTCTGGTGAGCTTGGATCGATCTCGTCGAGAATCGGATTCAACATAAGGAGAGAAGGAGAAATCCCGTGAGAAGTTGAGTTATGAAGAAGTTGGTACGTTGTCTAGAGTGTCTAGGACAAGTTTGTATACTTCCTGTAATCGTCGTTCTATAGTGGATTTGCCTTGGACTATCAGGTCCCGTGAATTTTCCCCAGAGGTGGGGTTTTACCACATAAAATACTTTATGTGTACTTTTTGCTTCTACGTTATGCACTGTAGAGGATTGATACATCGTATCAATCCCTTTGGTGTGTTTTTTGTATTACCATTTTACTCTTGACTACTCAAAACGCAGACCTTACTCTTTTGTATTTTAAGCCATCCTATAGGTATTTTCAATTGGCATCAGAGCAGGTTGCTGAACATTCTTAGCAGGATCCGACATACCTTAGGATGGAGCATGCCGTAGGCTCAGTTGTGCATCCACCATATTTTAATGGGAACAACTACGGTGCTTGGAAGACTAAAATGAAGTCTTTCTTATGGTCTATGGATGAATGTGTTTCGAATACTGTGGTTCATGGATTTTTTGAACCCACAAAAATAACTGGAAAAGGAGATGAAGAACGCACAGTTCCCAAACCTAGAGAGGAATGGACAAATGCAGAAGTCACACACAGTACCAAAAACCAAAGTGATAGGACCCGCCCCAAGTTCCTAGGAATCCGTGACGGATCCTGTGGTATTTTCGACATCAAATTGATGTCGGCCTACTTGCTAACAATATCCTCTTCTATAAATCAAAGGAAAGGAGGGTTGAGACTTTCTGCTGAAATTTCGGCAGAGTCTTCCCTGAAAAACGGACTTTTCCCAAAAAAATTTAACCTGTCAAACAAATTTAAATAATCCCAACAGCATCATGCACAATGTAAAAGCACACAACTTACATATTAGACCTCCGCCCTTACGTTCAACCCTAACATGGGTGATAGTAGAGCAATTCTAAGAATTTTAATTTACAAACAAAAATAAAGTTCAACGAAATAGAAACAAGTAAGAGTTTGTACTATAGGAGCTCGGGGCTCGAAAGTTTAGGGCTCTATTCGGCTGCTCGGCTCAGGTCAACTACTGCCTGGGGGGCACAAAACAAAAAACTTGTGGGTGGACAAAAATAAAGTCTTCATATAGTTAAAAACAACATACTAACCCCACCATTTAGAAAATGATGCCGAAAACATGCAATTGTAACCCGATATATTCGTATATAGTCCATTAAAACTAAGGTAAGAAACATATATGATAATAGTATACTAATACTCAAACTCACTCATCACCCTTCCCTTTTTCCCAAACCACTCTCACCCAAAACACGTGCCCATTGACACCGTGAGCGAGGAAGGATCCTCACCGATAAACAAGAACGAAGGTGTATATATATAAGTATGACCACTACCAAACTTGTACCGGGAAACAATCCAACCGGGGGATTGTTTGATTAGACCACATGAAGAATCCTCAATTGACCATGTGGCTAGGAAACGACCCTTCCAACTGAGGGATTGGGCTCACCAGCACGCACAACAGAATCCTCAATACTCATACGCCTGTGACAAGTCATACGTGAGCAGACTAACCCCGCTAAGGGACTACGAAACACCCCGTCAAGGGTGCCCGGGTTCCGACATATCCAAATATCCCATAATTCCAAGTATCGAATCCAAGTATTCCAAAATCGGGGAGGTACGTAGGGTAGTGCTAATAGCACTCCAAACTTACATAAACTACAACCCAACTCACATTCCATAATCTCTTTCCAACAATCCCATGTACCCAAAACACATCCATGTATAGATAGTAACTCTCAAAAATAGCATATATCAATTCAAAATAATCACAATTTGCAAATATCCAAATATACTTCCAATACTTTCATAACAATATTATATTTCAACATTTAAATATATAATAAACTCAATATTCAAATAACCCATTATGCATAGTCTTGCGTCTTTGAAAGTAATGATTATTAATTAAAAACAAAGTCCACTCACAGATAATCCAAAGCTGCTTGACTCTGGGAGGGGTTGAAGAAAGAAGCACCAATCATTCATATTCATTGGTTGTTGAGATGTTGATATAAAACGAAAGCTAATGAAAACAAGACATAGAAGAGGAGCAAGAAGAAGAAGAAGAAGCGAACTTGGATTGGAGTGGTATTCTAGGAGAGATGGGAAGCACGAGCTGTGCTTCCATTTCCAACTCGAACTTCATTTGTAGTCGCAGCCATGCACCCTTGAGTCGTCCCCTAAAAATAATGTATAAAAGGATCAGGCATACCTCAAAAGAATTGGAGCCAAAAGGCAGGGTAAGGGAAATTGAGCAGTTCTTAACTTACCGGTTGAGTACGCTGAGCCGGAGTATCTATTGAAGAATACGAGGACTAGATCAATTAAAGTACTTCGAACGAGAACTTTAAAAATAAACTCCTAGTTTTCCCGGAATTCAAAGTGTGTGTACAATGAACGGGGAGTTCCTATGGTCCAACTACGCATTTCGAATGGTGGAATAACCTCGGAAGACGCTCAGTCAATCTAGTGGTCAAACTTCCCAAATTTGGTCAACGGGGCCTGCGGAGCCCACGACCTTCTATTTCCGATATGAAAGTTCCTACAGATGCAACAAAGTTTATTATACACGTCCTGCGATTTTGGTGCAGATTGAGTGGTTTGATCACTCGTGATAGCAATATCGGACGGTCACAGTTTTACGTAATCTTTGAATCATTGATTCGGAATACCAGGTCCCCAATTCTCGATCCGTGAATTCCTACATGATCCTAGAGCTACATAGATCAACATATTTGGGAATGGAGTCAATCCAACGGTCTGAACATATCAAACTAGGATAACGCCTAATATGCGTAAATTCGATCGACCACCAAATGGTAACCAAATTCAAATCCAAGCATATCGTCATGCTCAAGATGATATGGGGAACATTTTAGAACCAAACGGGCCACCCAACCATGGTCCAATCGCCGCCACACGTGCCGGCAGCGCGTGGGTGGCTTGAGAAAATTTCGACAACACGAAAATTTTCAAAACACCGATCAATACCTATACTTACGTGATCAGGAAAACTAGTGGATCAACCTTTGTTCTTAGGCCACGGCCAAAAAGTGGCCGGAGCTTGTTGAAAATTCAAGCCAAACTGAGTTTCAAAAAGTGGCCAGTCAAAACTTGGTTTCAAACTGAGTTTCAAAACTTCAAAATCGATCCTAACCAACCTAACCATTAGCTAGATCACGTTGAAAAGATGAGAAAGCATACCTGGATCGACAAAAATGGTGGCCGGAATCGTTGGAAACGACGCCGAAAATTTTGAAGAAATTCTGTCCTATTTCGAGCTGTTTTCAGTTGCAGGGGCTGCAGGTTTCGCCGGAGGTGGGGTGGAGCAAAGAGAGGGAGGTGGGCCGTTTGTTTGGGACCAGTCCTGTCTCAGATGATGGTCGGACGAGGGTGTTGTCCTCCAAAATAGTGGCCAGTTGGAGGTTGTCATGCAAGAGAGAGAGAGAGAGAGAGAGAGAGAGAGAGAGAGAGGAATCAGATTGGGTTTTTAAAATCTTTGATAAAAGATATATTATGTTATCAATGGGCAAGAAATGTTGTTTTATACATTAAATCATCCAATATTATCTTTCAATATGTAGAACAACCATAGTCCAAGGAATACACAAGTGGATATGAGAGCTATGTAATGAGATTGTATACATGGAGACTTCTCATCATCCCTAAAGCCTGAATATGTTCCTGGTCATAGGAATATTGATTGGGCGTCAATATTCCGCAAAGACCAGTACACACAATATCGTCTCTATATGTAGGGAATGGCAAGGTCTCAAGTCATTAAGTGAGGAGACACATCGATATATAGGTGCTTGTAGAAGAACAAGTACACTAACGCGATCCAACACATGAGTTACAGCATGGAAGTCTTTACTCACATGTCAAGCTGGAACTCATAAATTGCAATGGTGCAAACTAATCCTTAGACCTGAGGCATCATAGATGTTTTGTGGCTATGTTGTTAATCTTTGAGGGCACTATACGGTCATGTTGAATTAGGCATAGCTTAAAGGTGCTCAACAAGATTCTTAATAGAGTCATGGAAGCAAATGAATGTACAACAAGGAATATCTACTCTCAGTAAAGGAGAGAGAATACTTCAAGATATGATTAGTCAAATCTCTACGCAGAGTAGTAGATAAGACTTGAAAGAAGAAGTCTTCAAATCTTACAAGGATAATCATATAAAAGGAATGATTCACATTAGGATATTGACAATCGGATTCCATGATCTAATAATGTGAATAAAGAGTATTGACATAAGAGAAGGATTCAATTGCACGGTCATTCCAATTTGAATAGGTTCTTTCACAACGTCTCATTTAGCTAGATAAACGTGACTTGCTACTAGGCGACAACCATGGTTTGTGGATATCCTAAAAGGTTTCAATTAACCTTTATTAATAGGAAGAATTAAATTGTGGAATTTAATTCGTATATCATCTCTGAGGAGTTGAGTCAACTCACTACCTTGCTAAAGGGAACCTACGGATCTGCACACCCAAAGAATGTGATTAGAGGTACAAATGAGGAGAAATGAAATGAGGAGACACAAGTCAATGGTTGATAATCAAATGTCAAAGTCAACGGTCAAAAGTCAACATGTTGACCGGAGCAATTGACCAAAGTCAAATAGTTCGACCGAGTCAATTAAGTAAGACTATAATTATAATTTAAATTATAATTAAAAGATTAATTATGGAATTAATATTGACATATAGAAATATTGGATTGGGCTTTTAAATATGATTTAAAAAGAAAGGGACAAAATAGCCCAAAAGGCTATTGGGCCCATGGGATAAGTGGCATAAGATGACATGACCCATGGACCAAATGGAGCCCCTATACCCACCCAATTTGCCTTTTGTGTTGTCCTATATAAGCTAAGTGTTGGAGAAAACCTAGCTAGGGTTTTTGGTTTCCTACTTTGGTTGATGAATGATCATCTTTGTATCTCATCTTCCATAAACCAAAAATTGATCCAATCAAGAAGTAGACTAGCATCCATGCTTCTTGATTGCATTCTCTTCATCTCTAGGAGCATTTGGTGTGGTGAGGTAGAGGACTCCAATCTTAGAGCCTTATGGTGAAGGAGTCAAAATCAAGAGAAACAGCATGCCTTTCCAACAAAGGTGTTCATTCTTGAGAAACCAAGAAAATGTCATCAAGGGTAAATGTCTATTCCCTTTTTCCCTTTTTTATTTGTGTTCAAAGAGACTAGGCTAAGATACTTGGTTTAAAATGAAAAAGGTTTAGCTCAAACAAAATGAATCCGCCATTTAGAATGTTTTTGTTGTATAGGTTGCGGCTAAAGTTCATTTCCTAAGCATTAGATGCATGTTTCCTTCAAATGGTATTAGAGCCAGGTCTAGTCTCTTTGAGCTTTTTATTTTGGTTATTGGTTTTAATATGGGTTTGTTTTCAAACTTATGTGATATATGTGTTAGATATTATTTTTCATGTCACTTATTCATAGGATATGGGATATAGGATGAATGAGTAGGAGTATGAAAATAAAAATCAAGAGATGCCACCGATGGGGGTGGGAGCAAGGAGGGTCTTTTTGGGTCTTATGTGTGTCCATGTGTGAAATGTTTACATGGTTGTGTTAGTCTTGAAATTCTAAGTATGGATATGATTTTTGCATGAATTTAGGATTTTTGTGTGATTTGTGAAGAGTCATAAAGATTTGAAAAAGGTTCTTGAAATGTTCTTGGTGTTCATGATACATTCATAAGAGTTCTTGTCAAGCATGCTTTTTGATCTTATTTGATACGTGACATTTGTATGTTGAATGTTAGTAAAAAATATTTTATGACATCCTATGACATTTTCACATAGTATATAGTTTATGTCCCCTAAAGTTTTAAAAAGAAACCAATGAAAATGAAGATGCTTTTTGGGTACACATTGGCCAAGATAGGATCCAAAGGACGGTCAAATAGGGATACCTTGAATCTTTGGGTTCAATCCTATGCCCACTTGTGAATCATGTCTTCAAGGCAAAATGTCAAACTTGCCTTTTTTAGGAAAAGGGGAAAGAGTCACTGAGCTTCTTGAATTAATCCACACTGATGTATGTGGGTCATTGTCAACTACATCAAGGGGTGGCTTTTCTTACTTCATTATGTTCATCGATGATTACTCTCGGTTGGGCTATGTATACCTAATACAGTATAAGTCCGAGGCCTTTGAAAAGTTTAAAGAATTCAAGAAGGAAGTTGAAAAGAAAATAGGAAAGAGTATCAAGATTCTAAGATCAGATCGAGGAGGAGAATACTTGAGTACTGAGTTTCTTGAATATCTCAAGAAACATGGCATCCTATCTCAGTGGACTCCACCTGGAACTCCACAGCTTAATGGTGTCTCCGAGAGGAGAAACCGAACATTGATTGTTATGGTCCAATCAATGATGAGTTATATGACTTGCCAATATCGTTTTAGGGATATGCACTTCAAATTGCAACATACCTGCTAAACAGAGTACCTTCCAAATCCGTGCCCAAAACACCATATGAAATGTGGTTTGGGAGGAAGCCAAGTTTTAATAATCTTAAGATATGGGGTTGTCCAGCTTATGTCAAGAAGCATGATATTGACAAGCTAGATGCTAGATCAGAAATGTGTAGATGCAATGGATATCCAAAGGAAAATACTACTTCTACCATCCAAACGAACAAAAGGTGTTTATTGCAAGATCTACAAGATTTCTTGAAATTGTTTTTGCATTGGATGGCACCTGTGTGCAAAAGGTTGAGCTTAAGGAAGAGTCTGGAGAGCCTCATGAACCTGAAGTAGTTTGATCCAGTCAAGAATCCAGTCCCTTTACCCACACTCACCCAACCTTCACATAGGTTTGAAAAGACCAGTAGAGCACCTGATAGATATTTGGGCTTACACCAAGTTCTTCTCATGAGGGACGACATGGAAGATCCTGAAATCTACACAAAGGCAATGTTGGACATTGACTCAAAGAAATGGCAGGAAGCCATGAAGTCTGAGATGGATTCTATGTATGCCAACCAAGTCTGGACTCTGATTGACCCACCCGAAGGTATTGTACCAATAGGAAACAAATGGGTCTTCAAGAGGAAGAAGGGCTCAGATGGCAAGGTGAAGACCTATAAAGCTAGATTAGTAGCTAAAGGCTATAGACAAAGAGAGGGAATTGACTATGAAGAAACTTTCTCTCCTGTAGCAATGATAAAATCGATCTGCATACCTCTCGCCATAGCAGCATATTATGACTATGAGATATGGCAAATGGATGTGAAAACGGCTTTTCTGAATGGCCACCTTTAGGAAGAAATCTACATGGATCAACCTGAAGGATTCATATCTAAATATGAAGAGAAGAAAGTATGCCAACTTCAAAGATCAATCTATGGACTGAAGCAGGCTTCAAGGAGTTGGAACAGTCGTTTTGATGAAGCCGTTAAAGGTTATGGTTTTTGCCAAAATGAAGATGAACCTTGTTTATACAAGAAAAACAGTGGGAGCGCAATCGTATTCCTCGTACTATATGTAGATGACATATTAATGTTTGGAAATGACGGCATGCTAACCTCTGTGAAAATATGGTTATCAAAGACCTTCTCAATGAAGGATCTAGGAAATGCATCTTACATACTGGGTATCAAGATCTATAGGGATAGATTGAGAAAACTAATTGGATTATCTCTATCCCTGTATGTGGACAAGGTGCTCGGGAGATAACAAATGGAACATTCCAAGAAGAGTTTTCTACCAGTCAGACATGGTATTCACCTATCTAAGAGCATGAGCCCCAAAACCCCAGAAGCAGCGATACAGATGAGCATGATCCCATATGCCTATGCAATTGGGAGCCTAATGTATGCCATGTTGTGTATGAGGCCTGATATCAGCTATGCTGTGAGCATCACAAGCAGATATCAATCAAACATATGATTTGAACACTGGAGTGCTGTAAAGACTGTGTTAAAGTACCTTAGAAGGACCAAGGATATGTTCCTAGTCTATGGAGGAAACCCAGAATTACTGGTGGAAGGATATACAGACTCAGATTTTGAATATGATGTTTATGATTGGAAATCCACTTTTGGATATGTGTTCACATTGAATGGAGGGGCAATCAATTGGATATGTTGCAAGCAGAGCACCACTGCAGCCTCCAGAACTGAAGCAGAGTACATAGCTACTTCGGAAGCGCTTTGGATAAGGAAGTTCATTACTGAACTTGGAGTAGTCCTAAGCATTGAGTCACCAGTCATTTTATATTGTAACAACAATGGGCTATAGCACAAGCCAAGGAGCCAAGGTCTCATCAAAGATCCAAGCACATTTAGAGGCGCTATCACTTAATCAGGGAATATGGTATTGATGGAGATATTAGCGTGTTCAAGGTTGCTTCAGCAGACAACATAGCAGATCCACTCACAAAGCCTATGAGTCAGCTTCAGCTAGACCGACACATGGAGAAGATGGGTATTAGATATATGTCAGATTGGCTTAAAAATGCAAGTGGGAGATTGTTAGAAATATGCCCTTAAAGCCAACTTATTATGTAATAGTTAGAGCTAAGGACATCTTTGATAAAAGACATTATGTTATCAATGGGCGAGAAATGTTATTTTATACATTATCTTTCAACATTTAGAATAACCATAGTCCAAGGAATATACAAGTGATATCAAAGCTATGTAATGAGATTGCATAGATGGAGACTTCTCATCATCCCTAAATCCTGAATATGTTCTTGGTCATAGGAATATTGATTGAGCGTCAATATTCGGCAAAGACCAGTACATACAGTATCGTCTCTATATGTAGGGAATGGCAAGGTCTCAAGTCATTAAGTGTGGAGACACATCGATATGTGTGTGGGTGCTTGTAGAAGAACAAGTACATTGAACACGATCCAACACATGAGTTACAGCATGGAAGTCTTTACTCACATGTCAAGCTAGAACTCATAAATTGCAATGGTGCAAACTAATCCTGTTGGGAAATCAAGCACCTGCTCACATACCTAGCTATGTCACCCTTCATATGCGGCCATGAGTAGTACTCACGTAGTGTCCGATACATCTTGGTACTACCTGCGTGCATAGAATAGGCAGAACAGTGAGCCTCCTCCATGATTTCTCTCTTTAAGTCTTCGTTCTTTTGTACACAGAGATGCGTTCTAGTTACTAAGGCTTCGTCTTCTCTCACAACATAATCCGTCGGCATACCATTCTCTACTTCCAGCCTTATTATACAAAGTGTAGGATCTTCCAATTAGGCTGCAATCACCCACTCAACCGAAATAGGCCTCACATGCAAACTAGCGAGTAGTCCACCCTGTTGATTGATTCCCAGTTCTACCCCTTCTTTCTGCAATTCCACCAGTAATGAAAGGTAGGCCATTCTAAGGTGAGCTAGGCTTCCACAAGACTTCCTACTCAAAGCATCCGCCACAACATTAGCTCGGCCAGGATGGTACTCAATCTTACAATCATAGTCCTTAATCAACTCTAGCCAACGCCTTTGTCTCATGTTCAACTCATTCTGGGTGAAAGAGTGCCTGAGGCTTTTGTGATCAGTGAAGATCTGACATGTCTCTCCATACAAATAGTGTTGCCAAATTTTAAGGGCAAACACCGTACTGCCGCAAGTTTCAAGTCATAGGTAGGGTAATTCTGCTCGTACTTCTTCAGTTACCTCGAGGCATAAGCAATCACCTGATCATGTTGCATCAATACACATCCCAAACCTT
Organism: Prunus dulcis; assembly: GCF_902201215.1. Classification (NCBI taxonomy): domain Eukaryota; kingdom Viridiplantae; phylum Streptophyta; class Magnoliopsida; order Rosales; family Rosaceae; genus Prunus; species Prunus dulcis. The sequence goes on along the minus strand of NC_047650.1, from coordinate 19,406,243 downwards.
GTAATGACGCATCACTGTAGATCACAAAATTTCCCATGTTATCGAGAAGGGCCAAAACAGGTGCAGTAGTTAATTGCTTCTTAAGCTCTCGAAAACTCTATTCACACTTCTCAGTCCACACAAATTTAACTCCTTTTCTCATTAACCGAGTGAGAGGTGCAGCTATCATAGAGAAACCATCCACAAAATGAGATAGTATCCTGCCAACCCCAGAAAACTCCGTACCTTCGTCACATTAGTAGGTCGTACCCAATTCACTACTACTTCCGCCTTTCGAGGGTCCATGTAGATTCCTTCTGCTGAAATTACATATCTAAGGAAGTCCACTATATCCAACCAAAACTGACATTTACTAAACTTGGCATAAAGCTGCTTTCTCCTCAAAGTCTTCAATACCAACCTTAAATGCTTCTTATGAGCCTCCAAACTCCATGAGTATACTAAGAGGTTGTCTATGAACACAATCAAAGTAAGGTTCATGAGATCCATAAACATTGCTGGGGCATTAGTCAATCTGAAAGGCATCACCACGAACTCATAATGACCATAACGATTCCTGAATGCCGTCTTAGGAATATCTTTTTCTCTGACTCTGAGTAAGTGGTATCCCAATCTCAGATCAATCTTGGAAAAGTACTTGGCACCCTTTAACTGATTGAACAAGTCATCAATTCGAGGCAAGGGATATCAGTTACGCACTGTCACCTTGTTCAGTTGTTTGTAATCGATACACAACCTCTGATAAGTCCATAAATATACTCATTTATGTACTCTTTTACTTAGGTTTTGTAGGAGAATTAGATTTAAGAAGGGCTTATTACTTTACTTTTCTAATTTTCTGCGCTCTTAGAAGGTTTTTAAGGTAAAATCAACTTTTTGGAGGAATTTTAGCGCAAGGCCAATTGGAAATGCAAGCTAACATCTTGAAGTTCAATCCATAATTTTTCTAGAATTTTCTACCAAGCGAATTGGTACAGTATTACAAGTAAAGTTAGCCCTTGTGCAGACAGGATAGTTTTGTACGTGTTACGTGAATGTGAAGAAACAGAAGCCTTCCCGAATTTTGCAAGTTACGTGCTATATATAGATGGAAAGATAAGACATTTATCTTTCTAAAATATATTTTTACTGATTTTTATAGAGCGCCGAAAATCCCCAAATCGTGTGGCAATTGGGCTGAGCTGTATTTCCTTGTGGAGTTAGGAATTGTGATCTTTACTTTCCTATTTGGATTCCTTGTTTACCAAGACTTCTTGGACTACTTTTTAGTCAATTTTGGGGTTTAGGACTCTAATATAAGTCATATAAAAGGCTATCGAACACCCCCATTGTAACATCCCACATCGACCAACGGAGAAGGGGTGATGTGCCTTATATGTACATGGCTGCCTCCGTCTAGCACGAGGCCTTTTGGGAGCACACTGGCTTCAGAGTCATGGGAACTTCAAAGTTAAGCGAGTTGGTGCTAGAGCAATCCCAAGATGGATCACCCACTGGGAAGTTGCTCGTGAGTTCCCAGAAACAAAACCGTGAGGGCAGAGAGAGGGGCCCAAAGCAGACAATATCGTGCTACGGCAGAGCCGATCCCGAGATGTGACAATTTGGTATTAGAGCCACTCTGCTGTGCGGTACGAGTGTGCCAACGAGGACGTTGGGCCCCTAAGGGAGGTGGATTGTAACATCCCACATCAACCAACGGAGAAAGGGTGATGTGCCTTATATGTACATGCCCGCCTCCATCTAACACAACTCCTTTTGGGAGCTCACTGGCTTCAGAGTCATGGGAACTCCGAAGTTAAGCAGTGGTGCTAGAGCAATTCCAGGATGGGTGACCCACTGGGAAGTTGCTCGTGAGTTCCCAGAAACAAAACTGTGAGGGCAGAGAGGGGCACCCAAAGCGGACAATATCGTGCTACGGCGAAGCCGATCCCGGGATGTGACACCCATACAAGGAATTCACATCTTAAGGAGATCAATTGCGCAAGAGGAGAAAGCTGCCAACAAGTTCTTTCTCTTCCTTTCTTCTTTTAATTTTCAGTACTTACGTATTTATTTTTGAGTTCATCCATGAACATGAGTAAGTAATTTCTTGTTAGTTAGGGCTTAATCTTGGAGCCCTAAACATGATTTCAATTCTATAAACAAGTTTGAATGGATTTTTCAGTTTCTACAAGAGTGATGTTTTGGTTTCTCTATGTTATGTGAATTATGATATTTTGTTTCTTTGAGTAGCTAACTTGAAACATGTATTGGAATTAAATTTTTGTAGAGTCAGTAATGGCAGTTGAAACTTCCACCTGGATAATGGATTCAGGAGCTAGCAGATATGTTTACAATATATTGCAAGGTCTAGCAGATCATAGGAAGTTGTCAAAAGGGGAAATAGTGCTACGGGTCGGTAATGGTACCCAAATATCTGCAAAAGTAGTAGGCACTTTCCACCTTAAGCTATCACATGAGGAGACACTTGAACTTAAAGAATGTCTTTATCTTCCAAGTTGCGTAAAGAACCTAGTATATGTTTCAATTTTGCTGAATGAAGATTACACTGTCACATTCAATAGAATGGGATGCTCTTTACAATAAGGCAATCGAATCATATGTAAATGTACTATAATCGATGGTCTCTACCGAATTTAAATTGTGTAAAATAGAAATTGCTTGATTGAGATTCCATGACCTAAGAGGCCCAGAGAAGAACTCAACCCAACTCAAGTTTGGCTCCTAAAGTTAGGACACATTGGCCAAGATAGGATCCAAAGAAAAGTGCGAGAAGATAAAAAGGTTTGTGTGTATGACAATGTGTGTCTTCTGCCTCGTTGAGCAAGGTTTATACAGGGCGTCCGTCAGCCCATGGGTTGGCTATTGAATGGCCAAAGATCAATTCCCTCAAAATTCTTTCCTTTTGAAGCCCCATAAATCAGTGGATCATGTCAGCGGAGATATTATGGTTGCTTGATTTTCTCTAGTTTTGGAAAATTCTAAATCGTCATCAACCTCCTTGATTTCTTTCCTTGTGAGGCCTCCATCACCTGCACACCGACCTCCGAAAATCTTGGGCGTGAATTTGTGTCTTGGGCTTGGACCTCCAAGATTCCATCTAGACATCTGGTGGAACCTCGTGCCCTTCGAATTTTTAGAATTCTAGAGTTGGTTGATCATCTGCCAAGGTGGGTGGTATGGGAACTCCAAATATTTGGATGTTGGGGTTTGCCCCACGTTGAACTATCTTTGAGTTCTCAAAATATTGAATATTGGGAACTCGGCAGACGTACCTCCAGTTGAACTTCAACTCCCTGAGCGAAAATATTTCCCGCTAACTCCCTCGGCGGAAATACCTCCTGCTGAACTTCAACTCCCTTGGCCCAAATTTGCTTGCCCGAGTGTTGCGAGGAGGGCACCCCTGTGCATAAGGAGAAAATCAGCCCTGGCCTAGCTTTTTGTAAGAGGAGTGGCCGACCAAGGTATTTAAGGAGTGGCTCACTCAACTTTTTGGGAAGTGCCCGGCCTTTGAAGAAAACACCTAGACTGCATGGTTGAGAAAGCACCTCGGCTGCTAGGAATTCTCGGCCGTTAGGAATACTCGGCAGCTAGGAATTTTGGGCAGCTAGGAATTTCGCCACTAGGAATTCTCGGCCACTAAGAATTCCTCCTTGGCGGATTGGGTGAATTTTGACCACCCCAAACAGAAGACAACTGCAAACAATCCTAAACCAAATGGCAAATCTCTCTTTTATCAATTATTTGGTATTGAAAAATATCAATCTGTCTTTCTTAAATTTATGTGTTTAACTTATAACAACGCACAAGCAGTCATCTAGTAAACTCCAAATACTGCATGAATTTTTGTTTCGTACCCTTTTATTTTTTCAACTGTTGGCCGTAAAATCTTTTCGGCTTGACAAGTGGATTTGAGATAACATAATCGAGGGCCAAATTAAGCTGGTAACAAAGTCGTCCTTTTGGTGTGTTTGTGCGAAGGCGTGTCAGCTATCGCGGTCACTCCTGGCCATGATATCGATGAGTTGGTGTGGTGGATGGATTGATTAATAGGGCTTTGGATCCTGACTTCGTCGAGCGACTATGGCCAAGTAAGGAACACGGTCTCAGCCGTTGAGTTCTCAACTTTGGTAGCAAATTTGTTAATGTCGTATGCTCTGAGTCGAGTGCTTGTACGACTGCCATGTTCGGCAAAGAGTTCAACTGTCAATTTGATGTCTCAAGTCTTCTTTGAATTATAAACTAAAACAAAGATTTAAATGAGAAATCATGGTGGTTTAGATGGTGCTTCAAAAGAAAACTTTGGTAATTAAAGCTGTTTGTTGATATATTTAAAGTGAACGATCACAATGATGGTGCTCAAGAAAACTTTGAATAAGCCACAAAGTTTTCTTGGTGATATGGCTACATGGTTCCTAAGAAAGCAATAAAATTCTAAAAGTCTGATTTTAAAAACATTTGAGCAACATTTTTGGTTGGTTTTGTTTGAGGCGTTGAGTGGGTAAAAAATGATGTATAGGCCTCCTATTTATGGACAAATACTTGCTGACGTCCAAATATGCCACGCTTAAAAAAAAAAATCGAACTTGGGCGAATGATACCATGATAACATAGAAGAAGATTTTGGGATTTTAGGGCTTCAAGAGAAAAAGGAAGAGAGAATCTGATGTGATTAATTGCAAGTGGGCAATATCGCTGAAATTAGTATAGTAGAAAACAGAGTATCGTTCCAACAGGGACCAAGTTATTCTATTAAATACTAGAGTGATTTATTTCTAATTATATTTGAATTAAACGATAAGAGAATTAAGATGATGAAAATGTAACTAAGCAAGTAAAATAAGAATAAGTAAATAATGTAATAGATGAAACCAAAGAATGATAATGCACTGGGACACCGATTTAACCTAACTAATCCCACCCAAATCCTTCTAGCTTGTTGATCCTAATTACCTAACATGTTTATAATCGTTTTCTTTTACCTCACCAATACTTCCGAGTTATATTAGTTGTGTTCTGTACCGTCAACCCACTCTATTCCTAGGTGGATTTAGATGGCTAAGACATTAAGAATTACGGAAAACATTAAAGACTGCACAAACCATAACCTAATCTTCCAAGTTGGCTATGTAATTTATGGTACTTGTTACAAGAAGCTTTTTATTGAGAATCTCCTTCTGGCCTCAACCCAATTCTCCAAATCATGCAATTAGTGGCCAATTAGTTGAAAGAATTAAGAGCGGTAACAAGCACTCAACATGTATAAATAAATAAAATTAACAATATAAAATAATTTGAGTATTCATAGCTAAGCTACATCATAGCCCTCATAGAAGAAATTAGTTAATGAAGGACTTATTGAGAATCATGATGGTTGATGAAGACATGGATGGTACCGAATTCTCCAAGTAGAACGCCAAGGTTGCACAAGCACTCTTCGTATTCTCCTTTGAGTATTTTGGCGATGATTATGAATGTGTGGAATTCGATGGTGGAGGATCCTTTAATCAATGGCCGAAACTTCCTATTTATAATACTCTAGAAATTTTAAGGTATAATTTCAATTGTTATAAAAATAGGATTCCTTCTAATATAAGGTCTTCTTTATTTCTCCTTATTTGACTTGGTAAGACTTGAACAATCTTGAACTAGGAAATTTGACAACACTCTTTTTAACAAAAGGAATGACTTGGCTTCTTTTTTAATTAATCTCCAATCTTCATCTTCTTGCCCCTTTTTACCTCAATTTCTCATATTTCACAATTCCTTCACCAATCTCACAAAACAAATTAAACAACCAATTTAATCCAAGAAAATTAACAAATAAATAAGTAAAGGAGGCATAAAATATATATAAAATATAGGCTTATCAAATACCCCTATACCTATTTTTTGCTAGTCCTCGAGCAAAACTAAAAATAAAAAATAATATACAACAAACAAACTAAAGTAAACCACTTTCTCAAGTAATATCATGGCACTTAGCATGTGCCACAAGCCTTTAAACATTTAGGTGTTCCTAGTAGGAGGAGTTGTGTCTCATGAGGGTTTAGCAGTCATGACACCCACAAACGCTCCTTGGAAAGCAAATTCGTTAAAGCAATACTTCCAACAAACTAATAATAACCAATGAATGCTAATCCCAATTTCAAAACTAAAGTTATGCCACTATAAATAAAATGCACCATAGTGTAAAGTGTAAAGCCAATACCCCAAGCATTCTACCTTAAAGATAACCATACTCGGTGTGTGTACAAATTCGCCTCGACTGTAGGCCTCACTGGATAGCACTCAAGACACATATGCATCCAAAATGAATAAAAGGCAATTTCTGGAAATAGATCTCATGGAAAGAAAATCAAATACTAAGAACCATAAATAAGATGCATACCTCCAAAGATTTGTTTAGTCTTTATTATGGTTGTAATGTAGGGCTAGGTTATGCGTTATGAAAGAAATGATAGGAAATACTACAACTTCAGACATACGAAGACATTTACCGTGTTATACGGCTTGGCTCTTCAATTTTACTTCACAAAGGCGTCCAGAATTTTTGATATGCTTCACTTTTTGTTGTTGAATATATTTCTCTCTTTTTTTTCTTTTTTTTTTCCTTGAACTTTAAGCACATATTTCCTCGGCACACGCTACCTCTTTTGTTGATGTAGAGCTTAACCTTCATTCTTGTTTTCATGTGCCATGGCATCTCCCAAGTTATAGGGTATGGCTAAAAATAAGGTGAAAATGGTAAGGAAATATTGTGGGTGGTGAAAGAAAAGGCTAAGTGTTTGGCTTCAAAGGGGTAATGGCACACACAAAAGTAGGACAAAAGGCTTATTTAGTGGTTAGAACATGCGTAGCCTAACATCATCTCTCAAGGTCCATCGAATTCAAAAGTGAAAGCATAGGATGATTCCTACAAAAAGAGATTAGTTCTTAGTATTCAATTCAAAAGCCTAATTGAGATCAATCTAAATAAGAAAGAAAGAAAATAGTGAATAAGAATAATCCCAAATACCCTCTTAAGAAATGGCAATTTGGCCCCAGCATCTCACAAGGGTAGTCTCCATTATTTCTCCACAATCGTCCAAGTATAGCTACCTTGTCCATCAAAATACTTAAAGCATGGCTAAGTGAAATGCTATAATTATGATGCCTAAACTTTCATGGCAAAGAATAAAGAAATTGCTTAAGAATAAAGAAATTTCATCAAAAGGAAGAGGACACAACTGGAATAGCTCCTAGAAATCTCTGATCGAGGATGGAATGGATCTGAATTGATTTGGATTGGAAAATTAAACTTCAGCGATGAAAAATCTGATGAACACCATCGCTGAAATGCTTTAGCGACGACAAGTCTTCAAATTTCTGGGCAAACATCAGCTGGGCTTTTTTGGGGTTTAGGCCACTTTTTCAGCTTCAAATCTTCCTAAAACGTCATGCAAACCACTTGAGACCCCCAAAAATGTTTCAAATCATCATAATAACCATTCCAAACATGTTGGTCCCTTCAAATTTACCTGAAAAACATCAAAAAAAAAATATGGCAAAAAATTTGATTCTGACCAAAAGAAGAACATAATAAGTTGTTTTGCTATTTTCTGGGTTTGCAAGTCATCTAATGACCAGAACCACTTCTGTAACACATTTGGAACATGTTGCAATCATCTACGGGCTAGAAAAAGTTGAAAAATTCTTTGAAACACAAAATCCTTTCTTTGGAACACAAAATCAGTTGTTTTTTTTTTCTTTTCTTTATGACTCAAAACTCAAATAACAACAAAAACAACAAAATTCCACATCCCTGAACCTAAACTAAGCATTGTCCTCAATGTTTAAAGTAGATGAATGTAACGATTAGTAAAGGCATAGAGGGATGGAAACTAAAGGAAAAAAATTGAAAAGAAAGGAACGAAGATACCTAATTGGGTTGCCTCGCAACAAGCGTTTGGTTTATAGTCCTCGGCCCGACTTTTGGAATCATTATCACCCGGGATCATGGAGAGCGAAGGTTTCCTTTTGATGATTGAAATTTGCTTCCAAGTATCTTTTCAAAGTGAGGGTTGGTGCTGCAATGGTGCTTGAGACGACCTTGGTTTCCAACAAGTTCACCATTTCGAGAACGAGTGGCTCCTTTCCTACCTTTATCTCATGAACCAAAACTTGCTTTTAGTGGATCTTTTGGATAGTCCGATATGAATTGCCTTCGAACAACATGATCTATTGCTTCTAAATGGAAACAATACTCCGAATCAATGGGGTACTTGGTTGGATAAAAAACTTTGAATTCCACCTCTTGATAGGCTTCTCGTAGGATCAAAGAACCTTTTCCTACGTCAATTATCATTCTTCCCGTAATGAGGAATGGACGACCTAGAATAATTTGAGTATTGACATCTTCTTCCATATCCAAAATATGAATCAGCTTTGAATATGAAACAATCCACCTTCACTAGTACATCTTCAAGAATAATGTGAGGATATGTAAGTGATCTATCTGTCATCTGCAAAGAAATAGTAGTTTTCCTTATTTTCCCCAAACTAATTTTTTTTAGCTACAGACAAAGGCACTAAATTAATACTAGAACCTAGATCACACAATGCTCTTTCAAAAGAAATAATGCCAATGGTGCAAGGAATAGAAAACCTCCTGGGATTCTTTTGCTTAGGTGGTAGTTGCCTTTGTATTGCTACACTACGCTCCTCCGTTAATTCCACCGTCTCTGTATCTTCCAAACATATCTTTTTGCTTAAGATGTCCTTGAGGAACTTTCCATAGCTCGGTATTTGCTCTAGTGCTGTACTAAATGAACATGTAATTTGCAATTTCTTGAAAATTTCAAGAAATTTGAAAAATTGTGCATCCTTCTTATTTTTCTTTAGGCCTTGCGGAAAAGGAATTTGCCAAACATAGGATTTTTGAGTGAGATTTGTGGATGGTGGTTGCATTGTTTTTGCTAAATTTCTGGTGGAGCACACAACGGCGGGTTGCCGTAGTCTTGTAACCGGTAGACTATTTTCATAAGCTTTTTCCAGATCTCTCAACTGTTGGTGGTGTTTTTCTACGTCCAAATCTACAGCAGTTATGATGGGTCTCCCATTTTGAAGTGTGATTGCCTTCACATGTTCTTGAATTTTTGGATTAACCTCGGATTGGCTTGGCAATACTGTTGTCACCATAAGAGGTGTTCTTAAAATTTATAAACTCATAAGTGCACGAATTGAATATAGCATAAGTGTGTAAGAGCGAGGTCATACCCAAGGGATTGTGTGAAAAGATAGAAAACCAATTAAACCCAAGTTAATTTCATTGCCAACCTAGTTGATTCAAATGGTGATTTGTTTGTTGATAAAGAAGGTTAAATAAAGCATAAAACAAATATGGAAATGACAATAAACTGAAATTAAGATTAAATTTATGAAAAAAAATAACTAAGGTATTAGAATCCACACCATTATTTCATAAGATCCTAATTATTTATCTTTCAATTATCATGGAGTAGCAATCTGGAAATCAATCTACTGCTTTCTCAAGATTTGTCAATTAAGCTTGCAATTTAGATCATAAGTAAATTTTCCTTCCCTTCATAAGTACAAATTCTAAGCATCATATGTAAACAAAATTATTTAACTACAAAGGATCAAAGTTTCCTAAGCATCCTATGTGAAAAAGTTTATTTGAATAACAAAAGATCAAAGAAATTTGCAAACTAGAAATATAAACCAAGGATGAATTTATAGATTAATCCAAAGTCTTTACTACCACAAATACATGATAGAAGTGGTGAAAAGAAAATTAATCTATTAATCATGTGAAGTGAAAATTATATATCATTGAACACCACAATATTTGAGAATTGAAAATAAAACTAGAACTTTATTTAATAATGGTGTTTCATCCAACCTTAGTTATTTTAGCTAGACATAATTAATATTTAAAACAAAAAAAAAGAAACTAAAATACATGAAATAAATGAGAACTAAGAAAGCTGAAGAACAATTTTAAGAGAGTTATTAGCTCTCTGTTCTTTCCTTTCCATCCTTGTTCTCTTTCTCTCTCACTTTCTCTCTCTTTCTTTCTTTCTTTCTTTCTTTCCTTTTCTTTCCCGTGTATCTCCTCTGTGCTTCTTTGCTCCAAGCTTTTATTTATAGCCAAAGAAGGGAGCCTTGAATTATATAATAATAAAGTAGCTCACCATAAGTAGCCCATCATTTTCAAATATCTTCCTTATTTATGGCCTAGTTCCTTGACTTTGGCTTCACTTCGTGTCTCTCCCTCATGTCTCCTCATAAAACTGCAGCAAGTTTCCTCTATTTATGGCTAGATAAACAACTCAAGCATCATCATTCTTCTTTGCATTCATTGGTTGCAAGTAGTCAATTTGAACTTCTCTTTCTTTGTTTATTAATTTTCTCTTTATTTCTTCAATATGGCAGCTTGCATGCATGTCCTGGAGCTTATTAATGCAATTGATTGCTTCTTCATTCCATTTGTTTTTGCTGCTGCACACACTCTTCCTCTTTGGTTTTGGCTTGAAAATGCTTCACACGGGTTGCTCTCCATGCTTTTCCTTTGTCTTGAGCAGATTTCTTTGACTTTGGCTGAACATATTTTCATCTTTCTTCTACCTTCTTCTTGCAACACATTGCTTATTCCTCCTCCTCATCATGCTACTGGTGGAAGACACTTAATATCTACAAACAACCACTCATTAAATACAAAATTAAATATTGGAAATAACCAATACAAATACTCTAATAGATTTAAATAAAACAAAAGAAAATACTAACAAATATAAATTTAAGGATAAAACTTGTATTAATTTTGTGCTCATCAAATACTCCTTGGTTTCTTCCACTCAATATATTAGCCAGTTGGCTTACTTGCACCTCCAAATTCCAAATAGAAGCGCTCTGATTCTGAAGTTGGGTTTTGGTTTCAGTCATCAATTGGGTGGTAGACATAGTTAACTGAGTAAGAGCATCTTCGATTTTATTATTATTCTATTGAGGTGGAAAACCTTACTTTTCCATATTCAAGGCATGTGAGGCTACTTGAGGCATGTCAAGCGAGGCTATGTGAGGGTTGGTGTACCATGGCAGGGTATGCTTTGCCATATTCAAGGCAATGATGGCTATTTGCGGCTTGTCAAATGAGGCTATGTGAGGCATGCCTTGCCATATTGAAGGCCATTGAGGGTAATTGAGGCTTGTCCTGCCATGGCATTCCATGCCTTGCCAAATTCTAGGCAACTGAGGCTATTTGAGCCTTGTCGAGCGAGACTATATGAGGTTTGGCCTGCCATGTAATGGCATGTTTTGCCATATTCAAGGCAAGCGAGGCTATTAGGCTTGTCAAGCCAGGCAATGTGAGGCATGCCTTGCCATATTCAAGGTAATCGAGGCTATTTGAGCCCTGTCCTTTTGTGGCATGCAATGCCTTGCCATATTCAAGTCAAATGAGGCTATTTGACGCTTGTCAAGCAAAGCTATGTGAGGCTTATCATGCCATGGCATGGCATGCTTCGCCATATTTAAGGCAAGGATGGCTATTTGCGGCTTGTCAAGTGAGGCTATGTGAGGCATGCCTTGCCATATTAAAGGCAACTGAGGGTAATTTAGGCTTGTCCTACCATGGCATTCCATGCCTTGCCAACTTCAAGGCAACTAAGGCTATTTGAGTCTTGTCGAGCGAGACTATGTGAGGTTTGGCCTGCCATGGCATGGCATCCTTTTCTATATTCAAGGCAAGCGAAGCTATTTGAGTCTTGTCAACTGAGTCTATGTGAGGCATACCTTGCCATATTGAAGGCAACTGAGGGTATTTGAGTCTTGTTCTGCCATGGCATGCTAATGCCTTTCCATATTCAAGGGAAGCGAGGCTAGTTGAGGCTTGTCGAGCTAGGTTATGTGAGGCATGCTTTGCCAAATTCAATGCTACTAAGGATATTTGAGCCTTGTCTTGCCATGGCATCCCATTCCTTGTCTTATTCAAGGCAATCAAGGCCATTTGAAGCTTGTCTAGCGAGGCTAAGTGAGGCTTGGCGTGCAATAGCATAACATGCTTTGCCATATTCAAGGCAATTTGAGGCTCGTCGAGTGAGGTTATGAGACGCTCTTGCTGCCATGGCATGGCATGCTTTGCCATATTCCAGGAAAGCGAGGATATTTGAGGCTTGTGAAGTTAGGCTATGTGAGACATGCCTTGCCATATTCAAGGCAACCAAGGGTATTTGAGCCTTGTCCTGCTACGTGAGACTTGGCATGCTAAGGCATGGCATCATTTGCCATATTCACGGCAAGCGAGGCTATTAGGCTTGTCAAGCAAAGCAATATGAGGGATGCCTTGCCATATTCAAGCCAAAAGAGGCTATTTGAGGATATGTGAGGCTTGGCCTGTCATGAAATGGCCTGCTTTGCCATATTCAAGGCAAGCGAGGCAATTTGAGGCTTGTCGAGCTAGGCTATGTGAGGCTTAGCGTGACAGGACCCGATCCAAATTCCACTTTGGAATATGAGTCGAACCCTGTGCGTGTCCGACACCTGGTAGGTGCCGGGCATGCTTGACCAAATTGCCCTTCTATAAAAACCAAATTTTACCTCAAGTTTGACTTCGGCCGAAAATTTGGCAGAGTCTTTCCTGTAAATACTCGATTCCCAAAAATTTTACACCTGTCTGAAAAACAATTTATAACCACAACTATTCAGCATGCACCAAGTTTGAATTCAAGCAATCAAATCTCAAATCTTTACGGCCTCAGGCCTATTTAAAACAAATAAATCATTCTTCCAAAATACTTGCCACGTACTAGTCAAAGGATCACGGTATCTTTTCCTAACCGAGTCCCACCAATGTCTGGCATTTTTGTTCAAGGAGGAGATGGCCAGAGTAACCCTACTCTTTTGTGGAACAGCCATGACCTTCATGATCTGCTCCATCCTTTCAATTCAATCCTCCCTTACTGCTGGGTACCACCATTATCAAAATTTGTAGTCCCCCACTTCTCTTGCTTGATCCGCATCTCCCACAAAAGGATTCTCTGGGCTGGCCAGTCCTGGCTAGAGCCTGAGCTAACAGCTCCAAAGTCTACTGGACGTTAGGATCTCCCTGACTAGGTACAGTAGGTACGGCTCCTGACGAGCCTCTAATAGAAGACTACTCTACCGGTTCAGATACCGGTGCAGTTCCTGCCCGACCTGGGAATCTCATCCCCTTACGTCGGGGCAACTGTCTAGTTTCCCTACGGGCACCACCACCATTAGGGCCCAATTTGAAAAGAAAACGAGAATGCACAAAGTGCAAAGTCTACAAGAAGTGAAACCTTGCTCTGATACCAAATTGACAGGACCCGAACCAAATTTCATTTTGGAATTTGAGTCGAACCTTGTACGTGTCCGACACTTGGCGAGTGTCGGGCACAATTGACCTAATTGCCCTTCTAATTGAAATTTCAACCTTGACTCCTGCCGAAAATTCGGCAGAGTCTCCCCTGTAATTTGCTCAATCCCAAAATTAACACCTGTCAAAACGAGCAATAACATCTACACAACCAACTGCCAGCACTTCAATATACAAGCCAAGAGTTCCGTTCTCACTCTAGGGCAATCTATTAGAGCAGTTCTAATAGTAAACAGATAGGTTAATCTTTTTACAAACCCACACTTTTATAACGAGAAGGCGCGGAAGTCAAGATGGCCCGGTGGTGGATGTCCTGTGCACGCTACAGCCTGGGGGCGCAAAACATTTGAAAATGTGAGTGGACGAAAATAATGTTCATAAAATATCATAAGAATATACTAACCCCCATTGTAAAAATAGTTAAATAAAACTGAATACGTACTATGCAATTAAAGCATACTAAACTCAAGGCATTCTATGTAAATCATATTCAAGCTCGATAAATCTCACATACAAGCACTGAAATCAAAGTTTGCATAAAAACACTGAAATCAAATTTGCATAAAAGCCCTGTACTCAAACCTTGTATAACAGCACTGCAATTATATAAAACTACCACTTGGATGTACCCCTGTAAGTCCGTCAATTCCCCTGGCAGGTCTCGGTGACACAAAGTCTATCCGAGCCGCAAATACTGGCACTCACGGTCCAAGCGTCCCCGAAACTCGTGAGGCAAGTGTCAAGTGCACTGACAAAACTGAGGGTAAACTGGATGTCCGTAGACATCTGAATAACTGAGGGTAATAACCATCCTACCATCAGCTAGAGCATGGAAAATAGGTAGAATCCATACCTTACTCGACAAATTTGGAGAAGAATTGAGGGAGAACGAGTGACTTGAAGTTCCAGTGAGCACCGTCGGTTCCGGTGCGATTTCTGGCCAGCGCAGGTCACGTCGCCGGCGGGGAATGGTCGGGGAAGGAAGAGGACGTCTTCCCGGTCATTTTGGTACCGGCCCCGTCCACAGCCGTGGTCGGTGGCCGGAGTTATGAAGGAGAGAAGGGACGGACGCGGAGAGGGAGGGAGGTCGGCGCGAGGAGAGAGAAAGGGCTGAGCTGCTTTTATAATTCCAACTTTGAAATATTTACGATTGTGCCACTGAGACTCTTTTGACCATAACTTTCTCGTTACAACTCCGATTCGGGCCCACTACGTGTCTATGAACTCATTTCACCGTGCTCTACGCAACGGTGTAAGTGGAATTGTCAAATTCCTTCTCGATCAAAAAATCACCTTTTTCTTAATAAAATATTCTGAGGGCAAAATTGTCTTTTCTCCAAATAAATTACTAATTAAATAAGAATTTTTGTTTTGGGTTATTACAATACTGACCCGTCAATTCCCTTGGCAGGTCTCGGTGACACAAAGTCAACCCGAGCCGCAAACTGGCAGGATTCAGGGGACCGTAGTCAGCCTGATCTGCATTCCTGGCTCTCACGGTCCGGACGTCCCCGAAACTCGTGAGGCAAATGTCAAGTGCACTGACAAAGCTGAAAGCAAACTGTATATCCGTGGACATCGTCATATCTGAAGGCAACATATACTGAAGGCAACTTGTTTCTGTAACTGGGTGCCCAAGGTGGCTTAAGAAAATATAAGATTTTTGAAAGGTCTGATGAAAAACTGAATTTTTGATTAAATCTAGAACTCTGCTGCCATTTTATCTGATATAAATCTCAAACTCTACTTTCCATAACTTTTAACATTTTAACTAGGCAACATATAAATAAAGATATTTAACTTCAACAAAACATGCTAGGAAAACCACAATCAATAAAACTTATTTAAGATCAAATAATGGAATTTATTTGCATAAAATCACTTATAAAATAAAAGTCCACTCACTCCTGGTCCGAGCTAGCTAGACCTCATGAAGGTCCTTCCTGCGGGTCTGCCTGGCCCCGGGTGCCTGGTTAAACCACCATGAATATTTAATTAATAAAACTGCTCGGTATAAGTATTTGATTAAAACCCTGACCCCCGGGCCCTAGAAGTGCGTGCACTAACTTTAAAGTCATTCTTATGCCCACTTAAGCATTTCAGATGTTTAGAACTGTCTGAAAAGACCCGAGACTCACTAAGTAATAAACTTCCATATTGGTCAATACGGAACCTCGTGGGGTCCACGACCTCCAATTACCAATCCGAGAGTTCCTATAAGTTCCTCACATTTAAGTAACCATGTCCTACAAGTCTGGTTTGAATCGGATGATCGGATTGACCACGATCGTGTAATCGCATAATTTCTAAACCCTAGCCCTCGGGGTCGCGATTTCGGAGTATCCGGGACTCCGATTCACAATCCGTTGAATCCTACACGATTCTGGAATTCTCTAGAATAACATATTTGAAATTGAGTACGATCCAACGGCTCAATAGTATTGGACTCGGAAAAAGCATAATATGGAAAATCGGTTCGAGGCTCAAACGGTATCCAAATTGAGATCCGCGAATTCCTACGAGCCTTCACACGAGCCGGCAGTTGGGTGTCCAAAGCGATTACGCATCGCAGGAAAATCTCAAAACCACGAGTCCAAAATCTTACCCTAGGTATAACACCATATTTGGAACCACTTTTGTTCTCGGACCTGCCCCAAAAACTGACCGGAAGTGGCCGAACACGGAAGCCGAAAACCGGCCGAATTTTCAAATTCGAAAATCCAATAGCTACACTGAGAACCGATTAATTCCTACCCAACAGGCAGCTAGAACAGCTCGAGAGGTTCAAAATCCATACCTGGCTCGACGAAAACGGTGGCCGAAGAAGGGAGATCGACAACGGTGAAGATCAGACGACACCGGCCGCTTCTTCTCCATTTTTCGGCGAAATCACGGCGGCTGGAGGCAGGAGCTGGCTGGGGCTGGAAAAGGACGACACCCCGGTCATTTTGGAACCGGCCCCGTCCACAGCCGTGGCCGGTGGCCGGAGTTTCGAAGAGGGGAACTGAGGCCTACGGAGAGGGAGAGTTCGCGAGAGAGAGAGAGAGAGAGAGAGAGAGAGAGAGAGAGAGAGAGACAGAGACAGAGACAGAGACAGAGAAATCTGATTTTTATAAAATCCCATTTCGAAATAATTACGATTGTGCCACTGAGTTTCTTTTGACCATAACTCTCTCGTTACAACTCCGATTCGGGCCCACTACGTGTCTATGAACTCATTTCATCGTGCTCTATGCAACGGTGTCTGTAGAATTGTCAAATTCCTTTCTGGTCAAAAAGTCAACTTTTCATTAATAAATTATTCCAAGGGCAAAATTGTCTTTCCTCATAATAAATTACTAATTAAATATGAATTTTGGGTTTGGGTCATTACAACCTACCCCCTTATAAAAATTTCGTCCTCGAAATTTACGCACTTGCCACTCGAATAGGGAAGGGGACTGCTCCCGCATCTACTACTCGGGTTACCATGTAGCCTTTTTCTCTGAAAGCTAAACACCTCCAATCCAAAATCTGAACTGGTTGCTCCCCATAAGTGAAATCAGCCTCTAATTCTACTGGTTGTTCTTCTAACATATGGGAAGGATCAGAAATATACCTTCGGAGCATGGGGATATGGAAAACATCAAGCAATCGTGATAGATCTGTAGGCAAAGTAAGCCTGTAAGCTACTGGGCCCACACGTTCTATAATCTCATTGGGTCCGATATAGCGAGGACTTAGTTTCCCCCGCTTCCCCAAATCTCACTACACCTTTCTAAGGTGATAAGTTTATAAATATCCAGTTACTACCCTCAACCTGAAGATCTTTCTTCTATTATCTGCATAACTCTTTTGTCGACCCTGGGCCACTTTGTGTCTTTAATTGATTAATCCAATATGTTCCTGTGTTCTCTACTAATCTTTCAGACACCACTAACCTATGCTCACCCACTCCATCCTCATACAAGGGTGTTCTATACTATTTCTCAAACGTTGGTATCGATTTCCAATTGAAACTCATCAGTTGAAGGTGTTGACGATTCAATCCAGCATACACACATCCAATCCAGCCCAGTTCAGAGCAGCTACACAGGCAAAAACCGAAGTCCAACGTTCTGTTGTCTTTTTCGGAGTTCCCATGTCTCTTTTGAGTTCTGTAATAGGCAGTTCTGCGTAAACAGTTTGTCTTCTTTTTATCTATTCTGGCAAGAACTACTAATTTTGTATTATGAAAAATTGTGAAGTCCTTACCAGTGTGAGGCAAGAAAAGAACTTACTTGGGAGATATTCCTCACCCAAATTCATAATTGCTTGTTTAAGAATCAGTAACTTGGGGCAGAAGTATCTATTTTTTAGAAGTCTGCTAGGGTTCTGAACTGCTAGCAGTAGCACGCTCACGCACAAAAAAAAAGTTGACTTGTTGGCCACCAATGGTTGTCAAGCCAATAGGGAACTTTACCCTTCCATCACAGGATTAAAATCGAAACGGGTGAACAATTTGGCAAGCCTAATGGCACTTCTCAGTATACATACTCCTAGAAGACATCTCTTGGTGTATGAATATTGGAAGCACTAGCTAGAATCCACGCTTTGCCATGGACAGAAATCAAGCAGCTCTCCAGCAAGGACATGAATAAGAGGAGAGTGATGCTAGGCATTCAACCCATGACAGCACTAGGAGTAGAAGCATTAACCAGATACAGGATGCTGTACTCCGACAAGAGGCTGCAGCACAAAGGAGCCAGGATACTCTAAATAACATGACAGCCATGATGCAGTGGCAACTCAACAGGCAGTTCAGGAATGATTGTGAGGTGCTATTGCAAGAATTCCAAACCCAGATGTTGTGGTCTAGTAGCTAGACCTCCTTTTTGGACCTTTAGCAGGATTGGCACGACCATACCAAGAGAATCCTCTCATCGCTCAGATAGCTGGAGTACTAGGATGCTGGACAAAGAGGAGGAGCCTTCCCTGTCTAAGAACACGAAGCCCCAGTTCCTCTAGAAGGCCCTGCACCAGTTCAAGTCCCCAAGAACCAGCCAGAACCTCCACCTATTCCACGACAAGTGGTCCCATGCGATAAGCCAATAGCACTTCTGCCTGAGCAACCAGCCGTGTTGCCTTACAGATCTAGAAGGATAGACCCCAATCTATTTCCTCCACTAGCAAGAGGCAGAAGAGGCAAAGGGGGAACTAACCTTTTTGCCAATAATGACAGGAACAGGGCAGGGGCAAACTGGAGAAATCATCGAGATTTCGAAGAGGAAGAGCAACATAGGGAGGAAGTCGTGCCCAGACCATATAGAATGGAACAGAGGGCTGAACACAATCAGCTAGAACCAGGTCAGAATCTACATCTTGTTAACGCCTTAAAATGACATGGGAGCATTACAGAGAATGATTAGAGAAATGATGGAGCCTGAAGCCAGAAGAGGAGAAAGGCCAACCTACAGAAAGCCATATCCAGCTTATATTGATCAAATGCCTATATCCCCAGGATTTAAGGTACCAAACTTCACTTTGATCAACGGAGAAGACACCCATGCTTCATCAGTTGAACATATAAGTAGATTCTCTGTCCAGTGCATAGCCATAGAGAATAATCCGAGCTAAAACTCACCTACCAGCCAACTTTTTTGGAAATTCTTTCTCTGGACAAGCTTTTACCTGGTGCACTAACCTACCAGCCAACTCCATTCAAACATGGTAACATATGGAAAACGCTTTCCATGACTACTATTTCAGAATTCAGCCAGAAGTCACCATCAGTGATCTTGCTGCCTGTTGTTAAAAATGTTAACTCGCAATTGTACGGGCCAATTAGTAGTATAGCAAGACAAGTACGAGGTCGTACCCACGAAGACTGAGAAGTTAAAATTAGTTATGTACTTAGATTACCAAATTCAAGAAAGTAGGAGGTTAAGTCTAAAACAGAATTTAAAGCAAGAGTGGTTGTAATTGTTGAACAAATGAGGCAAAACGAAATTTCAAACAAAAGCAAGGTGAACAAATGTAACAAAGAGTACTTTTGTAGGCTGGAAAACAGGTTGGGATACTAGGGCATTTGATTCACCATAACAATTCAATTCTGGGTTATAAGGAGTCAAGTGACAAGTCTCATTCGGATTCAAAGATTGATTCTAGCTAAAGTATGATTAGGCCATGGTGTCTGGTCCTAACCTTGTGCTCCTAATTCCCTAACTTGATTATTTGTTGTCTAATCTAAATTAAGCATTAGGAACCCATTAAGCATAGAAGAACAATTTAAACAACCAAGCATGTATCTAATCCCTGTTGTCGAATGTCCATACATACTTTTCTTATTCATAGTTCAATTCAAATCAAAGCATGGTGTCTACTCTTGATTCAAACCAAGGTAGCTAATATACAAGTTCTAATGGTGATCAATCATCCAAACAAGCATATTAACTGATAAGCATAAAGAATAGGAATATGAATCATGAATCAAACTTGAAACTCAAAACTTCAACTTATAAACCCAGAATATTCATGTTAGGTTACATCATAGCCCTAGTTATGAATTTAGCTACTCATAATGGAAATGAAACTTAAGCAAAAATGAGAAAACATATTGAATGCAATAAGAGTAGAGAAAACCCAATTCTGAAGTTGCTTGTGGTTTCCAAGGCTTCTCCAGGTGCTTATCCACTTCTAATGCTACTCCAAGAACTTTCTCATGTCTAGAGTATGGCAACTAAAGAGGTGATTTGGGATGAGTTTGGGTGGCTGGTGATGGCAGAGAAAGAACAAATTCGTAGGAATATGGAAGGAAGGCTTGTTGGAGTTCTTTTTTTCTGATTTTGGGCTGAATGAAGTGATATAGGATGGCTGGAGTGAATTATTGGTGAATGGAGTGACTCCTCTGCACTTGAGTAGCTGACACACCTCCCTTAATTGCTCCCTTAATTGCTCAACATGTCAGGTCTAAAGTCAAGGAAAGACCTCCCTTAATTGCTGTCAGGTCTAAAGTCAAGGAAAGACCTCCCTTAATTGCTGGAAAGACCTCCCTTAATTGCCTCCCTTAATTGCTCAACATGTCAGGTCTAAAGTCAAGGAAAGCTGTGGTGAGTCACATGGCTCAAAGAAAGTATCCAAGGCTCAACAACTGGAAACTTCAATCCTGAGCTTGGTGTGCATATGGGCTCACGAATTGGGCTCAACTTCATTATCTGATGCATTTGAGTAGTCCATCTTGAAGTTCAGACTCTCATCTTTCCAACCACAATTTATTTGGGCAAATCCAAGTTCGGAGGAAGATGTTAAGGCCGAAATGAGTTGGTAACCCAGTCTGCTCGTTTTTGCACCATTTTGCATCTTTTCTTATCCAAAGACACCATTGTTACCTAGAGCCCAATGAACTGAATGATAAACAGAAAAAGGGATTAAAAGCACATGTTTGACTCAATAACATAACCAAATCATAAGCAAGAAGGGTACAAAATGATATACAATTGTGAACTGATCAAATACCCCCAGACCTAGATTTTGCTAGTCCTCGAGCAAAACAAAAGAGAATAAAGTTGAAAACAAAACAAGAAGTTAACTAAACCACTTCTGTAGGTAACTCGATTGCAATGTGCATATGCAACAAGCCTTTAAACCTCTCGGCATCCCTAATCGGAAGAGTTGTGTCTCCTGAGGGTTTAACAGAAACGATACCCACAAACGCTTTAGTGACTCTCTACACCAAAAGGTTAGAAAACTAACTTTGAAAACAACTAATGAAAGAAAACTTTAATCATGCATCCAACACCATAGAGTTGCCAAGATAGATGATCAATAAGTGTGTAAAGTGGAAGCTATAGCTCAAAGGCACACGGCTTCAAAGTAAACATACTCAAATCTTGAAGGAAGAACATGCTTCAACTCTAATTCTCACATCTAGCACTCAATCACTCAGAACCTATGGTTTTATTCTCTCAAACAAGCATAAGTGAGTATATGAAATAGACGCACAATATTTGGTTAGATCTCATGAAGGGAATCAAATACTAAGAGTAGAGATACACACATACATACCAGCACCCATGAATACATCCTCAAAGATCAGCTAGGTCTTTCACAAGGTTGTAATGAAAGGCTAAGGTTAAGGGAAGTGGAAGAATTGGAAGGAACACAACTAACTTAAGAACATACCAAGGTTGCATTCTTCATTGATCTGCAAGGTGTCATTGATTTAGAATGGTATGGCTGCAACTTCATAGCATCATCTGGCATAGACTTTATATTTCACATTTAGATCAAATCGAAACACTTTCTCTTTATCTTTCTTTTTTTTTTTTTTTTTTTTTTTTTTTTTTTTTTTTTTTTTTTTTTTTTTTTTTTTTTGCATAGATTCACACCAATTTACATTTGGGCATGTGGCAGCAACCTCCTTGCTTCAAACTTTATCTTGGCACACCTTGGTATATTTCTAAGCTATAGGGTATGGCTATAATAGGTTAAATATCTCTGATTGAGATACAAAGTTAGGGGAATTATGAGGGTGATAGAAGAAAAAGGCTTGTAGTGTTTGGCTGCAAGAGAGCTGATGGAACACACGAATGGGTAGGGTGAAAAGAAAGCACATAATATGGTTATACACGCAGAGCCTAGCATCACTTCAATGAGTTCATTCATGGGTGAGAGCACGCACCTGATATCTGCAAAGAGAATCATCCTTAGTATTCAACCAAAATGGAACAATGAGATCATTTAGACTGAATTGAAGAAAATAAGTAGAGATGAGGAATAGAAACACTTTAAACCCTCTCAAGAAAGCAATTAGGCTCGAAATAGCTCACTAGGGTAGTCTCCACTATTTTCCTTCAAGAATCTGAGCATGGTACTTTAGCCACCAGAATTCTAAGAGCAAAAGCTTTGTGAAGTGTAAAATTTCTGATATGAAAATCTCAATGGCAGCTCCATAGCATTGGTTGTATGAAAGTGACAAGCGAACGAAAATTGTAAACACAAATGAACAAAAATTGAAAACCTCCCCCCCCAGACCTGAATTGAACATTGTCCTCAATGTTAAAGCATAACAAGGATGAGTGAGAACATGTGAATAATAAGGGGACAGTTTAAGACAAAGTATTAGAGAAACTCCCTCTTGATGCGATTAGGTCGACCGCTGCCAAGCACCTTATTCTTCAACACATGGGTTGCCTCCCAAGAAGCGCCTTAGTTAATGTCTTGGCAAGACATTATGCCATTAGCTAACTTGATTGTACGAAGGGAAGATGATCCACCACATGACCAGTTTGAATTCCAACTGACACTCCCTCATAGAATGGCTTTAAACGTTGTCCATTTACTTTGAAAGTCGAGCCATCTTTAGGATTTTGAATCTCCACAGCTCCATAGGGAGATACATTGACCACGGTGAATGGGCCAAGCCACCTAGACTTCAATTTTCCTGGAAAGAGACGCAAACGTGAGTTAAACAAAAGAACTGACATACCTTTGGTGAATTCTTTCCGCTGAATGTTCCTGTCATGGTAACTCTTGGTACGTTCTTTGTATAGCTTTGCATTCTCATAGGACTCATGTCGAATTTCTTCCAATTCATTGAGCTGAAACTTTCTAACATGGCCGGCCTTGTCCAGATCAAAATTCAACTTCTTGATGGCCCAAAAAGCATTGTGTTCAAGCTCCATTGGCAAGTGACAGGCTTTCCCAAACACAAGACGATAAGGGCTCATTCCGATGGGAGTCTTATATGCAGTCCTATAAGCCCATAATGCATCATTGAGCTTGGCAGCCCAATCTTTCCTTGTACTATTCACCACCTTCTCTAGGATCTGCTTAATTTCTCTGTTGCTTATTTCTACTTGACCAGAAGTTTGAGGATGATATGGTGTAGAGACTCGGTGGGTGATATTGTACTTCTTCATGAGTGCTTCAAATAGCTTGTTGCAGAAGTGGCTGCCTCCATCACTAATGACAGCCCTTTGAGTACCAAACCTTGTGAAAATATTGTCCCTCAAGAACTTCAGGACCACCTTATGATCATTGGTTTTGGTGGCTATGGCTTCCACCCATTTAGACACATAATCAACAGCAACAAGTATGTAGGTATAACCAAAGGAAGATGGGAATGGTCCCATGAAATCAATACCCCATACATCGAAGAGTTCCACAAAGAGTATGTTCTTCAATGGCAGTTCGTTCCTGCGGCTTATGTTTCCCATCCTTTGACACCTATCACACTTAACACAAAAATTAAATGCATCTTTGAATAGAGTAGGCCAAAAGAAACCTGATTGCAAAATTTTAAGTGCTGTTTTCTTGGCTCCAAAGTGGCCTCCACAAGCCAATTCGTGGCTATGCCTAAGGATGCTTTCTTGTTCTTCTTCTGGAACACATCTTCTAATGAGTTGATCTGGGCAATGCTTGAATAAGAAAGGTTCATCCCAGACATAATGTTTCACCATGGAAAAGAACTTTTTTTTGTCTTGATAAGTTAGATCATTTCTAAGAACACCACAAGCAAGATAATTAACAAAATCAGCATACCATGGCTCTTTGACTTGGGCAACATATAGTTGTTCATCTGGGAAAGTCTCATTCAATGGTAGTACAGCTTCTCCTTGCTCTTCAACCACAATTCTGCTCAAATGGTCAGCCACCACATTTTCACATCCCTTCTTGTCTCGAATCTCCAAATCGAACTCTTGCAGCAAGAGAATCCATCTGATCAAGCGAGGTTTGGCATCCTTCTTAGTGAGCAAGTATCTAAGAGCAGCATGGTCAGAATAAACAATTACTTTAGAACCAACAAGGTAAGGACGAAATTTTTCTAAAGCAAAAACCACAGCAAGCAACTCCTTTTCTGTTGTGGAGTAATTGAGTTGGGCATCATTCAAGGTCCGACTTGCATAATGAATCACATGGGGAAGCTTGTTCTTCTTTTGACCTAAAACTGCACCAATAGCAAAGTCCGAGGCATCACACATTATTTCAAATGGTAAAGACCAATCTGGAGCTATGATAATAGGGGCTGAAGTTAGCTCTTTCTTCAAAGTCGTAAAGGCTTCCATGCAAATCTCGTCAAACTCAAAAACAGCATCCTTAGCAAGGAGATTACACAATGGTCTTGAAATGCTTGAAAAAATTTTTTATGAACCTTCTATAGAATCCGGCATGGCCCAGAAAGCTTCTAACTCCTTTAACAGAGGAAGGGGGTGGTAGATTTGTGATGATATTTATCTTGGCTTTGTCCACTTGAATTCCCTTGTTTGAAACAACATGGCCTAGCACAATTCCTTGTCTTACCATGAAGTGACACTTCTCCCAATTCAAAATCAGATTTGTTTCCTGACATCTTGTAAGCACTAGAGACAAGTGGTGAAGACAATCATCAAAAGATGAACCAAAAACTGAAAAATCATCCATAAATACCTCCATGAATCGCTCCACCATATCAGAAAAGATTGCCATCATGCATCTTTGGAAAGTTGCTGGAGCATTGCACAAACCAAATGGCATCCTTCTATAAGCAAATGTACCAAATGGGCATGTGAACGTGGTTTTCTCCTGGTCTTCCGGAGCAATGGGAATTTGATTATAACCTGAAAATCCATCAAGAAAACAGTAGTAAGCATGGCCAGATAAACGGTCAAGCATTTGATCAATAAAAGGCAAGGGAAAATGATCTTTTCTCGTGGATGTGTTCAACTTCCTATAATCAATGCAAACTCTCCAACCGGTGATAGTGCGTGTTGGAACTAGCTCATTCTTCTCATTCTTTACAACGGTGATTCCGGACTTCTTTGGAACCACTTGCACAGGACTCACCCACTTAGAATCTGAAATTGGGTAGATGATTCCCACATCAAGTAGCTTCAAAACTTCAGCCCTAACCACCTCCTTCATATTGGGATTTAGCCTCCTTTGTGCATCACGAGATGGTTTGCTGTCTTCTTCCATTAAAATTTGGTGCATGCACATGCTTGGACTAATTCCTTTGATGTCTGCTATGGTCCATCCAAGGGCTGTTTTATGTTCTTTCAGAACTTCAATTAAACTGTCCTCTTCATGTGAAGTGAGACTTGCAGCAATTATAACAGGGAGGGTTTCATTAGCACCCAAATAAGCATATTTAAGATGATTGGGTAGAGGTTTAAGTTCTAGCTTTGGTGGGGTGATAATGGATGGCTCCAATTTTGTGGAGGATGATGCAAGAGGCTCAAGTGGTGGCCTAAAGGATGGTGGGTATGGTTGAAACACTTCTAAGGCAGCCATCACTTCTTGGAACTCTGATTCAAAGAGATCTTCCTCTTCTTGTGTTAGGACCGCTTCCAAAGCATCATTAGACTTTTTCTGCACAATTTTAGAAGAAACCTCATGATCCACAACATCAATTGAAAAACAAGTATCAAGAGTGATAGAAGGTTGAGACAGAGCATCAAACACTTTAAATTCAACAGTTTCACCCAAAACAGTCATGGAGAGGGTGCCATCTTTCACTTTGATGATTGTGTCTGCAGGGGCCATGAATGGTCGCCCGAGGAGAATGGGATCAACACGGTCTACATATGGGTTATCCTCCATATCCATCACTACAAAATCAGCCGGAAGAATGAGTGTATTAACTTGAACTAAAATATCTTCTACAATACCTCTTGGATATTTGATAGAATGATCAGCTAGTTCAAGACGAATTGAGGTTTTTTTTATCCCTTCTAAGCCAAGCGCCTGATAAACTGAATATGGCATTACATTGATGCTTGCTCCCAAGTCCAACATGGCTCTTCCAACCGCCTTATCTCCGATGTTAATGGGAATGTTAAAGCTGCCAGGATCTTCTAGTTTTGGTGGAAGCTTCCTTTGCAACACAAGCACTCACATTCTTGTTGAGCTTTACTTCTTCACTTGGAGTAAAATTGAGCTTGTGAGTCATCAAGTGCTTGATGAACTTTCCATATGCAGGAATCTGTTTAACAACATCAAGCAAGGGCAAATTGATATTAACTTTACTCAAAATATCATAAATCTCTTTAAAAGCCTTATCTTGATTTGCTTTCTTCAAACGGCCTTGAAATGGAATCGGTGGAATATATGGAGGAGGTGGGATGTATCTATCTTGATGAAGATGTGATGGCACAAATTTGTCATCTCTTTTATGCAATTGAAATGGATTGGGTTCCTGAGAATCAGATTTGGCCTTAGGAGCAGATTGGGACGTTTTGGGTTGTTCTCCTTCCATAGTTGTGGTTTCCTCTTCATCTTCATCCTCTACAACCACAACATCATTTGATAGATCAGAACCAACTTTGTTATCAACAATCTTACCTGATCTGAGCACATGAACGGCCTTGGCTTCTTGGTTTTTTTGATTGATCACGGTTTGACTTGGCCATTTCCCAGGTTCTCTTTGAGCTATTTCAGTAGCTATCTGGCCCAATTGGACTTCCAACTTGGAGATGGCAGCTTGTGTTGTTTGCTGGAAATTGGATTGGTTGATTGCCATTTGCTTTACTATATCCTCCAACGATGATGATTGTTGTGGCCTTTGAAGTGAAGGGGGATTCGCTTGATTCTGTGTCTTCCTCCATGAAAAGTTTGGATGATTCCTCCAACCTGGATTATAACTTTGAGAATATGGGTCATTTATTGGACCTCGGTTGTAGGAATTCACCAACTTAGCTTGCTTTTGCACAAATTCTGGATATGCAGCCCCAAAGGGACAAGAAATGGTAGGATGATCATGAGTTTCACAGATGCTACACACTTCCTTCAAAGGGTTTCTTGAGTTCAATGCAAGGAGGGCATCTAGCTTTTGTTCCAATTTGGAAATCTGCACACTGGAAGAATCATTAGAACCACCAGCAATACGCTTACCTCTTGTATCGGTGTGTTGGGTCTCCATTGCTATCTCCTCAAAGAGTTCATATGTTTCTTCTGGAGTTTTAGTCTTATAAGAACCACCTGCAAAATTAGTGAAAATATTATGGCTAGAGGGGGTTAGTCCTTTATAAAACATACACATCTGAAGCTTCAATGGAATCCCATGATGAGGACATTGATTGAGCAGCCCGTTGAATCTCTCCCATGCTTCACAAAACGACTCATCATCTTGTTGTGCAAATAGAAAGATCTTGTCCCTGAGCATGTCGGTTTTTTGCGTGGAGAAATATTTCTCCAAGAACTTTTTTTGAATGGCTCCCCAAGTCATGAGTGAACCAGGCTTCAAAGAATTCAACCAATATTTCGCCTTATCTTTCAAAGTGTACGGAAACACTCTCATTCGAAGTTGCTCTTCCGTCACACCTGTCAAGGGAAAAGAGCTCACAACATTAAAAATATCCTTTATATGAGTTAATGGATCTTCATTAGGTAAACCATAAAAAGAAGGGAGCATATTAAGATGAGAAGATTTAAGCTCATAGTTTCGAGCTGCGGTGGGCAGCAAGATGCTTGAAGGGGATGCTGGAATTGTTGGGATATCAAGGTCTCCCATGAACTCATTGGCAGCCATCTCTTCTTCTTCTTGGTCTGAACTTGATTCCGAATTTGAAGGTGAAGACCCTGGGAGGTCAGTGGGGATAGCAAGACCTTCAAATGTGGCAATGGCTTGCTCTTTTGCAGTTGCTAACTCTCTTTCTAGACGATTCTGAATTTCAGAGATCACCCGGTTTGGTTGCAAAGATGGCCCTGCGTTCAAAGATCTCTAACGTTGGAATGAAGACCTCACTTGTTCAAGGAAAGGATTACTAGACATAAACTACCTGAAACAGAAAATAATTTGAGTTAATTAGTACTTCTAAAAGAATAGGGTAACTTTGGGTACATAACCAGGGAAGAACTTTCATTCAGTCCCCGCCAACGGCGCCAAAATTTGTTGTTAAAATGTTAACTCGCAATTGTACGGGCCAATTAGTAGTATAGCAAGACAAGTACGAGGTCGTACCCACGAGGACCGAGAAGTTAAAACTAGTTATGTACTTAGATTACCAAATTCAAGAAAGTAGGAGGTTAAGTCTAAAACAGAATTTAAAGCAAGAGTGGTTGTAATTGTTGAACAAATGAGGCAAAACGAAATTTCAAACAAAAGCAAGGTGAACAAATGTAACAAAGAGTACTTTTGTAGGCTGGAAAACAGATTGGGAGACTAGGGCATTCGATTCACCATAACAATTCAATTCGGGGTTATAAGGAGTCAAGTGACAAGTCTCATTCGGATTCAAAGGTTGATTCTAGCTAAAGTATGATTAGGCCATGGTGTCTGGACCTAACCTTGTGCTCCTAATTCCCTAACTTGATTATTTGTTGTCTAATCTAAATTAAGCATTAGGAACCCATTAAGCATAGAAGAACAAGTTAAACAACCAAGCATGTATCTAATCCCTGTTGTCGAATGTCCATACATACTTTTCTTATTCATAGTTCAATTAAAATCAAAGCATGGTGTCTACTCTTGATTCAAACCAAGGTAGCTAATATACAAGTTCTAATGGTGATCAATCATCCAAACAAGCATATTAACTGATAAGCATAAAGAATAGGAATATGAATCATGAATCAAACTTGAAACTCAAAACTTCAACTTATAAACCCAGGATATTCATGTTAGGTTACATCATAGCCCTAGTTATGAATTTAGCTACTCATAATGGAAATGAAACTTAAGTAAAAATGAGAAAACATATTGAATGCAATAAGAGTAGAGAAAACCAATTCTGAAGTTGCTTGTGGTTTCCAAGGCTTCTCCAGGTGCTTATCCACTTCTAATGCTACCCCAAGAACTTTCTCATGTCTAGAGTATGGCAACTAAAGAGGTGATTTGGGATGAGTTTGGGTGGCTGGTGATGGCAGAGAAAGAACAAATTCGTAGGAATATGGAAGGAAGGCTTGCTGGAGTTCTTCTTCTGATTTTGGGCTGAATGAAGTGATATAGGATGGCTGGAGTGAATTATTGGTGAATGGAGTGACTCCTCTGCACTTGAGTAGCTGACACACCTCCCTTAATTGCTCCCTCAATTGCTCCCTTAATTGCTCAACATGTCAGGTCTGGGGTGTACATGGGCTCACGAATTGGGCTCAACTTCATTATCTGATGCATTTGAGTAGTCCATCTTGAAGTTCAGACTCTCATCTTTCCAACCACAATTTATTTGGGCAAATCCAAGTTCGGAGGAAGATGTTAAGGCCCAAATGAGTTGCTAACCCAGTCTGCTCGTTTTTGCACCATTTTGCATCTTTTCTTATCCAAAGACACCATTGTTACCTAAGGCCCAATGAACTGAATGATAAACAGAAAAAGGGATTAAAAGCACACGTTTGACTCAATAACATAACCAAATCATAAGCAAGAAGGGTACAAAATGATATACAATTGTGA
>NC_047650.1:19206613-19376417 GCF_902201215.1 Prunus dulcis | reverse complement strand
GGTTGAAAAATGGCCACAAAATTTGTTACATTGGGCATAGAAAATGGTTACCAATCAATCATCCATATAGGAGGCAGCGTGCAGCTTTTAATGGGAAACCTGAATATGGCATACCTCCCGAGCCATTAACCGGAGAAAAAGTGCTGCATATGGTTGAAAATGGTGACAGAGTTTGTTGGAAGAAGAAATCAATATTCTTTGATCTCGAGTATTGGAAATACCTTCCTGTGAGGCATGCCCTAGATGTTATGCACATTGAGAAGAATGTTCGCGATAGTATCATTGGTACATTGCTGGAGATCCCTGGAAAAAATAAAGATGGGATTGCTGCTCGATTAGATTTATTGAACATGGGGGTCAAAACTGATTTGCAACCCGAGTATGGAGAAAGACGTACTCGTTTGCCTCCTTGGCCTTGGAATTTGTCAAAAGCAGAGAAGAGAGAGGTTTGCAATTCTTTCTATGGTATGAAGGTCCCTGAAGGTTATTCTTCAAATATTAAAAATCTTGTATCTTTACAAGATTCAAGACTTCTTGGCCTTAAATCACATGATTGTCATACCTTAATGCAACAATTGCTCCCTGTGGCAATTCGTTCTGTTTGCAAGGTATGCAATAACTCGTTTGTGCTTCTTCTTCAATGCTATATGTGCAAAGACTGTTGATGTTTCCAAGCTAGATAAGTTGGAAGAAGATGTAGTAGTTACTTTGTGTTTGCTTGAGAAGTACTTTCCCCCTTCATTCTTTGATATCATGGTTCATCTAGTAGTACATCTTGTTAGAGAAGTTCGTCTATGTGGGCCAGTATATTTTAGGTGGATGTATCCGTTTGAAAGATATATGAAAGTGCTGAAGGGGTATGTTGAGAATCGTACTCGTCCCGAAGGTTGCATTGCTGAGCGGTATATAGCTGAAGAAGCGGTAGAGTTTTGTACTCACCATTTATCTGATGTTAGTACAGTTGGAGTGCCTTCAAGCCAAAAGATGGGAGTTTCAAAGCCATTATCAGGTTCCACAGTGAGCGTAGTTGATCAGGACCTGTTGAATCAAGCACATCTATATGTCTTGGAGAATACGGAGGAAGTCCTACCTTATATCGAATACGTATGAGTTTTATTCTTTAAGTTTCCATTTTAAATTATTTCTTATGTTTATCTTATATATTTGGGACCGTAATGCTTGAATTTTTCGTGTCATGTAGGCAACATATGATCCACATCAAGGCTGCTTATCCAAAATTTAGAAAGAGAACAAAGTGGCTGCAGGATAAGCACAATAGCACTTTCATTCAATGGCTACGCTTCAAGGTATATGTTGTTGAATAACATATTTCTCTTTTAATTTTCTTCTTATTTCTATGTTAGATTGAATTAAGATTTGATTAATTTGCAGGTTCAAAGTGAACTTGAGGAAAACAATCATGGCGTATCAGAAAATTTAAGGTGGCTAGCAGCTGGTCCAAACATGGCAGTGCCATTATATAGGAACTATCTTATTAAAGGTATTAAATTCAATATCAAGGCACAAGATGATGTGCGGACAACTCAAAATAATGGAGTTTATTTACTTGCACATACCATGCAAGTTGCTAGTGCCAAGGATAAAAACCCAATTCTCTCAAATATGGGTTTCTATGGTGTCATTCAAGAAATTTGGGACCTTGACTACCAAAAGTTTACAATCCCAGTCTTTAGGTGTGATTGGATAGATAGTTCTGGTCTTGTAATCGACGAACTTGGATTTACCCTTGTAGATTTGAGTAAAATTGGACATAGGAATGACCAATTTGTTTTGGCTTCTCAAGTCAAACAAATTTTTTTTGTTGACGACCCGATGCATCGTGGTTGGTCGGTAGTGTTATCAATGCCTAATAGAGAATATAATGATGTTATTGGTGATGAAGTCTTAGGTGATGTGATAATTGAGTGTGAGCCATTTACTAGAGGGATGCCAAATGTTGACACATTTGATGAACTGGTGGGTGAGTTAGGTGGTCAAAATATTCGAGGTGGGTGTGAAGATATATGGATTGAATGATGCTTATGTAATTGGCAGTGTATGACATTAATTTTGTAATATATTGTAATGTGATTTCTTCACTTTCATTATACAGGTTTTGGCCACAAAACAATCAGTGCAAAAAATACTGGTTCCAGATTACATCATTATATTCTGCATAAAAAACGACGTCTGTTCAAATAAAACACGACGTTATGGTGAACCATTTATTCAGCATATTTACCGACGTCTTAAAGCAACGTAACAATGAAGAACCACGACGCTATTGTGAAGCAATTATTCAGGATATCACGTCGGGGAAGGATTAAGAACCGCCATGTAATTCTAAATAACACGACTCCAATCCCATAATACCGACGTCTAAAAAACGAGATAAATAATCTGAACGTTAAAAAATACGACGTCATCATACATTTTCCACGTCGCAAGTTCTTTTATAAACGAAGAGGAACGAAATGAATTCCGACGGTAATTCATTATAACCGCCGTCTAATATCAATTAAACGACGTTATTTGTAATACGGCTCTCATCATAATCAACGCCGTCTATATGTTCTGTAATACGGCTCTCATTTATTTGGAACCGACGTTGTTTAGAAGTTCAACGTCGTCTACATTAATAAGTGCGGCGTGAGTAATGAATACATATAAATACAACGTCGACTATATAAATGCCACCGACGTTGTTTCGCATTTCAACGTCAACTATATAAATACATACGTCGTAAATAATGACACTGACAACTATTTCCACGTCATCTTTTTTAGAAAAATCGAAGTGGAAAATTTATTTCACGACGGTTGTTTGTAAATAAGAGACGTAGTAGATTTCAATAACGTCGTCTTCTCATGTATTTAAAGACGTCATATTTTTTCTTGTCGTGAAAATTATATTTAACGGCGTAGTGTTTTAGTTGTCGTCGTTGTATGTCTATCTTGCGGCCTTGTTCTTTTAATATGTGTCATATTTTTCCTTTTTAACGACGGTGATTTGTTTGAGTTGGTCGTCTATTCTCATCCTCGACTATTTTTTAAAACTTTAGCAGACTAAACACGTCTGTTTTTATTTTTTTTCGACGTTGTTTTATTTAACAACGTCTAATATTTATCGTCGTTGTTTGTTTCTGAAAATAGGACGTATAAATTTTGTAATACGACTCTCATATATTTGTAACCGACGTTGTTTCGTTGTTCAACGTCTACTCTATAAATACATACGTCGTAAATAATGACACTGACAACTATTTCCACGTCATCTTTTATAGAAAAATCGAAGTGGAAAATTTATTTTACGACGGCTGTTTTTATATAGGCGACGTAGTAGGAATCAATAACGTCGTCTTCTAATGTATTTAAAGACGTCATATTTTTTATTGTCGTGAAAATGATATTTAACGGCGTCTTATTTTAATTTTCGTCGTTGTATGTCTATCTTGCGGCCTTGTTCTGTTAATATGTGTCATATTTTTCCTTTTTAACGACGGTTTTTTTAGAGAGTTGGTCGTCTATTCTCATCCTCGACTGCTTTTTTAGATCTTTTTGCAGTACAAAGGCGTCGTTTTGTATTTGTTGATGACGTTGTATATTTTAACAACGACGGTGATTTAGCGTCGTGGTTTATGAGGGAAAAGATGACGGTGGATTCCACGACCATTGAAAAACCGAATACACGACGGTGATTTACCGTCGTCTTTTTGCTTTTTTGTAGTAGTGAAAATGGGTACACCTAGGTCATACATTAAAGTTGATTTGAATGCTTTCAAGGAATTAATGTTTAACTAAGAGTATGATTGGCTTATAGATATAGATATGAATGTGTGTGGTTATGTTGAGCCAATAAGAGGTCACATTGATTGTGGGCCCTTGGAATAGGGAACCTGTAGTTTGAGGGGATTAAGGTAAGCAAATCACAAATGGAAGCGTTTAGCTTTCAGAGGAAGATTAAGCATTATATTAGCCATAAGGGATGAGGTAGACTTCTCTTTTTTCTATTGGCTTAGTTAGAGCTTTTGATTTGGCTGTTAACATGATTGTGACTTCTCTTGACTCCAGAGGGAGACCTTGATGCTGATGTATTCAAAACCTTTGAGCAATGTGAAATATTTAGAAGCAAAATGATATATACAGTACCGCACGAGGTAGATGTTCACAGCATGAGCCAACACCCTTTCCTGATTAGAATACGCTTTGAATGCATAATCTAAAATTTTCCTCAAGCTGATTAGTTGCTTGGCCCTTTGTTTGGCCCTTTGTTTCTAAACGCAACAGGTTCCAAATGTAGTTTCCTCAGAAGTTGATCAAGGGACCAGAGTCCTTATTAGCAAACAAATGTCGGGAGAGGTACTAGAGTCTCGGCATTTAAGTACGTATTTTGGTGATATTCATATAGGGGATGTTGTTGGCAAGGCTTAGAATGACATAATACTGGTAGAAGCATGATGTGGATATTTTCTTCGAGGATATTGAGATGCGATTGGTGAGTGAAGTTCTAGAGAAGCATACTTGGGAACCCAAGTAGCAGATGCGGGCCCAGTACCCTCACCTTTTTGAGTGATGGGTATGTAAATTTCGAGGACGAAATTTTTATAAGGGGGTAGTTTGTAACAACCCGATCCTTAATTAATTCTTAATTACTATTTTATTCAAGGAATGGACTAGAATACCCCCAGAATATTTTATTAGGTTTAAATTTGAGTTTTTGACTGGGAAGGAATTTGGGAACTTTGATTGTGACATTGCATAGAACACGTTGAAACGAGTCCGTAGACACGTAGTGCGCCCAAATTTGAGTTGTATTGAGGGAGATATGATTAAAATACACTGAGAGGCAAAATGGTAATTTTGGAAAGCCATATTTTTTTTTAAACCCTCTCTCTCTCTCTCTCTCTCTCTCTCTCTCTTCACAAGTAGACCCCCCCGACTGTTTGTTCAGCCGTAAGGCCCTCCGAGCCACCATCGCTTGCACAGGCCGCCACAGGAGCTGGGACCGGTCCCAAAATGATCGGTCAGACTCCGCCGTCCTACCCCACCATGTCGCCACCTCCACCGCACTCTCAGGCAGTCGGAAATTCAAGAAATCCGGCCGGTTTTGTGTGAGTTTTTCTCTAGCTTGTTTTAATGATTTCAGGCACCAAATCTTGTGATCCATGTATGCTCTCTCAACCTCTCGAGGTGCTCTAGCTGCTGGTTGTGGTATTTAGGAGAAATTTCTGAGTTTTGAAAGGTAATTAAGCGATAATAGTTTAGCCAATTTTTAGCCTCCAATTCCGGCCATTTCCGTCGACTTTTTGGGCTAGGTCAAAGAACAAAAGTGGTTCCAAATAAGGTTTTATGCCTAGAGTAGGAGTTTGGGTTGGCGGTTTGGATTTTTTCCGGCCGTCAGAAATTTATCAAGCCACCCACGCGCTGCCAGCTCATGTGTCGGCGCGTAGGCAGCATGGTGGGGATCACATTCAGTCCTAGAATGTTCCCTTAGTCCTCTCGAGCGCGTAGGTACTCTCTGATTTCAATTTGGATAACGTTGGAACCCCAAACGGATCTCGCCTATTGTGCGATTTTCGGATTCGATACGTTTGAGCCGTTGGATCGTAGTCATTTTTTAGATATGTTGATCTAAGTAATTCTAGGATCGTTTAGGATTTGACGGATCGTAAAACGGAGTCCCTGGTGCTTCAGAAATGCCAACCCTATGGCTAGATTTATAGTAACGAGCCCTGATCGAAAATGAGTTATCTAAGTCAGGTTACGCATGTGAATAGATAGTTATTTATAGGTTGCGGCTTGGATAAAAGCTGTATCTCCGATACCTGCAAGAATTTGCAGCTCAGATTGAAGCGATATCTCCGAGGCCTACAAGGATTGCAGCTTGGCCTGCGAGGATTGCTAAGGGATAGAAGTGGTATCTCCGAGGCCTGCGAGGATTGCGTCCCGGCCGCGAGGATGGAATTGATGGTATTAATGGAATTGACGGATCAGGAATGTGGGTACGCCTAGGTGGAGAGAATTTCAATTCTGAGATATTCTTAAACTAAAATAAAGGGAGTTCAGTTTATGATATATTTATATTCAGTATAGGGTTGATACGAGTATTAGAAAGAACTACGTGTGGCTTGATCCCTCAGTAAGGGTACGTAGGCAGCCTAAGGTTACAAGGTATAGCCACGAGTTGGAGAGTTTGAGATTGCTAATGTTCTATTGATGTTCTGAAAGTTGAGATGAACTTATTTAGTAGAGTGATTTATTTGTTTGGTTGAGGCCTGAGGCCAGAATGATATGATGTTTGATTTCTTCAATATAATTTAATGCATGCTGAACAATTGGGTTATATATGAATATGCTTATTTTGACAGGTGGGTATTTTGGGGAATGATCAATTTACAGAGGAGGCTCTGCCGAATTTTCGGCAGAAGTCAAACTTAAGCAAATTTGGTTTCTAGTTGAAGGGAATTTTGGTCAATTGTGCCCGGCACCTGCCAGGTGTCGGACATGCACAAGGTTCGGCTCAAATTCCAAAGTGGAATTTGGGTCGAGTTCTGTCAAAAAAAACTATGCAATGTTCCAATCATTCCTTTTACGTTATGAACTTCGTACGAACTTGAGTGTTCAAGTTCTTTGACCAATTTATTACGGATCGAGCCCAAAACTTGGGCAATATCATAATATAGTGGGACATAGTAATTTGGTGAGTTTTGAGTGGAGTCCAATCACTAAAACTATGCTATGTTTCAACCACTCCATTTATGGTACGAATTTCGCACGAACTTGAAGTGTCCAATTTCTTAGACCAAATGATTTCGGATCGAGCCCAAAACTTGGGCAATATCATAATATAATGGGAGGGAGTCATTTGGTGAGTTTTGAGTGGAGTCCAATCACTAAAACTATGAAATGTTCCAACCAATCCATTTACGATACGAACTTCAAGTGTCCAATTTCTTTGACCAATAGATTTCGAATCAAGCCCAGAACGTGGCAACATCATAATACAATGGGAGGGAGTCTTTTGGAGAATATTTAGTGAAATATAATCCCTAAAACTATGCAATGCTCCAACTACTCCATTTACGATACGAACTTCATACGAACTTGAAGTGTCCATTATCTGTAACCAATTGATTTCTGATCGAGCCCAAAACGTGGACAACATCATAATATAATGGGTGGGAGTTCTTTGGTGGGTTTTTAGTGAAATCTAATCACTAAAACTATGCAATGTTCTAACCACTCCATTTACGTTACGAACTTCGTACAAACTTGAAGTGTCCAATTTCACTGACCAATTTATTTCGGATCGAGCCCAAAACTTGGGCTATATCATAATATAATGGAAGGGAGACATTTCATGAGTTTTGAGTGGAGTCCAATCACTAAAACTATGCTATGCTCCAACCACTCCATTTACGGCACAAACTTGAAGTGTCCAATTTCTTTGACCAATTGATTTCGAATCGAGGCCAAAACTTGGCAAATATCATAATATAATGGGAGGTAGTCATTTGGTGAGTTTTGAGTGGAGTCCAATCACTAAAACTATGCTATGTTCCAACCACTCCATTTACGGCACGAACTTTGTACGAACTTGAAGTGTCCAATTTCTTTGAGCAATTAATCTCGGATCGAGCCCAAAACTTGGGCAATATCATAATATATTGGGAGAGAGTCATTTGGTGAGTTTTTAGTGGAGTCCAATCACTAAAACTATGCTATGTTCCAACCACTCCATTTACGGTACGATCTTCGTACGAACTTGTAGTGTCCAATTTCTTTGACCAATTGATTATGGATTAGGCACAAAACTTGGGCAACATCATAATATGGTGGGAGGAGTCATATGGTGAGTTTTTAGTGAAATCCAATTACAAAAACTATGCAATGTTCCAACCACTCCATTTACGTTACGAACTGCGCACGAACTTCAAATGTCCAATTTCTTTCACCAACAGATTTCGCAACAAGCCCAAAACGTGCAACATCATAATATAATGGGAGGGAGTCTTGTGGAGAATATATAGTGAAATCCAATCCCTAAAACTATGCAATGTTCCAACTACTCCATTTACGACATGAACTTCGTACGAACTTTAAGTGTCCAATATCTTTGACCGATTGATTTTTGATCGAGCCCAAAACGTTGGCAACATCATAATATAATGGGTGGGAGTCATTTGGCGAGTTTTTCGTGAAATCTAATCAGTAAAACTATGAAATGTTCTAACCACTCCGTTCGCGTTACGAAATTGAAGTGTCCAATTTCTTTGACCAGTTGATTTCAGATCAAGCCCAAAACTTGGGCAACACCATAATATGGTCGGGGGAGTCATTTGGTGAGTTTTTAGTGAAATCCAATTACTAAAACTATGCAATGTTCCAACCACTTCTTTTACATTATGAACTTCGTACAAACTTGAGTGCCCAAGTTCTTTGACCAATTGATTTGGGATCGAGCCCAAAACTTTGGCAATATCATAATATAATGGGAGATAGTAATTTGGTGATTTTTGAGTGGAGTCCAGTCATTAAAACTATGCTATGTTTCAACCACTCCATTTACGGTACGAACTTCGCACGAACTTGAAGTGTCCAATTTCTTTGACCAAATGATTTCGTATCGAGCCCAAAACTTGGGCAATATCATAATATAATGGGTGGGAGTCATTTGGTGAGTTTTCAGTGGAGTCCAATCACTAAAACTATGCAATGTTCCAACCAATCTATTTACGGTACGAACTTGGAGTTTCCAATTTCTTTAACCAATTGATTAAGAATCGGGCTCAAAACGTGGGTAATATCATAATATAATGGGAGGGAGTCATTTGTTGAGTTTTTAGTGAAATCCAATCACTAAAACTATGCAATGTTTCAACCACTCCATTTACGCCACAAACTTCGTACAAACTTCAAGTGTCCAAATTCTTGGACCATTTGATTTTGGATCGATCCCCAAACTTGGGCAACGTCAAAATATAATAGGAGGGAGTCATTTGGTGATTTTTTAATGAAATCCAATCACTAAAATTATGCAATGTTCCAACCTCTCCATTTACGGTATGAACTTCGTACGAACTTAAAGTGTCCAATTTCTTTGACAAATCTATTCCGAATTGAGCCCAAAACGTGGGCAACATCATAATATAATGGTAGGGAGTCATTTAGCGAGTTTTGAGTGAAATCCAATCACTAAAACTGTGCAATGTTGCAACCTCTCCATTCATGTTATGAAGTTCATACGAACTTGAAGTGTCCAATTTCTTTGACCAATTGATTCCGGATTGAGCCCAAAACATGGGCAACATCATAAGAAATGGGATGTTGCCATTTGGTGAGTTTTTAGTCACTAAAATTATGCAACGTTCTAACCACTCTATTTATGGTATGAACTTCATACGAACTTGAAGTATCCAATTCCTTTGACCAGTTGATTTCGGATCGATCCCAAAACTTAGGCAGCATCATAATATATTGGGAGGTCGCAATGTTCCAACAACTACATTTAAAGCCCAAACTTTATACGAACTTGAAGTGTCCAGTTTTTGTGACCAGTTGATTTCAAATTGAGCCCAAAACTTGGGCAACATCATAATATAACGGGAGGGAGTCATTTGGTGAGTTTTTCGTGAAATCCAATCACTAAAACTATGTTAGAAATATGCCCTTAAAGCCAACTAATTATGTAATAGTTAGAGTTAAGGACATCTTTGATAAAAAGACATATTATGATATCAATGGGCAAGAAAGGTTGTTTTATACATTAAATCATCCTATATTATATATCAATATGTAGAACAACCATAGTCCAAGGAATACACAAGTGGATAGGAGAGCTATGTAATGAGATTTCATACATGGAGACTTCTCATCATCCCTATATCCTGAATATGTTCCTAGTCATAGGAATATTGATTGGGCGTCAATATTCTGCAAAGACCAGTACACACAGTATCGTCTTTATATGTAGGGAATGGTAAGGTCTCAAGTCATTAAATGTGTAGATACATTGATATGTATGTAGGTGCTTGTAGAAGAACAAGTACACTGAACGCAATCCAACACATGAGTTACAGCATCGAAGTCTTTATTCAAATGTCAAGCTGGAACTCATATATTCCAATGGTGCAAACTAATCCTTAGACTTGAGGCATCATAGATGTTTTGTGGCTATGTTGTTAATCTCTGAGGGCACTATACGGTCATGCTAAATTAGGCATAGCTTAAAGGTGCTCATCAGGATTCTCAATAGAGTCATGGAAGCAAATGAATGTACAACAAGGAATCTCTACAATTAGTAAATGAGAGAGAATACTCCAAGATATAATTAGTCAAATCTCTGCGCAGAGTAGTGGATAAGACTTGAAAGAAGAAGTCTTCAAATATTACCAGGATAATCATATAAAAGGAATGATTCACATTAGCATATTGACAATCGGAATCCATGATCTAAAAAAGTGAATAAGGAGTATTGACATAAGAAAAGGATTCAATTGCACGGTCATGCCAATTTGAATAGGTTCTTTCACAACATCTCATTTAGCTCGGATAACCGTCACTTGCTCTAGGCGACAACCATGGTTTGTGGATTTCCTAAAAGGTTTCAATTAACCTTTACTAATAGGAAGAATTTAATTGTGGAATTTAATTCGTATATCATCTCTGAGGAGTTGAGTCAACCCACTACGTTGTTAAAGGGAACTTACGGATCTGAACCCCCAAAGAATGTGATTAGAGGTACAAATGAGGAGAAATGAAATGAGGAGACACAAGTTAATGGTTGATAATCAAATGTCAAAGTCAACGGTCAAAAGTCAACATGTTGACCGGAGCAATTGACAAAAGTCAAATAGTTCGACCGGGTCAATTAAGTAAGACTATATTTATAATTTAATAGTTAAATTATAATTAATAGTTAAATTATAATTAATAGATTAATTATGGAATTAATATTGACATATATAAATATTGGATTGGGCTTTTAAATATGATTTAAAAGGAAATGGACAAAATAGCCCAAAAAGCTATCGGGCCCAAGGGATAAGTGACATAAGATGACATGTCCCATGGACCAAATGGAGCCCCAAATACAGGAAAGGGGGCCGCTTCCCGCTAGAAAGAAAGCTCGTTCTCGTGCTGCCCTTCTCATCCGTACCATCATCTCTCCTCACCTCAAATCGGATGTCTTCGAAAGTGCACTGAACATTACATTCATTCTCCTGGGAAGATAGATTATATAATAAGTTAGGTGTATGGCTGCTGACAGGAAAAAGCAGTCCAAGAGGAACGAGAGAAGTGTAGCCTTTTGAGAGTAAAATAGGGTGCCGGGTGGCTAAGGTAGCAATGATCGGCTGCGCCTCACCTTGTTATCCAGTAAGTGGAACCCTGGGGACTCCCGTGGATGGCACTTCATCAGGTTTGACCGCTCATACCTCTTCTCTATTCTGTGTGTGGGCCAAGCTACTTTCTCGTCGATTGAACTGTCTTTAGGCCCCTTATTGCCCGATTTCATAGGTTTCGCACTGGGCTGGTCTCAAGGTTTTCAATGATTTCCCTGGGGGAAGCACCACTTTTTGCCGTCTTCTCACCTAACTATCTTTTGGTGGTCTGTATAAATGGTAATGCTATCGAACCCCGAGCATCTTCTTTTTGATCTGCAAATGGAAAAAGGGGAGGTCTCCTCCTATTACAGAAGAAAGTCTTTCTCTAAAGTTGCAACCATCAAGACCCAGAAATTTATATCTGGGATTTCGAAGACTCACTTGGAAATCCTGTGTGGGGCCATCAACCGACGCACTTATAGCTATTCCGATTAAAGAGTAGGGAGAAAGGCTCAAACAAAATCCGGAGCTTTTCCTTAGCGGGATGAACCCGTAAAGGCATATAACGCTCCACAACACCACAAGAGAAAGGCTGTCCCCCAACACCTCTCTCCTCCTCTGCTCATCCAAGGACCTAAAGCTGCTAGAAAGCAGTAAGCTATTTAATTAAGTAGGCTCGAGATGGTTCTAAGTGCCTCTCTTAGTCTGAGGACATCTCCAGTTTTTAGAAGTGCCTAAAGATTGGTGCCTTATTCATGCTGTTGATACTAAACCTATGAATTAGGCCCCTGGGAAGAACTCAAACCATTGGTTGATCTCTACTATATACATGCAGCTGAGCTGGAATGC
Source organism: Prunus dulcis (assembly GCF_902201215.1). Taxonomy (NCBI): domain Eukaryota; kingdom Viridiplantae; phylum Streptophyta; class Magnoliopsida; order Rosales; family Rosaceae; genus Prunus; species Prunus dulcis. The sequence continues at coordinate 19,364,244 of NC_047650.1, read as the reverse complement.
ATGCCACAAAAATCATTTTTGAATTTCCGCCTTTCATAGAGCTACCTGAACCACTTTCCTAAAGTCTGTTTTCTTCATCAAATAGCGCCCTACCTTACCACTTGACTAGTAAAGGAAAAGCCTTTTTTAGAATGTTTTGTTGATAGGTTGTGGCTAAAGTTCATTTCCTAATCATTAGATGCATGTTTTCTTCAAGTGGTATAAGAGCCAAGGTCTAGTCTCATTGAGCCTTTTATTTTGGTTATTGGTTTTAATATGGGCTTCTTTTCAAACTTATGTGATATATGTGTTAGATTTTCTTTTTCATGTCACTTATTCATAAGATATGGGAGATAGGACGAATGAATAGGAGTACGAAAAGAAAAATCAAGAGATGACACCAATGGGGGTGGTGGCAAGGAGAGGCTTTTTGGGTCTTGTGTCTGTCCACGTGTGAAATGTTTACATGGTTGTGTTAGTCTTGAAATTCTAAGCATGTATATGATTTTTTCATGAATTTAGGATTTTTGTGTGATTTATGAAGAGTCATAAAGATTTGAAAAAGGTTCTTGAAATGTTCTTGGTGTTCATGATATGTTCATAGGGGTTCTTGTCAAGCATGCTTTTTGATCTTATTTGATACTTGACATTTGTATGTTGAATGTTAGTCAAAAATACTTTATGACATCCTATGACAGCTAAAACTTAGCAGTTGAAGTTGCTAACAGTCCAGCCCAGCACAGGCATGCCCAGTCTAGCCCGAATCAGAGTTGGAAATCTAGCCTTCCTTTTGTCTTTCTAGAGTTTGTTTTTCCCTTTTGAGTTTTGTAAAAGGCAATTCTGCCTAAAAAAAGTTCGTTTTCTCATCATTTATTCTGGCCAAAACTACTAATTTTATACTGTGAAAAATTGTGAAGTCCTCACCAGTCTGAGGCAAGAAAAGAACTTACTTGTGACATATTCCTCACCCAAATTCACAATCGCTTGCTTAGAAACCAGTAACTTGGGGCGCAAGTAATCTATTTTTAAGAAGTCTGCTAGAATTCTCATTGCTAGCAGTGGCACGCTCGCACACTAAAGAAAGTTGACTTGTTTACCAGTCGATGGTTTTCAAGGCAATAGGGAACTTTACCCCACCATCACAGGAACAAATATCAAATGGGTGGACACATACTTCACAAGGAATGCGATGATCTGCCTGCCCATGAACTATGTACCATTATTGGTGACTATCGACTGCGGCCAATCGAATCGGCAAATGATGTTCTTCCAAATGAACTGTTCGACATCAGCTTCCTTGGTAAAGGATAAAGCCTTGGCCTCGATCTATTTGGTGAAGTAATCAGTGGCAACGATCGTCATCTCCTTCTTGGCAGGTGCAGTCGACATATGTCTTACCAAGTCAATGGGCTGCTGCATGAATGGCCATGGACTGTTCTACGGATGGTATTCCTCAGCTGGCAGGCTAGGGATCGACTTATAGCATTGGCATCGATCAAATCTTCGAGCATACTCCTTGGAGTCTTGGCACATGGTAGGCCAGAAATAGTATATGTTAAGAACCTTCTAGACAAGCGATCTGCCCCCACTGTGATTTCCACATTCGTCGTCGTGTATTTTGAAGAGAACCTCGAGCATTTACGGGTATTTGACGCAAGTAAGATGAGGGCCGGAGTACGATCTGCGAACAAGCGTGTTGCCTTTCATGTAGTATCTTGCAGTCTTCTGTTTGATTTTCCTAGCCTCGAACTTGTCCTTGGGTAAGTTTTCGTTAACTAGGTAGTCAATGATGAGGTCTTACCAGCTAGGATCCTCGTCAATCTACATCAAGTCTAGCTGCTCTGCCTCTTTTATGCTTGGCTGGTCAAGGTGCTCGACCGGGATAGAGCCACTGAACCGGGTATCCAGTGCAGATCCTAAGCGTGCTAGTGCATCTGCGTGCTGGTTCTCTACTCGAGGCATTTGTTGGATGGTGAAGGTAGGAAACGCCTTCAACAACTCTAGGACTTTGTCAAGGTACAAGATCATCCTTGGGTGCTTCGCCATGTATTCTCCTTAGGCTTGAATTATGATCAGTTGGGAATCTGAGTAGATGGCCAGCTTCTTAATTGATAGCTCCTTTACCAAGCGTAAGCCAGCGAGCAATGCCTCGTATTCTACCTCGTTGTTTGAGGCCAAGAAGCCAAGCTTGATAGCTTTCTCGAACAGGGTTCCATCCAGGATGATGATGACGACGCCAGCTCCAGCTCCTTTTTGGTTCGATGCTCCATCCACACACAACTACCACATGTCTCTGCGTTGGTCAGGTTCAGCAGAGGTCTTGTCTGCTCTTGAACTTTCCTTCTTTTTGTTGACCAGCTTCTCTTCTTCGGCTGATGGGTTGAATTCTGCGACAAAGTCTGCTAAAGCCTAGGCTTTTATTATAGTCTATAGCCCACTTCATAAGTCGCTGAGAAGCATAAAGGCTGTGGAGGATTGATCTCAAAAGAAAGTCGCTCATGACGATGACTCAATGAGCTTGGTAGTAGGGTCATAGCCTTCTCCAATTTCAAGTAGTGAGTCTCTGCACAGAGGAGAGATTTTGATGTGTAGAATACCGGATGTTGGGCCCCAAATTCTTCTCGGATGAGAGCTGAGCTGATGGCCGAGTCGGACACTGCCAGGTACAAGAACAAGTCTTCATCAGGAACTGGCTTTGAGAGCAGGGGAGGTGAGGTGAGGTAAGTCTTTAGATTCTAGAAAGCTACTTCGCACTCCTTATCCCACTTGTCTTTTTGTCCCTTCTTCAATTTGAAGAAGGGTATGCACTTGTCGGTAGATCTCGAGAGGAATAGGTTGAGGGTCGCTGCCTCTGCCCGTCAGACTTTGTATTTCCTTCACTGTTGAAGGTGACTTCATCTCGAGAATGGCTTCGATTTGGCATGGGTTTTGGCTCGATACCTCATTGTGTGACTAGGTATCCCAAGAATCAGTTGGACGATACACCGAATGTGCATTTCCTTAGATTCAGCTTCATGCGATACTAGCGAAGCAGGCTGAATGCCTCAGAGGCTTTGACCAGCATATCATACACGTAGACTTCCATGGTTTTGCCGATCTGCTCCTTGAAAATTTTATTCATGAGCCTTTGGTAAGTTGCTACGGCATCCTTGCCATCCTCGTGCATCAGGATTTGATCATAACCGAGGTAAGCGTCCATGAAGCTGAGCAACTGATTGTCGGAAGTTGAATCCACGAGCTGTCTTCCTCAGGCTTCCAACCTTCATCAAGGGAGCCTTTCGGGCGGATTCCCTCGTCTCGATCCTTCTCATTTAGGTTCTGGAGAGAGCTGATCTGCACTTCTTTGTCTGGCGGGCCAGGATTAGGGGGTACTAACTCAACATCATCCTCAGACTTCCAACTCTTTTTAGCGAAGTCTTCCGGGATGATTCCCTAGCCTTGATCCTGGCTCCTTAATTGCTATTTTGAAGTAGCAACTCTCTTCCCATTAGGGCTTGCTTGTCTAATTGGAGCACATCCTGCCACTTCAACAGCCTACATTACTGGTGTAAACTGCAACTACTTGCTCTTCTTGAGCCATTAGGCTGCGCATCTCCTCGCCATGGTTTGGTCACTATCGATGACCCGATCCCACCCCCAGGGATGGGGTAGCGGATCTTTTGGTGTAGAGCATATGACGGCTTCGATCTTGCTGATCCATGGTCGACCCAAGATTTCGTTGTAAAGGGAGATCTCATCGATGACCATGAAGGTCTGTAAGAAGACCACCCGGGGTGAGTGGATGTCAAGATCAATCGTTCCCATAGTGATTGACGTGGCCCCATTAAAGCCGATGAACGATTTGGCTACTTTGTTGATCTTGGGCGCCAATCCCATCTATTGGATAACATATTGTTGCAGGATGTTGGCTACGCTACCCTCGTCCACATGAACCTGCTCGATCACAGCTTGTTCAATTGGGATGCAGATGACTAGGGCGTCATTATGCAGGAGATCAAGCCCTATCAAGCCCCCTCTGAAAGCCGATAACGGGTGCGTCTTTAATGACTGGCTCGTTCGTTGTGACTTGGGAGGCATAAGTCGTCTGCGCGATCTTTCTCTTGCGCTCCTTTATAGTCAGCTCGAACTCCTAGGAGTCAGCTAGAATGGTGTTGATCCGTAGACCTTTTGGAGAGGTTCCTTAGCAGTTGCATCACGGTCCTCGATCTGCTAGATGGCCTTCTTTGCGATGAATTTCGTGCAATGGTCGTCTTTGACCAGCTCCTCGAGGTGTCTTTTCCATGCATTGCAGTTATTAGTGTAATGACCATGCTCCCCATGAAATACGCAGTATTTACTGGTATCCCTCTGAGATTAGTCTTCCCTCAGGGGCAGCGGTCTCCTCACCCATGGCTTGTCCTTCACTTGTGCCAGGATCTGGTGGATCGGGATAGTAAACTTAGTGAAGGTTCCTGTTTCCAAGCCTCCTTCTTGAGGCCTTGATCTGCGCTTGTCCCGGACTTTGTGCTCGAACTTGTTGCTCTTTTGGCTTGCATGCCTTGTTAGGTGATCAGCTTGCTTGCTGGCTTTCTTCGTGGCAATACGGTCATTGTCCCAAAATGCGTAGCACTCTACCATCTCAAAGACTTCTTGAAAGCTCGTGTTCAGTTGGCAAACCCTTCTTCAAAGCTAAGGCTATAACTAGGTCATTGCATCCTAAGATGTTCGCCTTCTCAGCCTTAAATCGTCTGAGGTAGTCTCAAAGAGACTCGTTTGCCTTCTTGTGTAGGTTGAACAAGTGGTCTGCATGCTTTCTGATCATCCAGTAGGAGGTGTACTCCTTTGTGAAAATGAGGGCGAACTCCTTGAAGTTGCCTATCGAGGCTGGCGATAGAGTGTGAAACCAATCTTGAGCTGCTCCTCGCAGAGTCATCGCGAACACTTTGCACATCAGGGCGTCATCTGCCTTGTACAGGATAATGGAGCTCTTGAAGTGCCTCAAATGGCTCTCGAGTCAAAGTCCCCCTTGAATGAAGTGATGGACAGCGTTGTGAACCGCTTCGGTGCTGCAGCTCGTTCCACCTCATCTGTAAAGGGCGAGCAGTCGACTCAATCAATTTCCTTGCCCAGGGCCTCCTTTGTGCTTCCTTTAAGTTGGAGACCTTAGAGTTGGTCATTCACTAGCTTCTCAACATCCTCTGCCTGCAGGGCTGGTGGCTCGGGTCGATGTCTTTAGTGCCTTGAGTGCTACTGGTTAACTTCCTCCTCAACTTCCAAGGGTCGATCCCCTTGGTTGTTCTGCCCGTGGGGCAGATTAGGAGACTAAGCTTGTGAGGATTCCTCTACATCTTGTTGCTGTGTGTTGGTTCTTGAGCGAGTTAGTGAGCGTCAGTCGTTGCCTTCATCACGCGGTTGTTCACGAACTCTAGCTCTTTGTGGGCCCAGCCTAGATTGGATGATTCCTTGTAGGGCCAAGCGATCGTGGACATTGGACTGTGAGCCCAACCTCTTGTGCACATTGGTCCTTGAACCTAACCTTGAACGGATCGTCGACCTGCTCAGAGTATGGCTTGCAGATGTTTGCGTCTCGTCAGCATGATCTCATTCTCTCCCCTCCCGTTTGTCCCTGTCTGACCAACCTGGAACCTTTAACTGCTTGACGGCCTGCTCGTGAGTCCTCCTTTCCTCCTTTCCTCGTCACGGGATCCAAGGCCAGGGTCTTGATTCAAGTTGATATGCCTGACTGGCCAATCATGTTGTTTTGATTGTCGACCCTCTGTGTAAGTTGATCAACTAGTGAGTTAAGGTCCACTTGACAACGCGGGTATTGGCAGCCACGGTTCTGTGCGGTTGCAGTGAGGTTTCCATCATGAAACCATGAGATGGACCCATCGTGGTGTTATTACTCTTCGTACATCTTGTATCAACCATGGTTGTTTGAAACAAAGTGTGGAAAATGGATTTGGAACACACTTTGAGTATTATTTTGCGCTCTCAATGAAAGCAACAATTTGTTGGAGCGATTTTCGGCCTGCGAGAATATTTGTCTAATATTTCATCTTCTTTGTCGCTTCTCTTTCTCCCTGCAAAAAAAAATTGGAATAAGAGGACCACAACCGGGGGGTGTTGGCCAAAGGCCCTCCGATGCATAAGTTAGGTCGAGTGTTTGTACGAAAACAATAGCTAACAATAGGATGGAGATTTCTCTAGGTTGAGAACCGGGTGGCCGGAGCCGTGTGTGGTGACCGAAGCCTTGTGTGTGTGTGTGTGTGTGTGTGTGTGTGTGTGTGTGTGAGAGAGAGAGAGAGAGAGAGTATGGAGGCTAGGGTTTGTGAGGGAGAATTTCTGCAGAATTTTAGATATAAATTTAGACGTACCTTCAATCCTTGGTGTAGCCATGTATTTATAGGAGCCTCGGAGGCTAGGGTTTCAGAAGAATAATTCCACAAATGGAAAGGAATTATTCTTCCCTGATTTGGAGATATTGATGTAATTAGGGCAAGAATCAAATAAATCCCAATTAAATCAAATAACTCCCAATTAGGTCAAATAATTCCCAAATTGATTGGCTTAATTATTTGACCTAGGATCTAAGATACTTTGCTTCCACAGTAGAATGTTTAAGTTGTATAGGTTGTGGCTAAAGTTCATTTCCTAAGAATTAGATGCATGTTTCCTTCAAACTATGCAATGTTCCAACCGCTACATTTACGGCACAAATTTCGTACGAACTTGAAGTGTCCAATTTCTTTGACCAATTGATTTCAGTTCGAGCCCAAAACTTGGAAAACTTCATAATGTAATGGGAGGAGTCAATTGGTGAGTTTTTAGTGAAATCCAATCACTAAAATTATGCAATGTTCCAATCACTCCATTTATAGTACGAACTTGAAGTGACCAACTTATTTGTCCAATTGATTTCGGATCGAGTCCAAACTTGGGCAGCGTCATAATATGTTGGGATAAGTTATTTGGTGAGTTCTGAGTGAAATCCAATCACTAAAACTATGCAACGTTCCAACCACTCCATTTATTATAGGAACTTCGTATGAACTTGAAGTGATTAGCTTCTTTAACCAATTGATTTCGAATCGAGCCCAAAACTTGGGTAACTTCATAATATAGCGGGAGGACTCATTTGGAGAGTTTTTAATGAAATCCAATCACTAAAACTATGCAACGTTCCAACCACTCCATTTACGGTATGAACTTTGTACGAACTTGAAGTGACCAGCTTCTTTGACCAATTGATTTCGGTTCAAGCCCAAAACTTGGGTAACTTCGTAATATAGCAGGAGGAGTCATTAGGTGAGTTTTTAATGAAATCCAATCACTAAAACTATGCAATGTTCCAACCACTCCATTTACGGTACGAACTTGAAGTGACCAATTTCTTTGACCAAGTTTTTGGATCAAGCCCAAACTTGGATAACTTCATAATATAATGGGAGGTGACATTTGGTTAGCTTTTAGTGAAATCCAATGACTAAAACTATGCACCGTTCCAACCACTCTATTTACAGTACATACTTCGTACAAACTTGGAGTGTCCAATTTCTTTGACCAATTGATTTCGGATCGCCCAAAATGTGGGCAACATCATATTGTCATTGGAGGGAGTCTTTTGGTGAGTTTTTAGTGAAATCCAATCACTAAAACTATGCAATGTTCCAACCACTCCATTTACGGCATGAACTTGAAGTGTCTAATTTCTTTGACCAATCGAACCCAAAACTTGGGAAACATTATAATATGATGGGATGCGTCATTTCGTGAGTTTTGAGTGAAATCCAATCACTAAAACTATGCAATGTTTCAACCACTCCATTTACGGTTCGAACTTCGTACGAACTTGAAGTGTCCAATTTCTTTGACCAATTGATTTCGGATTGATCCCAAAACGTGGATAACATCGTAATATAATGGGAGGGAGTCATTTGGAGAGTTTTTAGTGAAATCCAATAACTAAAACTACGCAATGTTCCAACCACTCCATTTACGATGCGAACTTCGTACGAACTTGAAGTGTCCAATTTCTTTGACCAATTGATTCCGGATCGAACTCAAAACTTGGGCAACATTATAATTTGGTGGGATGAGTCATTTGGTGAGTTTTGAGTAAAATCCAATGATTAAAACTATACAATGTTCCAACCACTCCATTTACGGTACGAAATTTGTACGAACTTGAAGTGTCCAATTTCTTTGACCAATTGATTTCGGATCGAGCCCAAAACGTGGATAACATCATAATATAATGGGAGGGAGTCATTTGGTGTGTCTTTAGTGAAATCCAATCACTAAAACTGTGCAATGTTTCAACCACTCCATTTACGGTGCGAACTTCGTACGAACTTGAAGTGTCCAATTTCTTTGACCAATTGATTTCGGATCGAGCCCAAAACGTGGGCAACATCATAATATAATGGGAGGGAGTCATTTGGTGAGTTTTTAGTGAAATCCAATCACTAAAACTTTGCAACATTCCAAACACTCCATTTACGGTTTGAACTTCGTACGAACTTGAAGTGTCCAATTTCTTTGATCGATTGATTTCTGATTGAACCCAAAACTTGTTGGAATACCACAAGACTTGTTTAGATTATTAAAAAGTCTTGATTGAATACCAAAAGACTTTGTTATCCCAAAATAGTCTTTTAAAATCTCAATTGAATAGACCCCCTAATTTCTAATTTTCCAGCTTTTTCTTTTGGACCAAAATGCCTCTCAACATCTAACATCCTTTACTCTAATTTAACAAAAATTTGAAATTTGGTTAAATTGAAACCACTAGGGCAAAAATGATCAAATTGAAAGAGTTTTTCTATTTAAACCCCACACTTTTCTTTGTTCACCCCAATACCTAAATCATTAAGCTCTTAAGTTCTATTATTGTGTAAAAAGACAAAAAAGACATCCAACTTAATACTTAACCCTAATACATCTATACACACACCCCACGCTCCCACTCTTCATATTTGATTATGGTAACTTATATGAGAGCAATTTTCCTGGGCCTTCCTGTTTCAATTGAATAATAAAACAAATATTGATCAAAGGAAACCCTTTTATTTTTATGGACTCTTCATCTTCTTCCTCTGGCATTCTAATCACCCAATTAGAAAAACTCGTCGATCAGAGTTCAAATGGCTCGCAATCCTTTCAGAACTTGAACCAATGATAAAGCCCAAATTGGCACTCTTCCAGGGTCTTAATAATAATAAAAAGTCAAAGATAATTAGAATTTGGGAGAGTAGGAAGAATAGAAACAGACCTAATTGCCAAAGAAATAATTGGCCATGATTTTAATTTGAATGAAGTTGAAAGACCCAAACAAGAGTTCAACAACCATCAACAAACGATTTACTACTGCTCCTCAACTTCCCAATGGTGGCAGCGGCTCCTTTTGGATGGATAGAGGAAGAAGATGAATAGGCAAGTTTTAAATTTTAAATTTTAATATATATATTTTTGTTACAATATTGAACTCAACTTATATATCAATTTAAATGTGTTTTTATAATAATGTGAGATAGAGGTGAACTTAGAATGGTAAGGGGCAAGATAACATGGTGTGGGGTATAGGGTTTGGAGTGTGGGGTGTGAAGTTGATAAGTTTTTTTTGTTTTTTTTAATGCTAGATGTCAATTTAGGGGTAGTTTAGGAAAATAGTGGGGTTTTCTTAGGAATTGTGAAATTTTGAATTAAAAGTTAGAGTGAATTTAGAATATGGGATGAAGAAAGAGAAGTATAGGGTTTAAATAGAAAAACTCAATTGAAACCAAGGAACCTTAATAATAAAAGTGGTAAATCACAAGGACAAAGTGACTTTTTGCCTTAAATGGGAGACATTGTCACAATTAGATATATTACGAGACACGGGGTAGAGAGGATCTGAAGTGTTTGCTAGTCATAGGATACTGAAGCAAAGCCAGACAAGAAAAAACAAAATAAAATTGTCATGATATCAAAACCCAAATTCCGTTGCATCAAATAATATCCAAACCATAATCAGTTCCTATATATAATATATTTATTATACATCACTATTTTGCAACTCAAAGCTATCACCATACAATCAATCAAGGAAAATAAACACCACAGTAGGGGATAGAAGAAAAGGTTAAAAAGTACAGGAAAATAAATCACACAAATCTATTAAATGGCCTCCTTCCAACTCCTGCAGGCATAGAAACCGTGGAATCTATGCTCAAATTTCCTAGAGATTGCGGGGGCTGGTTCTTGTCTAAAATCCTTTGAGAGCTGGAATCCTTATTATTAGAGAAAAAAGAAGCTTTGTTCCACTTGAAAGACCCAATGCCTTGTGTCAAAGGGAAGGAGAGCCTTCTTTTGGACTCACTGCTTGGAGTCCCCACAAATCTCTCCCTAGGATTACTACCAGCTCGCGCTTTGGCTTTGGCTGACATGGTTGGAGCCATGTAGTTGGGAACCGAGAACGGGGGGCAGCTTGTGAGGCTATCATCATCCTTCAGTGGAAAACCAAAAGGGGATTCAGCTCCACCAGCTGGTGGTCGTCTTGTGTACTTTGATAGCCCCAAGCTGTTTGCTTGTGGAGTACTACTCATATTAATCGGAGGCGGGGTTCCTGCTTGTTTTAGTGTTGTCAGATTTATGGTTGATTTTGAGGATTTTGGCGTGTCCAGATTGTTATCAAATAAAAAGGGATGTTGCCTCTGACTGCTTGTTTGTGGCACCGGGCTTGGCTTCAGTTCTGAATGTGATCTCGGAGGAGTAAGTTGAAAGTTCTTCAATGCATTGGTTTCTGTAGGAGGGTCTTTTGGGGGGAGCTGACGTTCCAACCAGTTCCACCACCATGGGAATCCCCCAGACCGGATATCAGCTATAGGTGTTTGACCTGATTTAGGAGTAGCTTTCAACAGCTGTTTTTGGCGCACACAAAAAATAAGAAAACCATCAATTGCAATAATCTGCTTTAATTTCTCATTCTAGTACATACTATATACAATCATGTGCAAGGAACAAATTGTATACCCATTAAAATACTATTAGGCGGCGGGTTAAACCTTGTTCAATAGGGAAATCTTAATCATAAAAATAAATATGATATAAAGTTACATACTTCAAAGGTGAAAGTTCTTCTAAATTGTCAGAGTATTTTTGTATACTCCAAATTTCTACCTATGTCGTTATTAATATTGCATCTGTTAGTTTTCTTAAGTCTAACATTTTACACAAAAGATCATAGTTATCAGATTCGTACTTGAAATTTGATACCATAGAAAATTGAAATTTAACATAAAAAAGAAGATTTCTCTTTTCTATCTGAACACAAAGTGAAGATGGGCAGCTCATGAATTACTAGCGGAGAAAGAATACCTGGTGGGAGTATGCATAGGCCATTGCTCTTTCTCTTTTAACAACTGCCTCAACCTTCTTCTGCAACCTTGCCTCCACTTCCTCCTTAGTTAGCAAACTATCATCCCATTCATCATTATTGCCTGTCTCAGACTACATCACGGTGCATCCGATTGTTAGGATTACTTATTTTTATAGTAGTTGTTAGGATTATTACTTAATTTTAAAGATATGTCATAATTATTTGACAGACATAACAGCAAAGAGTATTTTTTCCTCTGTTTTCTTTAGTAGAAAAGGTAGAGTAGTCTTCTTTTCCACTTCAGAAAGTTAGAATGATGTGGGTCCAAATGTGTCATAGTTCAAAAGGCGATTTCACTTATCTATCTAGAGAACTAATGCAGCCTAAAGAAGTAATATTGGTTCATAATGTGAGATTAATATACACTGTTGGCCCATTCCCTAACAACTTAAGATTTTGGGGCCAGTGACTGTCTAACATGGTATCAGAGATGTGAGAGAGGGTGTAAGGTTGATATACATTTCCCCTTTCCCTAATAGGTTAAGCTTTCGGAAACAATTGTTGTCTAGCACACAATTCATGAAAGTCAGAACGTACTGAAATAGAATTCACCATTGCAGGGTTCAGAGACCCAAACTCATTAAATAGAATAACACAAATAACAAGTCATAACACAAATAACAAGTCATAGAAGATTCAAGAAGCCTATAACAATCAACACAGTAACCAATGAGCTGACTTCATCTTTTCGAAATATAACCACAAAGAAGAGTTTTCTTTGAACTGAGAGCTATATCAATGTGCATTGCTTGATACACATGTTTGGCTCATTTCCCATAAACTCTTCCAGGAACTTAGCTATTGTTCTTTGTGATAACAGCTTGTATTTTGTATTTTATGTTCTAAGTACACGGGTAAGGTCCACATTTGTCACAAATTAGTGGCTATACCCACAAAAGAGGAAGTGTTAATGTGTGGGTGTGTGTCTGTGTAGCATTACGTGATCCTCTTGATATATTTTTAGGGCACTTTATACCTAGCTAACAGCTTAAACTTTGGAACAACCAAACTACATCAAGAAGGAAACCCATAATGGATTTGTATAGCAACTAATTTTCAAACAGCATAACCAAACGTTTGAATAAATGCTATGCCTCCTATCCTGGGGTCAAATGGTGAATCCTAAAACAGATAGGAATGGAATCAAAAACAGATGAATGGGAACTTACTGCCTGGCTCAAGGTCCATTTGCCAAAGGTGCTTTCCACTTCCTTATCATTCTTGTATTGACCTTGATGTTTTGCTTGATTTTCTAACATCTGGATCCTGCGTGACTGAATTTGAGACTGAACCCGCACCAAGAGTTGCATGTATTTCATGGCATTCAATGTCTGGCGCTTCACATTTTGTCCTCTCACCACTCCTTGAAGCCTCACTAGACCCTTTAGAGCTCTAAAGCTTCTCCTCGCCTGCACAACAAGTACCACATTATCTCGTCTGGGTTGAAGTTTTTTCATAAATATAGAGTATGTTCATTAAACAGGGCCCCACACAGTTCCTAACTTGTAGTTACCGAAACCTAGGGTATCAAAGCCTTTTGAAGAACTCCTTTTGAATGAGATCTAGTTCAGTAATTCAGATAGACAAAATGCAACTAAAATTTGCAACTCTACTGTAAGATGATGTACATTCGGAATAAATTATCATTGTGTAAGATAGACAAAAAGAAACAGACCAGACAAATGCCTACCCCTGCATACCCTTTTGCACACCAATTACTTTGAACTGTTATTGTGCTTCTAAAGAATAACTATGCACATAAAATTTGCAACTGCATGATATACAGTCAGCAAACGAAACACAAGATTCTAGACAGGACCTTATATTATACCAACAGCTGCGTTTTGTGAAAACTGGAAAATCTACAGCTTTTACCTAACAAATTCTCCAAAACTCAACATTTTGCTTTTCAGATGATAGGGCATATATTTGCATTGAATTCTATTTTCCAGTATTGAATTCTACTCTCACATTTTCTAGTCTTGTCGTTGCACATCTCTAGACATCCCCCACCCTTCAATGCTAACAATGGGAAGTATGAGCTTACCATATAACCTCTATAAGCTGCTTGGATTTTAGTAGCTGAAGCATGGTGGTTCCTTAGAGTTGGTTCAGGTCTGTATCTAATCTCCTTATGATGATGAAGAATCCTAGGAGATGGAGCTCTTGGGGAAGGAGCTCTTGGAGAAGGAGCCCTTGGAGAAGCAGCCCTTGGTGAGCCAACCCTTGGGGAAGGATCCCTGGGTGAAGCAACTCTAGGAGGCACAAAAGGCGGTGTCCTTGGTTGCTCATCGGGGGTAGGAGGCCTAAAATTTACTCTTTGCTGCTCCCTTTCAAAATCCCCAAAAATTTTCTCAATGCTGCTTGGTTCCCTGAACAGGGGAATGAATGAATTGGTCTCTCCATGCTTTAGTTTCCCAAGCCCCTTCTTTTCTTTTGTGTTTTTCTTCTCTGAACCCTGCAATATGATTAATAATGAGAATTAGTTTGAACTAGCAAGTGTTTTGCATGTTTTTAAAGCAAATTGAACCTTTGTGCTCCAACAAAAACTAACCATGCAGTGCGGAAATTTAAGTAAAATGCATACCACTCCCATAATATTAAAATTTCTTTTCGTTTCCGACATAGGATAAACTGAACTGAACATATGATTGTAAAACTAAGCAGAGGTTCTTTAGTATGAATTTAGGATTGTTAATCACCATATACGACAAACCATCATAGTTTATACGAAAACACCGCACCTTCATTTAAGCCAGCAATGGAATCTAGTGTGGGGTACATAAAAGTTTAAATTTTGGGAAAAATATTTCATATAGATCAAAATTAAGACAAAAGGTTAACCTTTGAATCATCTGCTTATTTGAGAAGTCCAAACAAATTGTGAAATAATTCAACAAAACTCCATTGGAAACAGGAAAACTAAGCCACTATTGTCTTACATTGACTACCTTCTCCTTGGAATGCGGTGAAAAAACCCTCTTTATGGCAGAAAACCAACTCCCTTTCTTTCCCATGTTCCTAGCATTACTGTTTCTACCTGAAAGGGAAATGAAAGAGCAATTCAGGATTTGCAGGTGCTTGCAAGTTGCATTTTCCCATTGGCCAATCAAACATGCTTAACTTAAAAAAGAATTGAACGCATGTGTCACACAAACCATCTCTCTTATTTTCATAGACATTTGTTTACGCTTAATGTCCCGGCAAATTAATAATTAAGACATAAATAATTATCGAAATCAACCATCAGTTCGTCTCCATAACATTCATCAACTTAAAATGAAAAAATATTAAAAGATTAACCTTGCTAGATCGATCGGCAACACTCTCTCTCTCAGATTGCTAACTCCCAAAGCAAAAGAAGATTACATCCTTGTGTAGACATTAGAATAAGAAGGCAGGCCTGATTATGGCGCTTCCAAAAGGCCTCTCAGTTTCCCGGTTAAAAATAATATACGAGCGTATTTAATCTCCAAATAAAAATATGAGAACAAAGTAGAGTTGTATGGTTAAACACCCATGAAAGGTCATTATTGTGCATTTAATCAGTTCATCGCCATATTTGTAGTAGGGATATAATACTGAAGAAAGAAAAAAAGACACCAAAATCCACCCCAATAAAAAACAAGATGACCAAAACACAAACCAAAGAAGACCTAGAATATATATATATATATATATATATATAATTTTTTTTTTTTTTTCAGGCACACACACAGAGACCGGAGAGAGAGGAGCTACAAGTAAAGTATCGAGACAGGACAATAATTCTCAAAGAACCAACATCTGACAAACAAGAACTCAAGAGGGATCCCAAGAACAAAGAATACATAGGAAAATTACCTCAGAAAAACAGGGCAATTGCTCTGACAGTAAGGCTTTTTTTTAGCTCCACGAGAGAAAGAAGCTTCCATTTATTTTCGTTCTTAAAATTAAATTCCTCAAAATTCAGATCATTTATATCTCCAAGAAATTTAACAGAAACCCAAAAAGTTGAATAAATAAAGATAATTAAACTGATAATAAACTGAGAGAATTTAATTTGTACCTTATAAGACCAACCCAGCTTCCAAAGACCCTAGAAAAAGCTGCTACAAGCAAAAGGAAAGAGCAAGCAGGAGGAGAGAAGGGCTTCTCTTTCTATTTGGCTCTAGCCTCCCTCGCCTTTGTTATACCACATGCTTCTTTTCCACCTAGCTTTTTACATAAAATTGTTGCTAATGACCTTCTTTCTCTGTTTCCTTTGTTTCTCACTCTACAACTTTGAATCTGGTTCTTGCTTGTATGAATTTACTTTTCCTTCTTTCCCACCTTTCTCCTTTTGTGGGATTTATAATTTTCTTTTACTATGTTTCTTGGTCATGATGATGAAGAGAGAGAGAGAAAGAGACAGAGAGAGAGAGAGGGACAGAGAGAGGTTGGCTACTTTCTCACTCAATGTGGCCAACTTCAACTAACTTTACTTGAATGGGAAGACTATTTGTGCAGCAGCTATCTTCCCACTTATTACACGTTTGGGTACTTGAGTTTGGTACTCTGTTTTTATCTTCTTATTTTAGTTTTTGGCCTTAATTAATTATATATTTATCATCTTCCACTTAATAGCATTTGTAGAAATCCCCCCCACTTAAATATTTTTTTTAATTAATATTATTTGTATCATAAACCACTTTTTAAAAAAATTACAATTCCTGACATATATATGTACTTTTTTTTTTTTCCCTTTGGTGTTCAATATGCATATATTTTGCTAGAATGTGGCTTTGAGTTATCCATCATTACACATTTTTTTCTACCATGGAAAATTTGCCTATCTCAAACTCCTTGAAACATCAAATCGAGAACCTTAGCCTCGCCTTAAAGAAAGCATTAATGAATAAACTGAGCTGTTAAGCCAAATTAATGGGGAATATTTTGTTTGGTGGAGACAGAACCCAGTTGCTCATATGTGCATCTGCCAATTATTTACCCAAGTTGAAATTAGAAAGACTTGCAACCTGCCCACATATCATGCAATGTCTAATATTAGAAGGAATTGGGTTGGTTGAATCTGAAGAAGTTAGTAAGTTAGAAGTAGCTGTAGAGGTACGATTTGGAAACCCATGTCATGATGTCAAGGAGCTCTACACTGTTCAAACTGCGCTGCAATTTTGGATTGCAAGACAATGTCTATCTATTCACAACTAATCACCTTTTTTATAAAAAAAATTACAGTGCGATACTAGAATACAGCCACTCGATATAATTTTTCAATGTGTTAAAAATATGAGTGGGGTACAAGGTTTAAAATTTTCACTTTTTAAGGTATATTAGTATTTGATATATATACTTTATTTCATAGAGAGTCAATAAATACAAAGTAAAAAAAGTTAACAATGGTTATACTTATGAATACGTGTCAAGTATTAAGAAATATGATAAGGTTACACTTTTTGTTCAAGTAGTGAGTAAAAATATTTCATATCTTATAAAACGTGAACGAATTACACCAAATAAAGTTTCTAAAAGTAATTTTTCTTTTTCTTTTTCTGTTTGGTGATAGATGGGGGGGTTAAACGCCCCAAACAACAAAGAAAGTTAAACAAGAAGAATCAAACGGGATCTAGCGATTCCCGATCATCAAGAAGGATGTTTCCCATCCAGGTAGAAGTCTCATCGAGTATGCAACTTCCCAAAGCTAAGTTATAACTCCAATTAGCAAGTGCATCTGCAGCATAATTCATTTCTTTATTTTTATTTATTCCCTAAATTCCATTGTTTGACCTGGTCTTAATTAAACTCAAAACGCAAAGTAGAAATTAGAAAGAAAAAAAAAATTTATTTATTTTATAATATAATATTATATATATATATATATATATATATATACCAGGTGTTTTAAGCAATTTCAAGTTTGACGGCTGTGAACTTGTGGCACCCCTTCTTATGCCACGCCTTCCTTAAATTTGAAGTGTACAAAGCAATAGCATTAGCAGAAGCACGGTGGCCACTTGCTAGCATTGTGAATGAGGCAAAAGATAAAGAACAATCATAGGACATTGGTGGATGTGGACCCAACTACACTTGACAGAACATGTGATCTCAGCCTTCCAGTTGGGCGGACATGATTGTGTTTCAAAACTTTGTAGTTAAATACAAGTCACAAACATTTTATTAGATAAAGCTTTGTTCTGTTTTCTTGTGTATAATAATAAGTTAGAGAAAGCAATAATTATTCCGTAGTATTTTTTATTCTTCTTAAAAAAACATAAAACATGAAAATACAAGGTGTTAGTTGGGCTGGCACATGTGACAAGTCTTTGGTGTGCTCCTAAATATGGTTTTAAGTTCAAGTCTCCATAGAACCCGTGTGTGTGAGTTTCTCACATTCCCTTATTAACAAGATTAAGAGAGCAATATTGTATTTATTCGTCTAAATTAAATAATAAATAACCAAAAGAAATATTCTAAGTGTATAAATTAATTTGGTTACCTAGGACAACTATATTGTTCAACAAACCTGAGATGGTGAAGCATAAAGCGTCAAGATGCCATAAATGAATGAGGCCAGCCACTTCAGCTAATGTTTGGTGCGCTGACTTTTCATCAGTAAAAGGGTGAAATAGTTAAGCTACCATAGAACCACACTTGCTTATTCATCAAATAACTCAAAACTGCTTTTATTTAACAAATTATGTTAAAACACACCTACTTCATTTTAAAGAGACAAATACGGAAAAAATAATAATAATAATAAGACTTCGTGTTTAAAAAATTCTATATACATGTAAGAATAACATAATTTAAAAATATTTATATACATAAAAAAAAATTTGAAGAAAAACCTATTGACACGTGTGTCGACATACTAATTGATGAAAGTACTTATGTCTTAATATATATATATATAGGAGAAGTACATCAAATTGGAAGCAAGTCAACTGAAAAATTTGTTGAAGCCTAATAAGAATGCAAATAAAGATATGGAGGATAGTGCATATATGTCTAGAATGTTTACTAATGAAAATAAGAATTTTAAGTCAATTTTTCATAAGCTGGTTTCCCTTTTAACATGGTGGTGGTACAGTCAGGTACAAAAATTTCCCCTTAATTAAGCTTGAGTTAAAATATAATCAATAAAAGGAACTTGTAACTCAAGTAGTTAAAAACAGTTACCGTATTTTAACACTTTTTTTAATTACCAAAAGAGGTGCCATACATGTACACCTGAGTCAATGTCTACTTTTTCAAGAAAAATTAATTGTAAATAGAGTGTAATAAAAATTCGTTTAATGACATGATTACAGAAGAGAAAATTGAAGCAGATAATTAAAAGTATATATGGTGGTTGGCAAAGATGAGGAAAAAAAATAATTGATGGGTCATATTACGTTTGTATGGAGTTGACATTAGTAGTGTCATAGAACAACCTAACTCGCCTGAAAAGGCATAAGTGAGATACAGATTAGATAACCACTATCCTTGCTTTGTAAGTTTTTATATATATATATTTGTTTTAGAGTGGCTTATAAGCAAACCAATGATTTTCTTTGATGTGGCCGTAAGTTAGCAATCAGCTGGGGTTTCTACAACCTTTGTCTATGTTCCAACTGTCAAGTAGGTGGAAGTTAATAATAAAAAGTAAATTTATGTCTCTTTGCAAAATGTTACCATTTTTAAGCGATATTTGAAGAGAATGAATGATTTGCTATAGAGGTAAAAACTCTTAATCAATTAAGATACTTCGTGGAATAAATATATATTTTTATTAACTGCTTTCTAAGAAGAGACTCGTCGTAGAAAGCAGTTAATCAATTATGGATGATCTAATCTACAAGTGTATAAATAAATTATACTTAATGTGAAAAACAGAAGGACTTCTTTGATGTAGGTCTAATTTTGTTAAGATATAATGGATGCAGGACATCAATATTAACTCTTAAATAGAAGTCCTTCAAGCCAACGTGTAGACAGATAAGCAATTGATTTGTCTTTCCTTTTCAACATATTTACTTCCAGTACCATTAAATAGAAAAGGAAAACAAAGCAACACATACCAGCAATCATGCTCATTCCCAAGCTCTACAGACTTCTTGCATCAGTAATACCTGGTGGAAAACACCTACCTGTCGCCTAGGTAGCATTACCATAGTAAGCTTAAAACGTGAAAAAAATATCCTTGCAAGAATTGCTCTTAGAAGAAAGACTTGAACTTGGAAAAAAGTACCCAAAAAGCCAAAAACAAGTGAAACAAATAGAAAGACTTGCACAGATTAATCTATAGCTCTGTTGCCTATACACATATGCCATGATCGAAAAAGTTGCGATTTTTCCAATCACAAGGCTCAAAAGCCTATCATGAGAAAAGGGTTGTCATAAACACCTACAAGGCATTTTCATATTATACCTATAACAAGTGTTTTCTACCCATAAAAATACCAATATAAAATATATATACCTAGGGCTGGGGATGAGTCATATTATACCAATAGCACAGGTGTATCTCATTATACCTGTCGAATAGGTAGCTGATTCATATTGTACCTATACCATGGATGAGTTATATATTGTACCTATGTAGAATGAGATACATGTTGATTAGGTAGCTCGTATTATAACTGTACAACAGATAATTCATATGTACCAATATGACCTATTAGTCAATAAGGTAAAGATAGGATGAGATACTTGTCGAATAGGCAGCTGAGAGAAGCAAGAAATCAGTAGATTGGTATGGGGGAAGCATGATTGTAGGTAAAAACGTGATTTTTGTGATATGTCTGTTGTATTTGCCTTTTCTATTCAATGCCAAACATTGTAAATGGCTAATTATTATGACATAAATTACTATTACCCGATTCAAGTCATAAGGGGCATCATTGGAACAAAAAATGATTTTATAAATTAAAAACTAAAAAAATTACATCAGATAATATTAAAAAAGGAATGTAATCGTATGTGACAAAAGAGTAAAGGACTTGGATCAAAGTCACAAAATTTAATGATTAAACCCAACTCCTTAATGCGAATTTGGATCTATATCAACTTTTCTAAAAGCAAAATTCCCACATTATATATTTTATTCAGTTACAGTTAAAAAATTTTAAAAAAAAAAAAAACACAAAAATGACACGCTGAAATGGAATGTGTCTCGTACAAAAAATTGCAATAGTTCCACCATTCTGTCGATCAGTTGCATATATATAATTATATACAACAACAAAAATTGAATCATTCGTTAGCATTTAAAATTTAGAGACCATAATATTTCCCATAAAACTTGTACACCAACCAATAATGCTACATCATCAAAAAATATTTAATTTTGGGGGAAAGATATACCAGAGAGAGGAAAGCTGAAAATTATTTTAGGGAAAAGCTGAAAATTCATTAATCCTCCTCAGCCAAAACCATTCTACAAAGAGGACTAGGCCCAAGGCTCTTCCTCCTCATCACACTTCTTCTCCTTATGACTTCCATTTGATTTCTCCTTCTAACCTGCATCATTGCTTCTTCTTCCACCACAAACCTTCTCATCAAAACGTCGTCGGTCAGCGACTTTCCCCGAAACACTCTTCTAATTCCTGGATGATCAGTGCTAAGCCGTGCTTGCGCAATGCTGGCACTAGAAGTAGTTGTTGTGCCCAATGGCTTGGAATAGGACCCCATTCTTGGGTAGCTGTTGCTTCTTCTTGGGGGAAGCTCAGCCCTAAAAACCTCATTGTAGGAAGATATTGGTGCACAAAGACACACCCTTGTAAATGACGTGGCAACCTTTAGAGAGGTACATTTTCTCAGTTTGTGCCTAACATTATTGGAATTGGAGTTGGAATTTGGTGCAGGAAAATTATTAGGGTTTGTGCCGGGACTACTTTTGGCATTGACTAGGGTTTTCCATAGCGTGGAATTTGCTGCTGGAACTTGTGTGGACTTTGAATTGTTATTGTTGATGCTTCTCCATAGACTGCCCATGCCCATCTCTCTTGCTCTTTGATACCAAGGCTTATTATTCCTAAGCAAAAACAAGTGCATGTCAACAATAATGACGTCATGGCTCTGCTTCTGCTTTTCTACATGCTTCAAGAAATCACAAGGATAATAATTACGCACAAATGGAGCCAATGTGATGTACATATTTTGAAGAAGATTGGTTGAACGTGGATTCTAATTTCCTCTTGAAGACTACTACTTCATTTAATTTATACCCAATTTAATTCTAATGTTGTCGAAGACAACTGCCCATTTGCTAAGTTTGGGGGTTTTTTCAAAGATGAAATTGCCAAGTCTGGATTGAAAGTTGAAACCTACTTATCTTTGACATATTCAGCGAGCATTGATTGTCTTAATATGTTTATAGATTTAACGAATTGAACCAGAGGAGTCACTTATTTGTCGTAACAGATAAGTACAAGGGCTAAGTAAAAGTCTAAAAATTTCAAAGGTCAAATCTTAGACTCTCTAAGCATTACGAATTTACCTGGCCTTGGTCAAGCATTACAAATATACTCAACTATTATGGGAAGGAAGTTTCGAACGTGGGTGTAAGGAGGGCGGACCCATTATTTTCGCCCACCGGCTTAACCAACGTCTGCAGTTATATTTGCTACCATTAACAACTAATAGTATGAAGTCTATCAAAGCATTACTTATGGTCATACTCCTTAGTGTTTTCTTTTTTGCATATTTCTAGATATAATTGAAAAAGTAAACAAATTTTGTTTACAATACCTCCACAAACTGAAGATGTGAAATAAAATAAATGCACATCAAAATGGGAAATAAATTTTCCATTTTCGACCCCATAGAGAAAGACATGGAAATTGGTTTTCCATGAATTCATTTCAACGAACCAAACACCTCCTAATGACAAAACAGATATTTTACATTTTTATTGACGAAAAAGGATGATTGTGTTAAATATAGCATATTATATTTCAAGGGGTTTTGTGTTTAACACCACACGATTGTGGGCTCCTGGCAAGTTATTGGGTTTTGAATTAGTACAGCCCAAACCCAACAAGGCCTAAGTCCAAGGCAAATCATCTACTGGGCCTAAAGATCAAAGCAGTACTGAACTTTTCTCTCTTCTGTTTTTTCTCTCTCTTTTATTTTTATTTTTATTTTTTATTTTACCACATTTCTAAGAGAAGTCTGGAATTTCATGAGAGAAGGTGTTCTTAAGCTTGACAATGATCTCAAAACTTACAGGAAAGCCTGTCACAACATAATCTTAGCTGGCTTTAATAATCTCAAACTTAGCCGCCGGTTGATATAAATAAAAGGAGCAATTTAACCCACCAAATATGTATATATATATATATATATATATATTCTGAACTCAATATTGAATTGTTCCATATATGCAAGTATATAGACTGATGGGATATATATATTGTGTAAAGTAAATATAATTGAACACAGAGAGAGAGAGAGAGAGAGAGAGAGAGTGTGTGTGTGTGTGTGTGTGTGTGTGTGTGTTAGTTTTGCATACCTTGCTTGTGACTTCTTTGGATCTTGCATGAACAAATCCAGGTGAAGTATGAGTAGGACGAGAAGAGAGGTGAAGAAAGAGGAGGAGGAAGTTTCATTTGGGTTGAGAGGAATGAGGAGCCTTTTGCTGCAACTTCTGACTCAAAGATGGGGATGGGGTTGGCAATGTGCTTCTTTTCTTTTTCTCCATTCTTTATTTATTACAATTTACAACCCAACCCCCCCTCTTTTTCTTTGGCACTTGGCATGCGCGATTCCTCTTCATTTTCACAGAGAGAATAAAACAGAGCAAGAGAGAGTTTCAAAATTCAAAGGCAAAGTCATTGTTGCTTTTTGTTGCAATTACCAAAGTGCCCTTGACAACTTTTGAGCAAATAACTTTTATCAAACTACTTGCTTTCTAAGCAGACGCTAGTTAGCACAATTGTTCAGGGCAGTCAACTCGCCGTATCTTATCCAAGTTCGAGTCTTCCTTTCAGTAAATTAGATTAATTTAAACTCTCGTTTATAAAAAATAAAAAAAAATAAAAAGAAATACCCTTGCTTTCTATGGTATAGAATAGAAAAGTATCTATCTACCTAAACGCTGGTCAGTCATCATGGTTACTTGCTAATATCTATGATTGTTAGCATGGAGGATAGTTAGAGCATTAATATGTTTAAACATGCCTGGCCTGCCTTTGTGACACATGAATCATAGAGGATCAAAGCATACCTCTTTTGGCATGCCTCATGCTTTCAGGTTAATATATATGCATCACTCAACCCTACCAAAAACCTTTTGATATTATTAAATTATTAATTACTTTACATGTTATTAATTACTATAGTTGGAGCTCATAATTACTTTAGATATTGTTAATTAGTTTAGTTGGAGCTCATAATAGTACTATGCAATTGGTATTTTATTTTTTCAAAGAAAATCCTCAACTGAATCCTAATTTTAATTGAATATATATATATCTCTTTTTTTTTTCCCTCAAAAAAAATTTGTATGTCTGTTTAGAGAGAGAGAGAGAGCAAAATGATCCAATGTGAGGGGCATACTTTTATTATCCAGAGCGTTGATAAATAATTTGCCAATGGATGGCATCATGATTCATTTGTGGGTGGTGTTATATCCAGAACCCAAAAGCTGCTGCATAGAGAAAAAGAAATGATGATTGGGGATGTTGGATTTGGGATTTGCCCCCATTTGATTACTATTAAATCCTCTATTAATATCAATGTTCAATGAATTTTAGGGAAAAAAATTGTTCATCTGTGTCACTCGGATAGCTCCAACCTACTTTTACAGAACTGGGGTTTTTTTTTTCTTATTTTTTTATTTTTAATACATATGGTATTAGAGAGAGGGAGTCGAACCAAAAACCTCGAGTACATGAATAAATACTTTTAACTATTTGAGCTATAAGCCCTTACTACAAAGTTGGGTTCAATATTTGTAAATTGCAATCCTATTCCTAATTCGTACACATGACATATATGTGTTCATACTTCATATTCTCATGACAATACTTGAGTAGTATACTTTTAGAGCTCGAAATCAGCACTCTTGAGGTTTTTAGTATGAACTCTGTAGGCAAAAGAGTAAATAATTTGAGAAACGCTTTTTTCTGGGGTCAAAAGTGTCCAGGGTGGTTTCAATCATCTTTTGCTTTTGTACATTCATGATGCAGACCACGGAAATCATTTTGTCCACTTTGGAGTTTGGACTGGAATGAAGAGCTTACTATAAAAGGGGAAATGGACAGTGGTCATACGGTGATGGAATTTGCTGAATTTAAGGTCAAAATATGTGTAACGACCAAACAATATTAATGCTGCATAGACACCATACATTAACTAGTATCCAGGTAGTGAGATCTGAATCTATGGTTGCTCGAATTGAATTGGAAAATTTTAATTAAATTGGACTACGGTCTTGTTCGATATGTACTAGGATTCGCCAAATTAAATTGGACATATGTCTTGTCCGATGTTTACTAGCACTTACCTATTTAAATTGGACAATAATATTGGGTCTTACAAGTTTTATTTTTTTAAATTTTGGTCAGAAGTGGATTTCATTAAAAACCTACAAAATGGCATAACAATACACTAAAAAGTGAGACCCACCCAACTGAGCTCAACAACAAAGCAAAAATGCCAGAGGCCCAAATAAAATGCAAAAGAACCAACAAGAAGTTAAAAACCCGGAAGGCATTAAGCCCACACAAGCCCAAACCACGGCCAAGAAAGCTAACAAAACCTAACCAAAATTCAACAAAGCCGTTGCCTGAGACAACATCACCAGGACAAGTTGAGGGGAAGAGCTGCCACACCCAAGGGGCGCAAAACAAAAAGATCGCATGACCCGCAGATCCACCCAAATACCTTAAAATCCCACATATTACAAAGACACAAACAAGTAAAAAGAAGCCAGCCACAAGAAGATCATCACCTCCCAAATCAAACCTGACAAAGCACCAGAACAAACACAAAAACCAAACAAACATCAACACAATAGAAGGAGGTGGTGCAGGCACCCGAGAAAGAGCAAAAGCTCAAACTCTACACATCTTCAAAGTTGTGCGTGAGAAACCGCGTTTTCAGCTAGCCGAACCAGCCACAAGGTGAAGTCAAATAAAAAAGGAGGAGAAAATTTTGGTGGGAAGGTCCAAGACCATAGAGAAGGGATTTGAATGGAGTGTGTGAGGGAGATAAGAGGAAATGGATGGAGGAGGGGACAACTGAATACAAGGGATGAGAAATAAGGGGGGATCTGGGTAAATAAAGGAAACCGAAGGCATAAAGCCTCAAGAGTTCAAGTAGAGCTTGAGCAAAACACCCACAAAGGGGAGAACAACACACCCACAGAAGGGGAGAGCAGAACACCCACAAAAGGGGAAAGCAAAAACACCCACAAAGAAGGGGAGAAAACAAGCGACAAATCTCCACAAGGAGATCCACAAGCAGTAGGAAGCAGGCTAGAAAAGAGAAACCAGAGGAAATGGGAGGAGGAGAAGTTTTATTTTGTGTCTCCCAAGAAGTTTGTGCTCATTAGGAAATGCATGAAAACTGGGCACATGGATTGGCTCTATTTTGGAAGTTGAAATCGTTGAAGAAGTGGGTTTTAGAGGATTTTTAAGAATGCACATTGACATTGATGCATCAAAACCTCTTCCCCCTGGTTTATCTATGTCTTGTCAAGTTAAGGTGCGAAGGAAAATTCGGCTGAGTTATGAAGGCTTAAAAGACTTTTACATGAGATGTGGTAGATTGGGACACTCCAGAGACTGCCTTTTGAATCCTAATCCAAGATTGGAGATGGATGGTTTGAAATATGATGATGGAATGTGAGCTCCACCGATTTCGAAAAGGTCCATCTTCCTCTTTAAACCAAAAATGAGTAGTGGATTAATTGGAGTTTTTGAACAAAACCACTAGAGGCATAGGCTGGAGAAAGAGGACGGCGACCTCTATGTATTTTCCGACGAGGATTGCAATCGAAAAAGCAATGGTCCTGACTCAGTCAACTTGCCAGTTAATGAGACAACTGACATCTTTGCCCTCTCCCAAAAGACAGGCTCCATGCTTCGTGTGTCACTTGCTATGTCTTATACCTATGCCTCGTCTCAGTTTGCCTCAATGGTTCTTGGGACAAACATTGCTGCCAATCCTAAGAATGGAGCGACACAATTGAGATATATTAGTATGTGGGACCCTAAAAGTGTTGGTACTCATTACAGAAATGGGTATCTTAGACTTGCTATTGGGGGGCTCTCTCTTAATCACAATTCGTTTGACCCAGATACTATTCCTCTGTGGGCTTAACAAGGCCACTTATGTAGCAATATTGGAGGATTCGGGGAACTCAAGCCATCAGGCCTATTCTGGCCCCTCTCCCCCACTCAATAAGCCCATTATTGAGGAGATGTGCGATTTGGAAGAAACTGGCCCAATTGAAGATGACCAAGTGTATGAGGCACTTGTGATGAAAGATAAAAAGAAACTCATGGGTGAAGGCAGTGAAGGAAACTTATATATCTTTTCTTGGAAACGAATTTAGCCACAACATATAATACATAAACATTTATAATGGTAGATTGATTATGCTTATTCTAGTTGAGCTAAGCCTTTTTCATTTTAACTTAAGTATCTTATGATCTAATCTCTTTGAGCACAAAATAGTAGAGAAAGGATAAGATTTTACCCTTGAAGACTATTTCTTGGACAAGCCAAGAATGAACACCTTTGTTGGAAAAAGGTCTTCTTTTCTTCCTCTTCTTACAAACTCCTCAACCCAAGACTCCAAGAGTGAAGCCCTCTATCTCACCACACCAAAATAGACTAGAGATTAAGAGAAATCAACCTATAAGACTTAGATGCTAGACTTCCTCTAGGTTGGACAGATTTTTTGCTAAGGAAGATAAGAGAGAGGATGTCTCACATACACATCAAATCACAAGAATGGAATGCCAAGGTGAAGCATGGGCTCACTAGAGT
Source organism: Prunus dulcis (assembly GCF_902201215.1). Taxonomy (NCBI): domain Eukaryota; kingdom Viridiplantae; phylum Streptophyta; class Magnoliopsida; order Rosales; family Rosaceae; genus Prunus; species Prunus dulcis. The sequence goes on along the minus strand of NC_047650.1, from coordinate 19,336,910 downwards.
CTTGTGGATTTTGTGTTGTCATACAACACTTGTCCATGGGCCCAATAGGCTTTTGGGAATTTTGCATTTTCCTTTAAATTATATTTGAAGCCCAATCCAATTTCTTATTCAAAGTTAATTCCACAATTAACTCTTAATTATGAGTTATGATTTAACTTTTAAATCAGTATTATAGTCTTACTAATTTGACTTGATCAATTGCATTGGTCAAACATGTTGACTTTGACCTTTGACTTTTGACTCCTAGTTTCTTTTCTCTTCATTTGTTCCTCTAATCTCATTTCTTGGTGTGTGCTCCGTAGGTTCCTTTAGCAAGGTAGTGGGTAAGCTCAATTCCTCTAAGTTGACTTGTGAATTAAATCTCATAATTTAATTCTTCCTATTGGTGAATGTCAATTAAGTTTGAACATTCTAGGACTTCCACAAACCATGATTGACGCCTAGCAGCATGTCATGGTTATTCGAGCTAAATAGGGTATTCAAATTAGAATGATCATGCAATTGAATCCTTCTCTTATACAATACTCATTATTCACATTATTAGATAAAGGAATCTAATTTCAAATATCCTAATGTGAATTATTCCTTTATATGATTATCCTGATAAGATTTGAAGGCCTCTTCTGTCAAATCTTATATACTACTTTTGCTCAAAGATTTGATGAATCATATGTTTGGAGTATTCTCTATCTTTTACTAAGAGGAGAGATCCCTTGTTGTACATTCATTTGTCTCCATTAATTTATTGAGAGTCCTGATAAAACATGTCACACCCCGGACCGGCTCCGCCGTAGCAGGATATTGTCCGCTTTGGGCCTGGCTACATTCTCACCAGCCCGCACGGTTTTTGTTCCTGGGAGCTCACGAAGCAACTTCCCAGGGTGGTCACCCATCTTGGGATTGCTCCAGCCTCCAACTCGCTTAACTTCGGAGTTCCTACGAACCCGAAGCTAGTGAGCTCCCACAAGGCCTCGTCCAAGTTGGGGGCTTCCCACACCTAGCACGATATTGTCCGCTCTGGGCCCACTCGACAGTGTCCCGCACGGTTTTGTTTCTGGGAGTTCACTAGCTTCGGGTTCGTAGGAACTCCGAAGTTAAGCGAGTTGGAGGCTGGAGCAATCCCAGGATGGGTGACCACCCTGGGAAGTTGCTTCGTGAGCTCCCAGAAACAAAATCGTGCGGGCTGGTGAGAATGTAGCCAGCCCAAAGCGGACAATATCCTGCTACGGCGGAGCCGGTCCGGGGTGTGACAGTTTGGTATCAGAGCCACTCTGCCGTGTGGTGCGAGTGTGCCGACGAGGATGTCGGATCCCTTAAGATGGGTGGATTGTGAGATCCCACATCGACCAAACGGAGAGGGAGTGATGTGCCTTATATGGCACACCTCGCATCAATATAGTGGGAGGCCTTTTGGGAGCTCACTGGCTTCGGGTTCGTAGGAACTCCGAAGTTAAGCGAGTTGGAGGCTGGAGCAATCCCAGGATGGGTGACCACCCTGGGAAGTTGCTTGGTGAGCTCCCAGAAACAAAACCGTGCGGGCTGGTGAGAATGTAGCCAGGCCCAAAGCGGACAATATCCTGCTACGGCGGAGCCGGTCCGGGGTGTGACAAAACACCTTTAAGTCATGTCTTTTTCAACACAACTATATGGTGATCTCAAAGACAAACAACATAGCCAGAAGACATCTACGATGTCTCAGGTCCAAGGATTAGTTTGTACTATTGCAATCTATGAGTTCTAGTTTGACATGTGAGTAAAAACTTCCATTCTAGAACTCATGTATTTGATCGCGTTCAGTGTACTTGTTCTCTTGCAAGCACCTACATACATATCTTGGTGTCGTCACACTCAATGACTTGAGACCTCGTCATTCTCTACATATAGAGAAGATACTGCATGTACTGGTCTTGACGGAATATCAACGCCTAATTAATACTCCTATGACCAGGAACACGTTTAGAATTAGGGATCATGATAACTCTCAATGTATGCAATCTCATTATATAGTTCTCATGTCCACTTATATATTTCTAGGATTATAGTTGTTTCGTATTTCATAAGATAACATGATCATGAATTAAAACAATTGATCTTGCCCATAAATAACTTAATAAGTCATTACAAAAGATGTCCTTAACACTACCTATATCACATAATTAATTGGCTTTAAGGGTATATATCTAATTGGCAGGGCCACCACACCATCAAAAAAGGCTAAGTTAAATCTGAGCCCTAATCTTGGTGTATCTATGCGATACTCAAAGAGAGGAGGGTTTAATGCTCAACTGAGTAGTAAATGAGGAAAGTGAAATTGAGAGAAGGTAAAGATGGCCATCACCAAATTCATAACCCAAATGAGTCTGGTCTATGTGAAGCGATTGTTAGTACCTCCAAAGAGATGGAAGAAGTTGAAAGACATCTGAGCAAGATGAACCAAGAGGAGCAAAATAGGCTCCAGCGTCGTGGTTGCTAGCCTTCAACAGCCACACAGAATCAATGATACAAATAGTCTGGAATTGTCAGGGGTTTGGGAATCCCAGGAAATTTTTGTATATGAAAGAATTGATTCACTCTAAAAACCCCTCTCTTCTATTCTTCATGGAAACTAAGATGAATAGTCACAGATTGAATCAAGTCAAGAGGCAATGTGGTTTTTGCAAAAAAATTGTTGTTGATTCAGTAGGTACTGCTGGTGGCCTTTGTTTGTGGTGGAAAACTTAGGTGGAAATAGAAGTTCTCGATTGGAATAATAATTGGATTGATACCCACTTAAAGTCGGACACAGATCAAGTGTATCAAGTGTTTGGTAGATTCATGTGGTTATATGGCACTCCGTATAGTTCTGAGAAGGTTGCTTTCTAGGAGACTATTCGCGAGGGGAATAAGATGGACCAGATTCCATGGAGTGTATGTGGTTACATGAATGAAGTGATCTGGAAGGTGGTGCTCCTTGGAATCCAAGAGGACGTTGATATCTTCTAGAATTTATGGAATCAAATTCTTTGATTGATTTGGGTTTCAGTGGTCAATGTTACACATGGGAGAAAAAGTGTACTGCTAATTGGTTAGTAAGGGAAAGATTGGACCAGTCCCTAGGTGATTTTGATTGGCTACTTTGTTGGTCTAATACTCAAATTTTATATGGTTTGAGAGTGGGTTTTGATCCTTGTCCTTTAATTATCGATAACTCCCTGGCCCCAGTAAAAGGAAAAAAAGTCTTGCGCTTTGAGGCTAGCTGTGACAGGACCCGACCCAAATTCCACTTTGGAATCTGAGCCAAATCCTGTGCGTGTCCGACACATGGCCGGTGCCGGGCACAATTGACCTAATTGCCCTTCTACACAAAACTCAAGTCCATTTTAGGTTTGACTCCTGCCAAAAATTCGGTAGAGTTTCCCCTGTAATTCAAGCATTCCCAAAATTTACACCTGTTAACAAACATTTAAATATACACACCAACTACCAGTATGCATATAAATACGTTCCAACGGTTAAATATATCCTAGGGCAATATCAGAGAAACTATACATAATAAATTACAGGGGTAATTTTACTAAACAAGGCCCTACATCAGCAAAAGATGTGGCGGAAGGTGGACTCTGCCCGGTGCTGGCTCACTACGCACAATTATTGCATGGGGGCACAAAACATTATAACGTGAGTGGACCAAAAATAAAGTTTTAAAAAATAGCATATGAACATACTAACCCCACTGTAAAAACAGTTATGAACAACTAAATCAATTTCCTCAAATATACTTGTACCGAAATCAATGCATTCTTGTATATATATATATATATATATATATATATATATATCTATAAGCCAATCATACTCCTTGTCAAGCATCATTTCCTTAAAAACATTGAAATTAATTTTAATCTACCACCTAGGTGTACCTATTTACTTCCGTCAATTCCTTATAATCCATCAATGCCCTCGCATCACCATTGGTGACATGCTCTCGCAGGTCTCGGTGACACAAGGTCGACACGAGCCGCCCTCTCTCTCAGGATTCAGGTGGTCAACTTGATCCGCATCACTCGCTCCACACGATCCAGGTACCCTTAGGACTCGTGGGGCAACTGTCAAGCATGCTAACCTAACTGAAGGCAATCGATTTATACTTGGGTACCTAGGGTGGTTTCCAAGAAAATAAGTTCCTGAAAAGATAATGACAAATAAAACAAATTCTTATTTATCTGTAAATCCTACTGCCATCTAACCAAATAATCATCTGAATTCTTATTCTCAAGTTATGTAAAACATTCTCAACTCGGCAGTGTATAGTAAGATATTAAACTCAGCAAAACATGATCTATTAAATACTTAATCAAGATCAAGTAATATAATTCATCTGCATTAAAAACATTTATGAAACCAATAGTCCACTCACTGGTGGTCCGAGATAGCTGGACCTCTCGAATGTCCCTCATGTGGGTTTGCCTGGCCCCGAGTGCCTAATTAAACCATCATGAACACTTAATTAATAAAACTACTGGGTATAAGTGTTCAGTTAAAACCCTTACCCCTGTCTTCTAGAAGTGCGCGCACTAACTTTAAGACCATTCCTATGCCCACAAATACTTTCCTTACATTTGGAATGGTTTAAAAGTGCATCGGGACTCAAAAAGCGCTAAAGTCCCAACAAGTCAACCTGGGACCCCGTGGGTTCAACAACCTTAAAATTCCAATTCAGAAGTTCCTAGAGGTTCCAATATACCCAGGACACATGTCCCGAGAGTCTGGTCTCGCGGATGGTCGGACTGACCACGATCGCACGATCGAACAGTTCCGGTAACCCTAACCCTAGGGTTGGCCTTTTCAGAGTATCCGAGACTCCGATTCAAGATTCGTCAAATTCTACACGATCCTAGAATTATCTAGATCAACATATCTGAAAATGACTACAATCCAACGACTCAAACGTATCGCACCCGAAAATCGCACAATATGCAAGATCCGTTCGGGGTTCACACATTGTCAGAATTGAGATCCATGAATTCCTATGCACTTGTGAGGACCGAGGGATCATTCTAGGATTAAATGTGGTCCCAACTATGCTGCCCACGCACCGGCAGCGCGTGGGTGGCTTGATAAATTTCTGGTGGCCAGGAAAACTCCAAACCGCCGGCCCAAACTCCTATCCTAGGTAAACCGCCCTATTTGGAACCACTTTTGTTCCTGGACCTACCCCAAAAACTGGCCGGAAGTGGCCGGAATTGTAATCCCAAAACCGGCCAAACCCTAACTCGAAAATTAACCTGTCAAACCTAGAAATTTCTCAAATCCTACCCAACCATCAGCTAGAGCATGAAAAATAACTAGAAATTCATACCTCACTCGACTGATTTGGTGGCCGGGGGAGAGAGATTGATGCCATTCAACCCGAAACTGGCCGGGTTTCGAGCTTTTCCAACAGAATCCAGCGGCCGATGGCGGGGACAAATATGTACAAGCACAGAGAGTATAAAATAGATGCAATTTATGCACGAAGCAAATTAATGAATATATGAAAATAGATGCAATTATAGAAGGGGTCTAGAACCAGGAGGAGAAAGAATAAAGAGAGAAATATGAATAAGCACAGAGAATATAAAATAGACGCAATTTATGCATGAAGAAAATTAATGAATAGATGAAAATAGATGCAATTAAAAATAGCATTACTTAAAGTACTCAAAATATTATTGATAATTTGCAGAATGCAAAACACTTACAAAATCTTTGTTTCAGCACTTAGTTCTTCAGAGCATCGATACTGAAAGAACTTTGAAACTAAGAAAAGAAAGTGGACTAAATTACATTATGTGGATAACTGAGGCCAAAGCCTTCTTAAATAAGCAAATAAAGTAGACTTTGGCAACTATTGATGAGCTGGCAACCTTGGATGCTTTGGAAAGTGACTGTGGAAGTACGCGAAAGCTTTTGCTTTTACTGAGTGCTGTAACTTTTACTTTGTCGGGGAATCTAAAGGAGCACAGGCTATTAGACTGTTGAAGCACGGGTCCAAGATTCCGAATGCTTTGTTTGTCTCAAGGCTCATGATGCTGGGCAACTTTAATCATCTCCGAGGTCAAGAGGACTAAAATCATAGGGGTCTTGACCATGGATTTGATGATCAAGAGGGTAATCACTCCACCGCATTTTGGGTGTTGGAGTCTTTTGACTGGATGACTTTGATTGACTGGTGGATGACTGTGACTTAGGAGTGGCATCACTATCATCATCTTCATTCAAACTGATGAGAAATTTCCTGCAACTCGGACTTAGATTTTCCCTCAATTGGGAGAGAAGAATGTGAAGTAGCAGGGGATGTCTTTTTCTCTGGCTAAGGATTCCGAACTGGAGGAACATCAGCATAAACATAATCTGCAATACGCTCAAGTTTAAATTTATCCTACCATTTGATTGAAAATTGACGGGATAAGACTCTGTTTCCCAATTACCTTGATAAGACCATTTGAGGATCCAAAGGACTTTGTACTTAGCAACAAAATGGAGAAGATTTGGGAAGAACAACTCAGACTCCTTAAACTTATTTTTATTAGTGAAATAATTGACTAAATCTTGCATTTGAGGAGGAAATAAATCAATAACTGGACCATGTTTTTCCCACCAGTGATTGAACTAGTAAGGGAAATGACTTTGAAATTTGCTGTCAAAATTGAGGAACCATGAATGACTAAAATCAACTGTTTGGTGAAGCAAGATAGAATACCATGCTTCGATATAATCATAATAATTGTATTGAAGTTCTGACTGAAGAACTTTGAGATCATAGGGGTGACTACTCCATTCATTCTCATTGATTATTTGATGGATGTAGAGGGAATGATAGAGAATTATATGGGGGTTGTCTCTGTCTTTAATTGGCTTAATTGTGATGTATTGAGTCTCATTGAGGATGTCTCGGTAAAATTTTAGATTTTTGAATGGTTCTGGGGGAATGAAGTGACTATTTGGTGGAGAGTAGGATTTGGCAATGGTGATTGGGTTGGCCATGGAATTGTATTTTGACTTAATTACAAATAGGTGATTATTATTCTTGATCATGTATGGAGACGTCTTATGATAAGACGCAACTAGAAGATTAGACGAAGCAATATCCTGGAAGGGATCATGACTGGATATTAGGGCAAACTAAAAACTGGGGCGAACCTGGCCGACTGTGGCTCCTAGATTGGCAAACCTGTTATTGGTTTGAATAGTAGAACATCCCGGGAAGGGGACGATCTGAGAAGGTGACTCATGTTTGGCTTGACTCATTGATGGAGGGACGACTGGGGGTGACTGGGTTGACTAGATTGACCAATTTGACTCTTTTGCTTGTCTTTCTCTTTTCTTCTTTCTGCCATTATTTTTCCTGCAGAAATTCTCTTGTAAGAAAATCATGGACAAAATTCTCCCTTCCTCTCAAATAATCAATATCAAAATCAAAGATACTCAAAATAGCTTGCCATCTTGCAAATATTTGTTTGGATGCAATATTTTGAACATCTTTTTCTAATACATGCTTAGCAGACTTACAATCAACTCGGATTAAAAATTTTTGATTTAATAAATCAGACTAAAATTTATTAATGCATAGTACAATAGATAATATCTCTTTCTTAATAGTACTATAATTATTTTGAGACTGAGACCAAGTACCAGAATGGAAGCGAATGATTTGCTCAAATTGACTAGAATTGACTCTTTGTTTGAGGATACCTCCATAACCAATGTTAGAGGCATCAGTTTCAACTATTTTGTATGAATCAGCAGAAGGGATACCAAGACAGGGAAGGCTCTTGATATGGGCTTTGATCTGTTTGACTATATCAGTATGAATAGATGACCATGGAGGAGGATTGTTCTGGAGACGATCAAATAAAGGCTTACGTTGTTTTCTCAAATTCTTGTAGAAATCAGAAACATAATTTAGAGATCCTAGAAATCTCTGGAGTTGACTTTTGTCTAGGATTTGATCAGGAAACTTATCAACAAATTGGATAACTCGATCTATGGGACTAATTTGTGACTGGCAAATATTAAACCCAAGAAATCTCACATTGGTTTGGAATAACTTAATTTTCTTAGCAGAAACAACTAATCCATTTTGTTTGACTATCTGTAAGAATTTATGCAGATGTTTCCAGTGCTGTTCTATCAACTCAGAAAAGATAAGCACATCATCAATATAGACTATGGAAAAATGACTGAAAGGATTAAAAATCTCATTCATTATATTTTGAAACTCACTGGGCACATTCTTAAGACCAAAAGGCATGACATTCCACTCATGATGACCGAAAGGGGTAACAGAAGTAGTTTTGTATCTATCAGACTCATGAATTTGAATTTGCCAAAATCCACTCTTCATGTCAAATTTAGAAAAGATGACTGACTTTTCTAATCTATTAATTAAATATCTTTTATTAGGGATTTGATATCTAATCCAATCTAAGACAGTATTAAGTGGCTTGTAATTAATGACTAGTCTCGGGACTCCGCGTTCTAATTCAGTATTTTTCTGGATATAGAAAGCAGGGTAGGACCAGGGTGACTTTCTTTTGCGGATTATTCCTTTCTCAAGCAATTCTGTAATCTTAGTTTTACAAAATTCCATTAATGCTTGGCTTATTTGAATTGGTCTGGCTTTAGTGGGGATATTTTTCTCACTAAAGGACTTGACATAAGGAAGGCTGACAACATGCTGTTTCCTATGCCAAAAAGCATTGGGCAATTCAGAACAAACTTCTTGTTTTAATTTTTCTTCAAATTGCTGGATTTGCAACTGTAAGGATTTATGACTAACTTGTTGCTCAATTCTTTTAGATTTGACTTCTTCCGGGAGGAACTTTAGTTGCTTATCTTTATTTTGCATGACTCTGACTGTTTTAGTGACTGCATTCTTCTGTAATTCTTTTAAATTATGTACCTCAGGTTTGCTTAGGAATTCAAACTTAACCTTTTCTCCTAAACAAGTGGAAATGACACCATCGTGTTCTACCTGGAAAGGATATAAAAGGGCAATAAAGGGTAATCCTAGGATGACTTCATCAGTAATGTTCTTAATTGAGACAAAAGAGGTCTTAAAACAGATTTTATTTTGACAGACATGGGCTTTAGGGATCTCATAATTCAATTGAAGTGATTTTCCTGAAGCTGTGCTTAACGACTCTTTTGACTTTTTGTAACATTTAGTTGGGATTAGACCTTCTTGGATGCAATTAAGGTCGGCTCCTGAATCAAAGATGGCAACTATGTTTAACTCAAAGCTTTTTACAAATATAGTGACTCGGGCATACCATTTTCTAAAATTTATATGTTTAATTAAGTTGACGACATGATCCTGATTGGAGGGTTCTTCGTCAGAATTTGTAGGGCTTTCCGGTGTAGACTTAGAGGTTTTATTTTCTAATAGGTTAATCAGATCTTGTTTTATCTCATAATTTTCATTTTGTAACTTTTGACTTATTTGTCTTAACTCAATGATTTCTTTTTTGACTAACTTCACCTCTAGTTGTAAATCCTGTAAAGTGACTTCTTTCTTTTTATTGAATTTCTCTAAGGTTGTGTTCAGACTTATCTTTTGGGAGGTAAACTATTTCGACTCTTCTTGACTAATGACTTTCCTTAATTTCTTTAATACTCAGATTTTAATTCTGGGTTTTCGACTTTACTTATTAAATCGATTAATAATTCTTCTTGTTCTTCTTGTTTGGTAAGGACATTAATAGACTTAGACTTACAACAATTATTGTAACACCCCGACCCCAAATTAATCCCTTATTTAATTATTTAAGGGAAATTACAAATTTACCCTTGAGATATGGGTATTTTAGTCATTTTCTTACCCGGAGAGAGTTTGGGGCAGTGACTAGTATTTTTGGATAGGTCGTATTGAGACGAGTTCATAGACACGTAGTGGGCTCGAATCGGAGTTGTAACGAGAGAGATATGGTCAAAAGAAACTCAGTGGCACAATCGTAATTATTTCGAAATGGGATTTTTATAAAAATCAGATTTCTCTCTCTCTCTCTCTCTCTCTCTCTCTCTCTCTCTCTCTCTCTCTCTCTCTTCGAAACTCCGGCCACCGGCCATGGCTGTGGACGGGGCCGGTACCAAAATGACAGAGGCGTCGTCCTCTTCCAGCCCCAGCCGACTCCAGCCTCCAGCAGACGTGGTTTCGTCGGAAAATGGAGAAGAAGCGGTCGGTGTCGTCTGATCTTTGTCGCCGTCGATCTCCCTTCTCCGGCCACCGATTCGACGAGCGAGTCACCCGGGGCCAAGCAGACCCGCATGAGGGACCTTCAGGAGGTCCAGCTAGCTCGGACCAGGAGTGAGTGGACTTTTCTTTTATAAATGATTTTATGCAAATGAATTTCATTATTTGATCTTGAATAAGTTTTATTGATTATGGTTTTCCTAGCATGATTTGTTGAAGTTAAATATCTTTATTTATATGCTGCCTAGTTGAATATGCTAAAAAGATATGAAAAGTAAAGCTTGAGATATATATCAGATAAATGGCAGCAGAGTTCTAGATTTAACAAAAATTCAGTTATTCATCAGACCTTTCAGAAATTTTATATTTTCTTAAGCCACCTTAGGTACCCAGTTATAGAAACAAGTTGCCTTCGGTATATGTTGCCTTCAGATATGATGATATCCACGGACATCCAGGTTGCCTTCAGTTTTGTCAGCGCGCTTGACATTTGCCTCACGAGTTTTGGGGACGCCCGGACCGTTTAGTTTTGCATAACTGTTTTTACAGTGGGGTTAGTATGTTCATATGCTATTTTTCTAAACTTTGTTTTGGGTCCACTCACCCTTTTTGTTGTTTTACGCCCCCAGGCAGTAGACGTGCACAGGAATCCAGCACCGGGCCGTTTCCCATCTTCCGCGCCTTTCCTTTGATGTAGGATTTTTGTTTTGTAAAAGGATTAACTCCTTTGTAAATTCTTAGTAGTTGCTATGATATTTTGCCATAGATTGAGAATTGAACTGTTGGAATGTATATTTACGTATGCTGGCAGTTGGTTGTATAAATATATATACTTGTTTTGGCAGGTGTAAATGATTGGTATTGAGTCAGTAACAAGGGAAACTCTGCTAGTTTTTCGGTAGAAGTCAACTTTGTTATTTTATCGTGTTTTGTATAGAAGGGCAAATAGGTCATTTGTGCCCAACATTGCCAGGTGTCGGACACACACAGGGTCCGGCTCGGATTCCAAAGCGAAATTTGGATCGGGTCCTGTCAACTATCTTGGCAACCAAATTGAATTCTAGGTGAACTAGGTTGTGACTTAGAAGAATAGATTTCAGAAGACTCAGTGTGACTAACCATGGTTTCGTTTTCACTAGACTCAAAATTTCTTAACTCAAGGACTTTAATCAGTTTGTCTTTATCCTCATCTGTGATTTTCAATTGTTTAATTGTGTCTTTAACTTGCAATTATTAGCATAGTGACCAAACTTTTGACATTTATAGCACTTTACTTTTCTCTTGTCTGTTCTTTTCTTAGAGTGACTATCTTTATCTTTGCTGTGACTCTTTTTCCAATTTTTCTTATGGGAGAATCTCTTTTTACTATAAAATTCTTTATCATCATTATTATGTTGGAATGACTGTCTTCTGCTTGAATAATGACGTCTTTTACTAAATTGTCGGTTGTGGTAACTGGGTTTATTCTTTCTAGATGAGGGAATAGACATTAGACCATATTGTTCGCAGAAATTACCTAACTCATATTTAGCAGAATTTTTCTCAGACTGAATTTGTTTACCAATTTTCATATCAACGCACATTCTCATACCGACTTGATTAATGGTGCTAATTATATTTTCGTATGTTAAACTATCCCAATCAATATGACCTTGTTCATTACTAAGAGTTGTTCGGATTTTATGGGCAAATAAATTAGGAAGACCATTAACAAATTTCTCTTCCCAAAATGATTGAGTACTATCGTCTCTAAGCATGACTCTGGAAATAAACACATCTTTATATCACCTAAAATCAGATAATTTTGGGCATCTTAAGTTACTAAGCTGATCATGTATCCTGGCAATAGTGTTACTGGGTGTACCAATGAAATGGTCAACTATTGTGTACAGTAGGGTGTTGACTCCATCCTCAATGCCTTGACCTATTTGTTCATCGAAAATAGGAAGACCATCTTCACTAAGTTTGACTACATGAATTATTTGTTGCTTAGACTCATGGGTTAAATGTTTATCCCACCAAGAACGAAGAGTTCCAGTGAAACCAGTTTCTAGCAAGGTAACAATCTTAGACTGTCTGAAACTGTGGTTGGTGATATAACTATTAGCGACCATGGACATATGTTGAAGCTTATTAAGGATTTCTTGCTCAGAAAGACCGTCAATATTCCATTCATATAGCTTATCTGAAGAGATTGAAAACTAACTGACTCTGTGTGTTTCGTTCTTCAAATTGTATATCAGGAGGTGTTGGCTTAGGATACCAATTTTTTGTGAGACTAGTGGGGCTGACTCTGTTTGTTAATCTTTGAACTTGTGGGTCACTTTCTAGCTCAAGATTTTTAAACGCATTTTCAATTTTAGATATATTACTAGTTTCTGTTTCCATACTGGCAATTGATTCAGACTCAGAGGAGTTATGGTAAGCAAATGGTGACTCAGATGATCCTAAGACTTTAATGCTTGTTTCAACTTTATCTTTATCTTTTCTTTTGACTGGCTTTAATTCTTCTAGCATTTTCTCAATTTTTGTCATTGTTTTTTTTGTCTTAAAAGTTGGACTTGATTTTAAATCCTGGAAAGTAACTAAGGGTTTCTCATGTTGCTTAGGTGTGAGCTCTTTTGGTAGTAATTTGTCAACTTTTGTTTCTATTTTATCTAATTGTTTACCTATGACAACTAGACTCTGGTTGGTGTAATTATTTTGCTCAACTATCATTTTATTTTCTGGATCAGGGATCTTAAAGGGACTAGCAACTATTTTGGATTTCTTATGTTTAATGATTATTGTTTCTACAGGTGGATGGCTAGCGAGAATCTCAGTGTGATCTACTTTTTTCCATTTTTCCCAGGTTAAAGTTTTTAACTCATTGGGCAAATATCGGCTTTCTACAAAATCAAGATAATATATTTCAACTTTAGTAGTGCGCATGTACTCTTTCCAATCATTAAAAATTTGTTGTCTTTTGACTCTATCAGGAATGATTGAATGGTAATAGTCTCTTCTAGCTTGATTCTCAGGGGCATGCAAATGACTATCTAATCTTTTCCAATTAATTACAAATTTCTTATTAAGTGTTCTTAACTGATTACCTATGAAATCAAATTGAGTGGGTGAATCAGGGGACTCAGACTTAGTGTCTTTTTGGACTGGAGTTTTCCCATAAACAGGATGGGTGACTTGGGAAGTTTTTCTCAGTGATTCTAATTTCAAATCAATTAAGGCTTTTTCTAACTCTAGGTCTCGTTCTAGAGTGGAAGAAGAGGCTGCAAAGGAATGCCTTGCAGGCATATGTCTCTGGGATTGACCAGGTGTAGGTAACTGTTGTAATTGAACGGTTGACTTTTGTGGAGGTTGATTACCAAAATTAATTTTTACTGTGCCATCTAAGTATTGTTGGATGTAGTCTAAATAGTTTAGACTACGTTGGATGGGAACTGAAGGAATCTCAGTGGTTAGGGTCCAATCAGCAGGAAGGGTAACATCTGACCATTTGATAAAGTAAGGAACTCTAACAGTAGCATCAGACGTATGACTTTGGATTAACAATGTTTGACTCTTTGGGCTCTTGTTTAGGGCTTGAAAATTCATATTGGTGCCTGTGACTTTATAATAGATTCGATAGACTAAAGCTAAGGGTTGGGAACCCAACAAGACCTCATAACCTTCAGTTTTAATATTTAAAGTGAGGGTTTTCAATATGTGTGGATCACTCAGACTGACTGTAAAATCTGGATAGCAATCAAAGTGAATAGGGCCATTAGCAAGACTAGACTCAATAATTCCTAACGTACTGTCGTTGAAATTAGTAAATCGAGCATCACGCAAACAAAGAAGGATTGAAGCTTTTAATCCTAATCTGGTTAAGGGCTTAACAGCAACTTGAACTAAACCAATGTGAAGGAAATTGTTTCCATCATTTTTATGTTTTCTTATGGACTCAAGATTTAACAATTGACAGGTCTCATGATTCTTACTCAAGGCATAGACTTGTTCAACTATTTTGACATGGGTAGTTGACTTAAAACTGCACAATGACCATTTTTTCTTATAGATGTCCTGACTGGGGACTCTGGGTATATTCCAATCTTTATAATCTAAACTATTATTATTATACTCAATTTGTTCTTCATTAACTATCTCTGGGAGACAACTATTGGCTCTAGGGCTGCTAGAATTGCAAGAATTTGTTCTAAATAAGCGACTCATTTTACTCAAGGTTCTGGGGTTGGACTTCTAAAGAAGAAAGTGAACAAAAACTCCTAAGACTGACTTCATGGGATAACAGGATACCTAAAGTTCTCTCGCCCTCCTACTAATGCCACTACCGCTCAGGCCTCCCTGTGACTTATTGTTTGGAATGGGTCTTACGATTCGGACACCAAGAGAGAGAAGGACAGGTAAACTGAAAGACCAGAAGTAGCAAGAGAAGAAACTGAAAACTTACAACTCAGAAAACCTAAACCAGCCACTTGGGTTGGATGAGTTGCAGACTTAGACTAACTCTTCAACACTTACGGCTCTGATACCTAAATAAAACAAAGGTGTTTTATTTTTTATTTTTTATGGGATGGTCGTTAGTTTTCACCAAGTGTCTTGGTCTAGTGGTCCTTGTAGGACCCGACCACGTTCGTTTATGGGAAATTATCTAAAGTGGTAAGAGCACTTCCAGCGATGCCACCCAACCCGGGCAATAGGGGGCCCAAGCCCCAGTTTGATGTTCTAGTGGGCATCTATAGCCCGGGAAGCGCATGGGTCCCAGCAAACCGAGCCAACTCAAAGGTTAAAACAGCCTGAGCTGTTGCCTGGTTTGTTGACGTCAGCAACAACAACAAAAAATCTATAAAATCTATAAAAAAAAAATACTAAAAATTTCTAATTTTTTTTTCAAAATACTTAGTCATATTCTTCACTTCCCCACACCAAAACTCTATACAAATTCCTCTCCTCACATCTCATGTGAATAGTGGTTGCCTTTAGGTTGCCATGACAATGGGTGGAAATACCACAAGCCTTTTGCAAGGACTACTACTATTCACGTGAATAGTAACAGCCCTTGCCTTGCCCTTGCACTTTGCCATGACAAATGAGTAGAAGTGCTCTAAGGTATGGTCAGATTGGGTTGGGTCGAGAATGACCTGGTGATGAGGAAAAGCTAGTTTTTGTGTATTGTGGAGAGGGGTTGAGATTTGGTGGTGGAGGCTTCACCATAATATCGTGGTAGAGGTGGTCAGGGCCCTTCTATAATCAAATCCCAACGCAACAAAATGATTCCATAACTAATAAGCTTTAGTGTTTTTTTTCCCCTCTTTTTTTGGGGCAAAGGAAAGACTTTATGTCATAAGCACTGTAATAACTAAAAACGTTGCTTAACATCGATATCCTCACAAAAAATTGTGCAAAAAAAGAAAATTTTATGGTTTCAGACGTCTATTTTTGTTCAATGGAACAGCAAATTGATGACCAACTCGTCACTTTGAAAATGCCAGTTCTACATCAGTTGTCAGACTACACTAATCTTTTCCCACAAAATTAAGAGAACTAATACACGACTTGTGGACTGTGTTATGGACTGCGTATGCGGTAGCACCGCAAAGGACTACATGACTTTTGGACTGGAACCATTTCCCTATATACAACAAATGCTGATTCACCATGACTGTAGACAAACATTTGCATCCACTTATGTGAGAAAAGAATAGGAAATGTCTCTGTAGTTTCACGAACCAGCATTACTCAAGGAAATGTAACTCATAAGCTATCAGGCTCGCCCGAGCATTTCTTGCTCCAAACAACTGAACCAGCTCTTCGCTCTCCTCTCTTTCTCTTGTTTCTAGGAAAATTCACATCTGAAGCTAAACATGATTCTAGAGTAGATTGCTCCTGAGGAACAGATGCATCTACCAACGGATCAGGTTCTGATGATGGAGTTGGAAAAGGACCTTCTTCTTGTATGCCTTTGTCTGATTGCTCATGAGTCTCTTTAGGTTGGTCGCTTATCAATTCGAAAGTGTGCTTTTCTCCTTCAGCTGCCTCATTAGGAATCAGGACATTATCCACAATCTGTAAATTATAACATTACATCTACAATAAGGTAATCAAATAGCCTTGCCCAAAGATTAGGGGCTAAGGATGGAAAAGACATGACACAAGTCCTGCATTCGATTCTAGTCAAGCAGAGAACAAGAAGTAATTAATGGAATCTATATATTACTACTAAGTGTACTTATAAACAAATCATCACATATATGTAAACAGCACTAAAGATGAATATGAAAAATCAGCAAAGGAAATTGAGCTGATATCCAATAGAGGGAAAAAAAAAAAAAACCACCTTCCAGGTGCCAATCCTGCCTACAAAATCAAAATCAACCTAGCTTTACAAGAGCCAGCATGTAGAATATTGTAATTTAACCGTTTTAATTATTATCTTCTAGAGGCTGGTATTACCATATTTACTAAAGATACTTCCCTAAAAGGCTGGTATTATCTTACAGAGGCTGTTTTAGTTATGACATAATTCGTCCTTGTATTTGTCCCTTTAGTTCCAATCTTGGCAATCATACCCCTGTACTTACCAGATGTTGCAATTCAAGGACAACTTTATGGTTTCGTCCTTTTTTGGTTATCTTGTCCAATTTTGCGCCTATCTTTTGGGAAGTACAAGGGTATTATTGGTGAACATGACCAAAAAATAAATGGAACAATGAAAGGTGAATACCCTTGAGTGACATAAAATTGGTCAAGATAATGAAAAAGAGACAGTTAATTAAAATTATCCTTGAGTTGCAATATCAGATAAGTGGAGTATATTGGAACTACAAGGAAAACAGTGGAAACCCTAGCAAACTACAGGGGGAAACTTTGTTATTTGGTCTTCGAAAAATAACTATATGAAAAGAAAAATTTGCAATTTTCAGCATTGCCCAAGGAAATTTTGTGAAAGGCCTCAAGGGAACTGATCACTGAGAATATGGAAAAAGGCAATGCAAATGTAAAAGTATCTCAATCAAGCTTAAGACAGTCATTATGCGGAATTGTGGAATACATGACATCTAGCATGTCAATCCTACCATATTTGTTGCATAGTAGAAAGATGTTTTTCCAACATATTTCATGTAATTATTTGAAATTCAGTGGAACAGTTATGTAAAGGTCAAAATCGAGATTCTGGAATAAAAGGTTATGTTCTGTAGGGAAAACTTACATCTTCGCTTGAGTCTCCAAACTGTGGCTGATGGAAGGTGACATCAATGGCAGACAGTAGTCCTACAGTGCTTTCAATTATATCAGGAACAACGATTGCCTCCCCGAAACTTGACACTGCATTTTCAGGCATTACCATATCTCCGAGATTGTACTCTGATATATGTTGAGTTGAAGTATATATAGCTCCAGCAGAGATTGTGTCTCCATTGCCAGCAGAAAATGCTGGACTATGGGCAGAGCTTGTTGGAGCGTCACAAGGTACAAGAAGGCTTAAATTTTCGGAGGAAGAAAACCTACAAGCATTCTTGGACATTACCACATCGATTTGATTCTTCATCTTGTGAACCCGAGAGTGCACAGTCTCAATTTTCCAGAGGACATGCTCCAAGGACTTATCACCATCTCGGAACTCAAAGAACGACCAGTCATCACCAGTGCTGAGTTTATCATTGTAATCAGCACTCTGCTCTGTGATTATTACTACCCCCACAACAATAATAAAATGAGTTTTTCAGAGTCAATCTTAAGGGAAAAAAAGATGTTTGGACATATCAATAAATAAAATAAAAAACTAGACGCAAGTATCACAACATAATGAGGAAATAAAATGCTGCAAGCTGGTTTGACTTAGATTGACAAGAATGAAGGGTCCTACAGATATTGTACATATGCAAGCACTGATACAAATAAAAACATACCCATGCAATCCAGGCAATAAGGAAGAAACAACAAATAGTAAGAATAATACCTGCATTACTAAATTCATCAGCCACAGAAGTACTATCAGGATCGGATCTCTTATTTTCTGCAATACATAACAATGCTAGGTCAAAACATCATTGTGGGAGTGGGAATTTAATTTATGAAGGAAAGTAAATGAGCAAAATGACAGTGTATTAGTTTAAAGAAGGAGCTCCAACCAAGATAGGAAAAGACATTATGATGTGACATATATGATGCTATATCAGTTGTCTCTTCAACTCTCTTGCGCTTCCTCCTCTTCATAGCTTTTTGTCTGCGGCATTGACTAGAAAACGGCACTGACTTTGAGCCAAATTCTTCCAAAGTAAATTGGTCAAATCCTGAATGTTTTCTTTGATCTGCTATTGCAAGCTCTCTGGAATATTTTAATGCTTGTGATTCAATTTCTTTAATTCTCAATTCCATCCATTTGCAGCGCCACATTATAGGGCGTATAAAGTCCCTCCAGTGATTTGTCAATTTCTTCTTCCTGAATTAGAAACAAAGGCAGTTGGAATATATAAGTGAACTCAAATACTATTTCTGAGCACATCCAGAAAAAAAGATGTCAAACAAGAATCATAAACTCTGTTTAAATTATATATATATACAGGGAGCTTCAGTTGAGGGATCCCTCAAATAAGCTTATTCGAGGGACACCATTGTAGGGCCCACTCCGTATTGTATTTCACTAATTCAAACCGTCTATTTTGTAGATACTCATTCAAAGATCATCTCTACAAAAAATCACTTAAATCCAATATCATTTGACCACTCAATTGAATTATTGAAATTTTAGTACTTTCTTGAAGCATCGTGTTCATTGATTTTGTAGGACACAACTGGATATCGAAACAGTTTCCGATTTGTCTAATTTTTTGCAAGGATGATCTATGAATGAAGACCTAAAAAATAGATCGTTTGGATCGTTGAAAAAAAATTCATGGGGTACCCTAAAGGGTGTCCCTCAAATAAAATTATTTGAAGGATCCCTCAATAGAAGGGGAATATATATGTATATAATATTTGTACGTTTGGATATTTTCTTCACATTTTTTTGGTAAATTTTTCTTTCCACAGTAGCATACAGAGCATATATCTCACTTGGGAAGAATATTTCTGAAAGAGCGATTGAAAAATCCTTCACCCACTGTTCTTGCATTCTTATGAAATGGTAAATGAAACCTTAGACCAGACATGATCTGAATTCTGAATCATTTTACTGACCACAAGAAAGACAAAACTATTCATGATAAGGACACCAACAGAAATACACAAATCAATTTTCAGTGTACATAAACTGAAGAGTTTCCTGGTCTAATATGGTACCCCAGAAAAGTATAAGTATTAGATATATATTCTGATCTGAAACTAACAAATTTTCTACTGTCCAACAATACCTTGTTGGCTTTCTTTACATTTACAAACAATAATCTTCAACCAAAAAAAAAAAAAAACAAACAAACAATAATTAAATATTTGAATGTTAACTATACATGAGCAAAACTAACAAATAAAAATAAAAAGAAAGAATTCACAGCCAAAGGACCTAGTGTATGTTTGACAGTACAATTTCTGCTCAGTATGGCCATCGATACAATAATCATGCATTCTCAAACGAGATTTTTTGTTTGATACTGAGGCAAGTGTTACTTAAAAGGGATGAAATAACAAGTTTTTAATGGTAAAAGTTTCAAGTTTAGATTGTTCCAAAAGTTAACCAAACATACTAAATCAAGATGGTTTTCCCTCACACCGACTATTTATATTTACTTTCCAAAAATTATCCAAAATAATTAACCTTATTTATTGCTAAAAGTTGCATGTTTAGATTTGTCTGATTAAGTCTAAACTTAACATAAATATATAGACGACAAAAAAATCAAACCATAAAACTACACCCAAGTAATTGGAAACAGAAAATGTCATTTTACACCCAAGTAATTGGAAACAGAAAATGTCATTTTCTCCTCCAAGAGATTTCTGTTTAAGGCCACTACGCCTCTCCCTCTCTTATATATAAAACCCCAAACAACAAACAACACCCCCCCCCCAACAAAAAAAACACAACAAAAGCATTAGCTTCTAGCTCTGTCATCTTGCACACAAGAACTCTGTCATTATATTGTAATAAAATAACCATCTGCTGTACAAAGCAATGCCCTACAACAATGTGACACCAATCAATTTAATTAGGCATGGAGATAGCGACAACAATCCTACAAAAGTAGAAGAGAAACAATAACTTTAATAATTAGAAATGCCTCCATCTTTATGCCAATGATGTACATCAACATAGATATCAATCCTTAATGAAAGTAGATATGCTTCTGTTTGTTTGAGTGTAAGCACAGTTACTTATGCCCTCTTAACTCTCAGACCAAATTAATACAAATAGATCCTCCTATCATGCTACTAAAAGAATCGAAACAAAGCAAGTAATGCTGTATATCTGCTACACTTGCACAGAATAGAAAGAGTGCCAAAGCTTCACTGAAATAGGTTTCTCATGCATACATAGCAAGGTATAAATAGAAATCACAGCTTAATATAAACTAAATAGGGAACAACCAGGGTATAACATTAGAATTTTCATTTACAGGAAAAAAAACAATAAACTAAAATGATTAAACATGCAGCCAAAGAACAATGCACGTACCTCATTTGAAAAGGACTACTAAATGCATCAAAATCAGATGCCAAACCATTGTCCGCAAAAAACTGAGACTGCACTTCTCCTTCACTAAATCCGGAAAAATTCTCAGTGTCAGACATAGTGTCAGCAAATGAGCTTGAATATTCAGTTGCATCGGGGTCCTCAGTTTCAGCCTGTAGGCTGCTGTTATGATTATTTCTGCATTCAATTATATCAACGTCCACATCCGAAGTGCACATTGAAACCTTATCTTCTCCATTCATCCTAATGGCTGTGTCCTCACAGTTTTTCATGCACCCTAAACCCTCCGCAGCCGAGTTTGGTAAGGAACTCCTGTTTTCTGTATCAAGTTCTACTTTTGCATTGATAGATGGTCTACAGTCTTGGTCAATCTCCGTGAATGGTTGGGCAGGAGCCATACCAGGAGGTTTCAATTATCAGCTCTGTTTTATTGATTACTGATGCTTCAAAAAGATTCCTTTAATGTTTTCCTGAAACTAGAATAGACAAATTCATGCTAGCAGCCTGCTGGGTTCTTAAAGCAAGAAATAAAAATAAAAATAAAATTCAAGTTTACCCCAAAAATCAATGTGGAACGTTAGAATCTTAAAAATTAAGAATTGGGGTTATTAAGTTTTGTACAGTGAATAGCTCCAAGTCATGAAACAACAACTTTGATCAGTATCATGCCTTAAAGATTTTTTTTTTTTTTTTCTTTTCCTTCTTTGAGAAATTACAAAGTATGAATTAGAAGGAAAAGATAAAATAAACTTTATGGTGGACACAGAAAACATGCAGCTTCTTCTCCAATTGAAGATGTAGATATGTGAATACAATTCGGCATGTATGTATCTATATATTAACGCAATGCATACATATATGTGAGTATGCATAGGGCAATTGAGATGCAAAGAGAAGTAGGGAAAGAAAGAAAGAGTACCAGTGAGAGTGTGGAGCTGAGGAGCTGTGGCGGCCGGGGAGAGCAAAAGCAGAGAGTGAAAGAAGAGTGTGTAACGTTATAAAAACCTAAACACAAAAATAAAAACAAATTGGCTCTTCCCCGAGTTAAAGTACGCTTCCCGCTTTTGTTAACACGTGTGACCCTCCTTCGCAGGCAGCAAACATAACCTGATGACATCATATGCGGCTCATTCTCAATTTCTCATTGGCGCTATTTGCCATGAAAGAATAATTTCTTTATATTCCGTTGTTCCATTTGTACACCCTCATTGTGCCAAATCCCCCTTTGTTCTGGCATATTCGTAAGTCTTCTTTTTGTTGCGTTTAATTTTTCAGGAATCTTTTTTTTTTTGGGTTGACAAAAGACTTCTTAAAGGTTTGGGGTGATTCTCGATATGGGTCCTGTGATTTGAATTTCATAAATTTACATCCCAATGTTTTCAAATCTGACCAATTTACGCCTTCCATTAAATTGACCGTTTGGTCAGATGTTAATTGATGGCGTGTCCATTGTGAGACTCACTTACTAACCAATCCCAAAAAAAATTAATATAAAATAATATTAAAAAAAATATATCTTAAAAAAAAGCTTTAGAAAACCTAGCGCCCTCACCACACCAAGCGACCAGTTCCCCACCCCCTCTATGTCCAACCCCAGCCCCTTTCCTCCGCCGCATCAGTTCAGACGGCATCGACACCGTCTACCTCTGCACCCTCAGAGGCACTAGTTCCAGTCCCGCCCATTAGGATCGCGAGAAAAATCTTTATAAAAAACCCAACTCATTCCCTACCCAACAACCCAGCGCCCCCATCACCACCCCCTGCCAGTTCCCCACCTCCTCTCGCATCAACCCCAACCCCTTCCCTCCTCCGTAGCATCGGTGCTGGCTACATTGGCACCATCTGACAGGACCCGATCCTAATTTCGCTTTGGGATTCGAACCAAGTCCTGTGCGTGTCCGACACTTGGCAACTGTCGGGCACGAATGACCATTTAACCATTCCTGCTACAGTTACTATTAAAACTTTCTTTGGACTTCTGCCAAAAATTCGGCAGAGTCTCCCCTGTATTTTGACTAAACCCCCAATTTTTCACCTGTTAAATAAGCAAATAAATTTACCCAACAGCCAGAAATGCATCCAAACAATCATTCACCAGTTCAAGCTTTCCACTAAAACTAGATATCAGAGCCTTTTCTATTAATTTACAAGATTTCAAGAACTTTTTCAATCAAATCCTACGTTTCTTGGCGATGCGGAAGCTAAGAGTGGCCCGGTGGTGGTTCCTGCGCACTTCTACGGCCTGGGGGCGAAAACAAGTTGGAAAAATGTGAGTGGACAAAAATAATGTTTGTGAAAACAATTTAGAACATAATAACCCCCGCTTAAAATAATTCGGGACTTAAATCTATGGTTCAACTTTAGGCCAAATACGAGGTATTCAAATAAACATGGATAAATATAGTTATAAATACACTTGAATAACTGAACAACCATGTAAAGATATAAAACATGCACAGATATCGAGAAATCTGATATAAAATAACTGAAAGCAATAGCTGCATAAAAATGCTCAAAATCCTTTTAAAACTACCACCTAAATGTACCCAGAAATATCCGTCAATTCCCCTGGCAGGTCTCGGGCGTCACGCAGTCTACCCGAGCCGCAAACTGGCGAAATCAGGGGACTATGGTCAGCCTGATTCGCCGGCAGGTCCCGATGACACCAAGTCAACTCGAGCAGCTCTGGCAAGATACAGGGGACCGCAGTCAGCCTGATTCGCAATCCTGGCAGGTCTCGGGGACACAGAGTCAGCCGAGCCGCAAATCCTGGCAGGTCTAGGGACACCAAGTCTGCCGAGCCGCAAATCCTGGCACTCACGGTCCGAGCGTCCCTGAAACTCGTGAGGCAAAATCAAGTGCACTGACTGAACTATAAACAGACTGGATGTCCGTAGACATCGGTCCGTCTGAGGGTAATCACCAATTAAAAATGGGTACGTGGTGGTTTTGAAATAAATTCCTTTAGAAAAATATCTGATTAATAACTGTAAATCTCAAATTGTGCTGCTGTCTCATCTGATTCCAACCTCAAACTCTGTTTCTATAACTTGTAAATAAGCAGCACAGACTTATAGAACTATTACTATACTAATCATGTTCGGAACCATAATAAAACTTACTCAAGATCAAATAAAGAAATTTATTCAAATAAACTCATTTATAAAAACTTATTTATATAAAATCAATATAAAATCATTTATGTAATTCATCCGTATAAATCATCTATATAGCTTATTTATATAAAATCAGTTATGAAAGAAAGTCCACTCACAGGCGGTCCGAGCTAGCTGGACCTCTTGAAGGTCCATTCTGGGCTCAGTCTGGCCTCTGCTGCCTGATTAACCAAGGATAACAAATTAATAAAACTGTTCAATAACAGAATTAAATTAAATACCCGGCCCCGGCTCCTAGAAATACGTGCACTCGTTTTAGAGTTACTCATATGCCCACTTTAACTTTTCAGACAATTAGAACGGCTTTAAGAGACCCGAAGCCTCATTAAGCGATAAGCTGCCCGACCGGCCGATCAGGGACCCGTGGGGTCCACGGTCTCCGAGGGTCAATTTGGGCTTCTCTGAAGGTTCTTCATAGAGAAGGAACCATGTTCCGCAAGTTTTGTCCGAAACGGACGGTCGGATTGGCCAAAATCGCGTTATCGCTTAAAATTCAAACCCTAGCCCCAGGGTTAGCGATTTCGGAGTATCCGGGACTCCGATTCACAATCTGTCGAATCCTACACGACCCTGGAATCATGTAGTACGACATATCCAAAAATCAGTGTGATCCAAAGATTTGACGACATTGCACCCAAGGATCGCGCGATATGGAAAATCCGTTTGGGGCTCAAACGGACTCCGAATCGAGAGTCACTTCACCACCCTCACCCACGCGCCGCCACACGCGCGGGCAGTTTGGGTGTCCAAAGCGATACCGGGTGGCCGAAAAATCTCAGAACCAAGACTCCAAACTCCTATCCTAGGTAAAACACCCTATTTGGAGTCACTTTTGTTCTTGGATATACCCCAAAAAGTGGCCGAAAATGGCAGATCACGGTGGCCGAAGTTCGGCCGATTTTCAATTCGAAAATCGAGTGTTCTAGAGCGAAAATCGATCAAAACCCAGCCAACCATCAGTTAGAGCACGAAAAATAGGTGAGAATCCATACCTTACTCGAACGATTTGTTTGAGAAACGAAGGAGATCGAAGGAGATGAAGTTTGGGTGAAAACCGGTCGGAAAACTTGATTTTTCGGCCAGTTCCAGGCGGCCCTGAGGCGGCGACAGGTCGGGGGAGAACGGCGGCGATGAGACGAGTCCAACCATGCCTACGCCGGAGATCGAGCCGGTCCGTGGTGGCGGCTGTGGCGTCGTGAAGGAGAGAAGCAGCACGGTTGGTCGCGCTGGAGAGAGAGAGAGAGAGAGAGAGAGAGAGAGAGAAAGGGATAAAAAAATCTGACTTTTTTTAAATTACCGTTTTGCCCTTCGCGGTATTTTGACCGTATTTTCTTCGTTACAACTCCGATTCGGGTCTACTCCGTGTCTACGGACTCGTTTCGCCGTAGTCTACATAACGGTGTAACAGGAATTACCAAATTCTTTCCCGATCAAAAAGTCACCTTTTCTCTATTAAATAATGCGAGGGCAAAATTGTCTTTTTGCTAGAAGATATTAATCCTACTTTTAGATATTTTGTTTTTGTTTTTGTTTTTGTTTTTTTTTTGTTGGATATTTTGTTTTGGGATATTACACCATCTACCTTTGCACCTTTAGAGGTGCCGGTTCTAGTCTCGCCCATCAAGATCGTGGGTGTTCATCTTCCTCGTGCTTTTACGCCAGGAAATTCGTCAACAAAAGGTTCTGGCATTGAAGAAGAAGGTCCACAGAGCCAAGATCGAAAATTTTGAATATTCCTCCATTTTTCTCAGATATTGAATTGCATCATTCTCTTTCTACTTGATTTTTTATTTTCAAAAAAAGAATAAAATCAAATTTAACTAGGTCCTCTATTTTTTGGTTTTTTGTATTCTTGTGCTTACAACTCAGATGAGATCATGAGATGTTATAATCTTGTCTGCTTTATCTCTCTGCAAAGTTGTCTTCAATCTAGATTTTCTTTAATTTTCTAATCGAAAATTTTGGTGGTAAAGCTTTCTAGCTTTTATGTTGCAGAAGTTCTGGTGGCCTTAGAATACCTCCACATGCTTGGAATCATCTACAGGGACCCGAAACTTGAGAAGGTGTTGAGTTGGGGGAGGATTTGTTCCACCAGTGAAGAAAGGTGCTGGCTTGAGTCTGTCATTGGGCATATTTCTAGTTTTTTTCATGGCTTTTTGACTGTGCACAGAGAGAGAGAGAGAGAGAGAGAGAGAGAGTTGGGGTTGGTTCGAGAGGGGGTGGGGAACTCGGCGGGGGAGGGCGTTGGGTTATTGGGAGGGAAGTGGTTGGGTCTTTTAAGCTTTTTATTTTTATTTTTAAATTTTATGTTATTTTATATATAAAAAATTTAGGGATTGGTTAATAGGTGGGTCCCACAATGGACACGTCATCAGTTAACATCTGACCAAACGGTCAACTTTAGTCAACTTAACGGAAGGCTTAAATTGGTCAGATTTGAAAACACTGGGGTGTAAATTGATGAAATTCAAATCTCAGTGCCATATCGAGAATGACACCAAACCTTTAGGGAGTCTTTTGTCGTTAGCCTTTTTTTTTCATAGACCCGTAATTGCTTTTTTAATAGAACCTTAAAGTTTCTAATATACTAGAATTTGGGCCTGGTTGCAATTCGGCCACCCCAAATCAAAGGTCTAGAGAGTAGATAGGAAATGGGAATCTGAACTAATAAACCAAACCGAACCAAGTTGGAAAAAAAACGTATTGACCCAAAAAGTCAACTTAGGCTAAAACCCTAAAATCAAGTTGAATAGAACTGGAACTGCATAGGTTTGGTTTGGTTCGATTCTTACCTTGTGTATGTTCCGATTTTGATTCCAATTCGAGGGGAAAACCGGATTGTGCCCACCCCAATAGTAGATTATCATTTCAACTCAAGTTATGTATCAGAGCCCGAAGTTAAAACGGAGGGGCCAAAAACTTTCAGGATACATAAGTAAGCTAGAGAATTAAAGTCAATTAAGAATATAATGAAAATGAATGAATGGAAATTCAAGGCGGGGAGCTCGGCCGGAATCAAATCCTAGAGACTTAGGAGGAACATATACCAATAAGGAAGGTTTCTTTCTGACGTCATTGATTATTAGCCAATTAATGGCCGAACTCCTAGGTCGTGATAACTCTATAAATAACAGGGATCAATAAAGATGATGACCTCTCAACACATTAGACAAACTACTTCTTTGTTTTATTCTTTATTTTCATTCCTTCATTCTAGGTTTATTATCTGGCTTTACTTTCGACTTCTCTTTCCACAACTTTCAGGTTCTTATTATGGCTTCTATAAAACATGAGTGACGTCTAGCATCACATCATGGTTACCCAAACTAAATAGAATGTGTAAGGATAACTATTCAATTAGGATTACAAAGTAATATGATCATTCTCTTTTCCTCATACTCTTTATTCACATTAATAGGATATGAAATTTGTGATATTCCGTTCCTAAATTAATATTTAATTCTTAAATTATTCCAATAAAAGACATTTTCACCCCAAGAGTATTTTAATGGGTTTAAAATTGAATTTTTGTTCTGGAAAGAATTTGGGGATTTGAGTATCATCGTTGCGTACAGTGCTTCAATACGAGTTTGTAGACGCCTAGTGGGCTCAAATCAGAGTTTTAACAAAGAAATTACGATCAACGGAAGTGCAGTGGCACAATCATAAATATTTCGAAGTCTGATTTTTTAAAAACCAGTCAGCCTTCTCTCTCTCTCTCTCTCTTGACTTTTCTCTCCTCTTGCTCTCTTCGGCGACGAAACCGCCTCTTTCGACGACTATTCCGGCGCCGTTCGGCCACCAAACGCGATGCCATAACTTGTAAAACGCTCCTCTCCATCTCCTTTACACGACCCACTAAATTTCCAGACCTGATTTCGAGCCGTGAAGCGACTGGAACGAGGGAAAAAATCTCGATTTTTTTTTGTAGCCGTTTTCGACGATTCCAACAACGGAATCCGACGATTGAGGTATGCTTCTTCATCCATTTTTCATGTTCTAGCTGTTTTGATAGTTGGTTTGGATCAATTTGGAGCCGTGAGTGTTCATTAGAAACCTAAATTTTGTCCGACTTTGGCAGTGTCTTTCGGCAATTCCAAGCTAAATTGGAGGTCGGCCAGTTATAAAAGTTGCTCCCCTAGTTGCCTTGATCACATAGGTATAGATATTGTTGGGTGATTTGAGAAATTTCCACCGTCGGAAATTTCTCAAGCCACCTAAGCCCTGCCGGCGTGTGTGGCGGCTCGTAGGCTGAGGTTGGGTGGCCCATTTGGTCCTAAAATGGTTCCCATGTCATCCCAAGCACGACGGTATGCTCGAATTTGAATTTGGTTATCGTTTGACGGTCGAATGGATTTTTACATATTAGGCGATGTCCAGGTTCGATATGTTCGGACCGTTAGATCGACTCCATTTCCAAATATGTTAATCTAGGAACCTCTAGGATTGTGTAGGAACTCACAAACAGAGACTCGGAGTCCCAGATACTCCGAATCAATATTTCAAAAATTACATAAAATGGTGATCGTCTGATCTTGCAATTGAGAACGATCTGACCGCTCGATCTGGACCAAACTTGCAGGACATGTTTAGTAAATTTTGTTGAATCCGTAGGAACTTTCAGATTATTAATCGGAGGTCTTGGACCCCATGGAGGACCGGGTTGACCAATATAAGAACTTAATCGTATATTTAATCTCGGGTCTCTTTAAAGCATTCCAACTCTCACTACTGTTGAAAATGGGCCTAGGAACTTGCTTAAGTTACGGACACGCACTTTAAGGCCGGGGGTCAGGGTTTGATTAAATATTTGCGGTTGAGCTATTTTATTAATTAAATATTTTAATCACTTAAGCTCCACCAAACCCGTAGGAAGGACCCTCAAAGGGTTAGGCGAGCTCGGACGCAAAGTGAGTGGACGTTTGTTTTATAAATGAATTTTATGCAGTAAAAGTTTTATTAATTGATCATGAATGAATTACTTATGGTTTTAGCTTTCCAAGCATACAGTTTGAATTCAAATGCTTTAATAAAATCGTGTTATGATTAAATGTGAATGGCTTGGAAGTTAGAAAATGAAATGGTAATAGGATTTCAGGATTGAGTGAGAAACAATATTATAATTTTCCAGGAAAGGTTTTTTAAACCACCATAGGTACCCAAAATGTTGCCTTCGGATATATTGATGTCCACAGACATCCTAGTTGCCTTCGGTTGAGTCAGTACGCGTTTGACAGTTGCCCCACGAGTCCTAGGAATACCCAGACCGTGAGGAGCGAGGAATGCGGGTCATGTTGACCAAGTGTCTCCTGAGTTCTGAGAGGAATTCGGGTTAACTTTGTGTTTTCGAGTTCTGCGAGGAGATGTCGCTTATGTGACACTTGGAATTGACGATATAATGTAGGAAATAAATAGAAAAATCATGGAATTGATGGATTTATGAAGGGTACACCTAGGTGGAAAAGAATTATTATTTTTCAATGCTTTCAAATGGTTTTAATGAATTGATTGAATGTATGAATGGTTATATGAATATAAATATGCATGCTTGATTTTTGTACGAATATAAAACATGGATTAAATGAATTTTCAGCTTGTTTTAACGGTGGGTTTAGTATGTTGTATTATATTTTCCAAAACTTTCTTTTGTCCACTCACGCTTTTAATGTTTTGCGCCCCCAAGCAATAATCGAGTACAGGAGCACCACCACCGGGCATTCATCACTCACCACTCATCCACTCCCATTATGTAGGATATCCTACTGTATTTGTACTATTTTTGTAAATTAAATTAATTAGTAGGCTCTGATATTGCCCTAGGATTTCTGTAAGGCTTGAGACCACATAGATTTGCTATTGGATTGTGTGTGTTCTAACATTGTGTATGTTGAACGCTTATGGATATAAGAATTGCATTTTGTACATGTGTAAATTATTGGGAAACGGGCAATTTACTGGGGAGACTCTACCGATTTTTCTGCAGAAGTCAAACCTTAATTTTTTTTTTTTTTTTGAGTTTTAGTTTAAAGGGAAATTTGGTCAAGTGTGTCCAGCACCTAACAAGTGTTGGATACGCATAGGGTTCGACACAGATACCAAACTGAAATTTGGGTTGGGTCCTATCAAAATTCATGTCAAACCCATATTATGATGATTCACGACTTATATGATTCATTTGAGCGTGATTAGAAACATCTTCCTTAATCAAGCTCACTACTCTGTCCAAAAAATTTCGTATCACATCTAAGGCCCTGTTTGGTTCACAGAAAGGATTTGATGAGAAATTATTTACCATGTCTTTTTCCAAGGGATGGGAAATAGAAGATTCCCATGTTTGGTAATGTTAAGAAAGTAACCAGAAAATACCACTTTATTTCCTTTTTGATGTTTGGTTTGTGTAGGAATGTAAGACAAAGTTGGCTTAATTTTCCAATTATACCCATATAAAAATATGAACTAAACAAGTGAATTTAAAATTGTTAGTGGGGATAAAATGGTTATGAAAAAGTGCATTTAATGCTGGCATTAGTTTTCCATGCAAAGGGAAAATGGAACCCAAGGATGGTGTAGGGTTTCATTTTCCTCCTATTTTCTCATGTGTCAGGCAACCATTTCGCATGTATGGACTTATCAAATGTGGAATATCAGAACCAAACACATCCTTAGAGTGTTCTCTCTTTACTGAGAGTTAAGATCCCATGTTATACACTCACATGCTCTTATGAATCAATCGAGAATCCCGAAGATGTCTTAAGTCAATTCCCGGATCGTGTTCGAAGATATGATATAAGTTAAAATCAACGATGAATTCATAAGGCAACCATGGAGCTTCATGTCTATGGATTAATTTTGCGTTATTATAACTTAGAAGTCTTGTTCAACATGTAAGTAAACTTTTCATACCAAATTTCTTGATTGATTACGTTCAATGTACTCACTCTCTAGCAAACACTCATACGCTTATGTTGGTGTCACCTACACGAATAACTTGAGACGAGTCATCCTCCCAATTGAGCAAATATAGTTCGTTTTGGGATGGTGAAAATTCACCCAACCCGGGCACCTCTCGAAGACGCCAAGGTGGAGAAAAGTAGTTGGGCGGGCTTGAGAAAAGCAGCTGGACGATTTTGAGAAGAATAAAGGCTGACTGGGCTTGAGAAAAATAGCGGCCGGAGCTCGAGGCCTGAATGCAGTTGGAAGACCTTGGAGCTTGGCAGCCAGGCTACATTCAAATGTGGCTGAGAACTAAGAGTCGGCGGCTCTGGAAGCTAGAGACACGGCCTGATGCGACTGGGCTTTTCCGGCCCACGCCCAAGGTTGTTGCGATCGGGTTTTGGTGGCTGGAAAAGTGGCTGGACTAAGTTAGAGCATGGCTGGAAGCTCGAAGGTGTCCAGATTGTTGAACCTTGGTTGCCGGATTGAAGAAGCTTGGCGGACGGGCTGCTCTTGATTGTGACCGGGCTAGAGACTTGAGTTACGGCTGTGACAATGAAGCATGATGGCTAGGCTGGAGCAATCCGGGTTGCACTCTCTTTGTAGCCCGACGAAGCTTGAAGGCAAAACCCAATCGGAATTGAGGCTGGATTTGGCAGCCGGTGTCCAAGGTTTTTGGCGGCTGGGATCTTGGGGTTTTTTTTGCAGCTGGGGCTTGAGAGATGGGATCGGATCTACTGGAGTTTTGCTGCCAGATTTGCTGAGGCTTTGCACCCGGATGGAGTTGAAAACCGAGATGCGGTCGGAATGGTTGCGCCTTGGGGTTTTTCGCAACTGGAGCTTTGGGGTTTTTTAGGCTGAAGCTTTGGAGCTTTGCAAAGATGCGGCTGGGCTAGATGTTCTTTAGGTTGAAATCTCTTTGTCTCATGGGGTTGGATTGAAGGATTTTGGGCAATTGGAACATGAGAGTTTTATTATATATTATATGTAATAAAAATGGGTGGCAATTTAAGAGAGCTCGGAGGTCCAAGCCCAAGCCACCGATTCAAGCCTAGGATTTCCGGAGGATTATATGCATGTGACGAAGGCCTCACAAGGAAAGAAATCATGGAGGTTGATAATAATTCAGAATGTTCCAAAGCAAGAAAGAATCAAGCATATTAGAATATCTCCATCAATGCAATTCCATGGATTTATGGGGGCCTCGAAAGAAAAGAAATTTTAAAAGAGTTGACATTTGGCCATTCAATGGCCAGCCCATGGGCCAACAGATGCCCTATATAAACTTCACTAAACGAAGGCAGAAGACAAACATCATCATACAGACAAACTTATTTTTCGTCTAGCACTTTTCTTTTCTTAGATTTAGGATTTGATTTTTCAAGCACCTAGTGTAGCAAGTTCTTCCATTTCCTAGTGTAAGTTTAAATTCTTGTTCAATTTACATTTTCTTGTCTTTTAAATTCAAGTTTATTTTAATTGCTTTACTTTTCATTGTTATCGCACTTTCATTAAGTTTAATTTAGTTTACCATTCTTATCGCTTTTGTTTCATTCGTGCTTTATTTATCACTTTGATTTATTTTATCGCACTTTACTTCTTGTCTTTACGTTAAAAACGTAAAAATCACTAAAACATTCATACGAAGCCTAACAATCCTCGAGCCCGAGGAAGTGAAAGAACCTAGGCCAAGAAGAGGTGCCCAAATTCGTGGCTTGGTGGTGGCACGCCCCGCACTCAAAAGAAAAGGACCAAAAGTTCATTTCGTTTGCAGTTCCGGCCGAAAAGAGGAAAACATAATTTGGCATGCCTAGTGGGACCACTAGGTTTTGTATGGTCGTAAACACTAGGGGGGCATCATAGAAGAGATCAAGAATTTGAAGAATCTAGACTTCAGTCGGAATCAGAGACAAGCATGGCTGGTTCACTTCCTATGAATACTTAGTCACAAAATGTTCCGATCGCTCAACAAGAACAAAATGGCCCCTGCCAAGCCACCGCCAACGGCCATGACCATGTGTTAGTTGAAGATGTTACGGAAGTCACTGGGGGACCAAATAGGTGCAACTAAGACACTTCTAGACCAAATAGGTCATAATGGACCTAACTTAAAATTTCATGGGGAAGATGAGAGTATTTATATTGCTATGATGTCATTTGAATTTGCTTTTGCCTTACTTTTGTTTGAAATCTCAAGACATTGTAAGTGCTTTGAATCTTGTTCACGTGACAGGACCCGACCCAAATTCCACTTGGGAATCCGAGCCGAACCATGTGCGTGTCCAACACCTGGCAGATGCCGGGCACAAATGACTAAATTGCCGATCTATTCAAATTCTCTGATTATTTTAGGCCCGACTTCTACCGAAAATTCGACAAAGTCTCCCCTGTAATTTGATTAGTTCCCAAAATTTCCACCTATTAGACAAACATATATGTATATTCCCAACTGCCAGCATGCATATATTTATATTCCAACAGTTAAATTTGAATCCTAGGGCAACACCAGAGCAACTAAACAGATTAATTTACAAGTATAACTCAATTATATAGAAAACCCTACATAGGGAAAGGGTGAAACATAAGGTGGAATCTGCTCGGTGGGGGCTCACTGGTGCATGCCTACTGCCTGGGGGCACAAAATATTGAAAAACATGAGTGGACCAAAAATAAAGTTTTGAAACTAACTATGAACGTAATAACCTTACTGTAAAAACAGTTGCAAAAACTTAAACAAGTTCTTTATCTATATTCGTACAGAAATCACGTATTCATATCTATATTTAGACATCCACTCACACGCTTATTCAAAACATCCTTCCGCTGTAGACATTCAAAATGAAATTTAGTCTACCACCTAGGCGTACTCATTTTATTTCCGTCAATTCCTTTATTTCCGTTTAATCCCACAATTAACTGTCAATTCCTCATCTCACATTTGTGACACGTCCTTGCAGGTCTCGATAAAATAAAGTCGACCGGAGCCTTAATCCTCGCAAGATTCAAGGGACATTTAGCCAGCCTGATCCGCATTCCTCGCTTCGCACGGTCTGGGTACCCCTAGGACTCGTGGGGCAACTGTCAAACATGCTGACCTAATCGAATGCAACCAATTTATCTAAAAGCAACTGAAATACGGAAGGAAACATTTATTATATTTGGGTACCTAGGGTGATTTAAGAAAATATATATTTCTGGAAGGTCTGGAATAAATAAAACGAATTCTTTTTATCTTAAAACTCTGCTGCCATCCCATTTGATAGTTCTCTGAAATTCTTATTTTCCATATTCTTTAAACGTTCTCAACTCGACATCATATAAATAAAACATTTAACCTCAGCAAAATATGCTAGAAAACTCTAGCTATTTAATACTTATTCAATATCAAATAATGAAATTGAATTGCATAAATTCATTGATGAAAACAAAAGTCCACTCACTGCTGGTCCGAGTTAGCTAGACCTTTGGAAGATCCCTTCTGCGGGTCTGCCTGTGCCCAAGTGCCTGATTAAACCATCATAATATTTTATTAATAAAATTCTCAATATAATCTTTAATGAAAAACCTTGACCCCTGGCTCCTAAATTTGCGTGCATTAACTTTAAGGTCATTCCTATGCCCACATAAACTTTTCTCATGTTTAGAATAGTCTAGAAAAGATCCGGGACTCAAAAAGTGATAAAGTCCCAAAAAAGTCAACCCGGGACCTCGTGGAGTCCACGACCTCCAAATTCTGATCCGAGAGTTCCTAAAGGTTCCAATATGCTTAGGACACATGTCCCGAGAGTTCAGTCTCGATCGGACAGTCGGATTGCTCACGATCGCACAATCGGGCGGTTATTGTAAACATAACCATAAGGTTGTCAATTTCGAAGTATCCGGGACTCCGATTCATAATCCGTCGAATCCAACACGATCCTGAAAATACAAGGTACAACATACAGGAATTTGGGTTCGATCTAACAGTCCAAGCATATCAAACCCGGAAATCGCACAATAGGCGAAATCCGTTTGAGACTCAAACGATATCCAAATTGAAATATGAGCACACCTACGTATCGTGACAACTAGGGAATTGCACTTGGACACAATGCCCCTCTGCTATAGTACCCACGAGCCGCCACACGTGCCGGCATCACGTGAGTGTCCAAAGCGATATTGTTCGTTGGAATACTTCAAAATCAAGGGCCACCTTCCCAACTATAGATACTACTCAACGAGTAGAATATTTTATCCAACTATGGAGAGGTCCAATTTGGACTTCAACCGGCCGGAATTTCACTTTGAAATCCGGCCAAAACCTAGGTTTGAAATCAAATCCCAAAACACTACAATCGTGCAATTCCTACCCAACAGACAGCTAGGGCTTGTAGAGAGGGTTCAAAAACATACCTGATTCGACATAGGAGCTCGTCGAAAAGGCCGTGGCGTCATCGGGTACAACCGGAGAAAAAAACCAGTCAAAATCATGGCAGGAATTTGAGGTTTCTCGCAGGAATTTTGGGTGCAGCTTGACTGGGACGTCGAGTTGGTTCGAATGTGACCGGCCTTACATCCTGCCGTGGCCGGATGGCCATGAATCAAAGAGAGAGAGAGAGAGAAAGAGAGAGAGAGAGAGAGAGAGAGAGAGAGAGAAAAAAAGGGTTTTCTGATTTTTCGAAAACGAACTTCGAGTTATTTATGGTTATGCCACTGAGACATTTTTTATTGCAATTTTTTCGTTACAACTCCAATCTGAGCCCATTACATGACTACGGACTCGGCTTGACGTGCTCTACGCAGCGATACAACTAAAATTCCCAAATTCCTTCCTGATCAAAAAGTCAACTTTAACCCTCATAAAATATTCTAAGGGCAAAATAGTATTTTCCCAGAATAAATTAAAAATTAAAAATTGATTTAGGATCGGGTTGTTACATGACGAGTTGAGAATTAACGGTTGGAATGATTTTATCAAGAGTGTGCGATTATTTTGTGAACAGCATGACATTAATGTACCTGATATGAGTGCCCATCATAAAATGGGTAGAGGTCGTTCTGGTCAACAAAAGGATTCTCTTACATTTGAGCATTATTATCATATTGATGTATTGAATTATGTAATAGATTTTCAATTAGTAGAATTATATACTAGATTCCCAAAGCAAACAATTGAACTTTTTTTAATCTTAGCTCAACATGTTAGTAGTATGTCCTTAAAGCCAACTAATTATGTGATAATTAATGTTCATCACATCTTTTGCACTGACTAATTAAGTTATTCATTAGTTATTTTCAAAATCATGATTATTCTATATTAAGAATGTAAAACAACTATAGTCCTAGGAATATGAAAGTGGACATGAGAACTATGTAGTAATGAGATTGCATACATTGAGACTTATCATGGTCCCTAGTCATATCCTAAAAAGTTTTTGGTCGTAGGAATATCAATTGGGCATTAATATTCCGCCATGACCAGTGCATACAATATCTTCTAAAAATGTAGGGAATGAGGAGGTCCTCAAGTCATTGAGTGTAGTGACACCAAGATATGTGTGTAGGTGCTTGCAGGAGAACGAGTGTACATTGAATACGATTAAATACATAAGTTCTAGAATGAAAGTCTTTACTCACTTGTCAAACTAGAACTCATAGATCGCAATGGTGCAAACTAAATCCTTAGACCTAAGACATCATAGATGTCTTGGGACTATGTTGTTCATCTTTGAGTGACAGGACCTGCCCCGAATTACTCGAAACCCGGGATGAATCCTGTGGAATTCCCGACATCACATCGATGCCGGGCTCACTTTTGAAACTATAACCTCTTTTTCAAAAATAAGGAAGAAGGATATGAGACTTTCTGCTGAAATTTCGGTAGAGCCTCCTCTGTAAATTGAGCATTTCCCAAATTTTCAACCTGTTAAAAAAAATATACAATTAATATCCACAACTGGCAGCATGCACAAGTTAACCTTCAAGCAGTTTACAAACTAGGCTTCCAGCCTTCAAATAAATCAAGGCAGCATGACTAGCAATACAACAACTACCATCTATGAATTATCACCAATAGTCCCAGGGGTCTCGGCCCATTATACCATATTATCAACCCTAAAATCAAACATTTATTCC
The DNA here is from genome assembly GCF_902201215.1 of Prunus dulcis. Lineage (NCBI taxonomy): Eukaryota > Viridiplantae > Streptophyta > Magnoliopsida > Rosales > Rosaceae > Prunus > Prunus dulcis. Next base: position 19,299,847 of record NC_047650.1, on the reverse strand, counting down.
AAAAAGGACCTCAGACAGGTCGAGACCACGTACACTATTTAATAAAATACAATCAAGTGATAACTGAGAAGCAAGCAAACATTTAATCTTGCTCAAGTTTAAATTGAGCTTCAGGCGTACCAACATAATCAAAACAGCCACGTACCAACATAATCAAAACAGCCACGTTAAAATCCATTCACATACTCAGAATCGATCAAACCTTTTTAAATATAGTTTATTTCGCGGCTGCACCCGGGTAAGACCCCAGGCAACCTATGTACCTCTTTTGAGAGATCAAGCCACACGTAGTTCTTCCGACAAGAATCCCAGTTCCAATAACGTACAAACAATTACAGCAATACAAAGTAGTAAATTCTAGTATTATCCTTTTTCCTTTTTCTTAAAATCACCTCATACCAAACATAATCCTTTTCAAAAATCAAACTTTCCCAACATAGTATAATAATCCTCTATTCATCTCCCTATTATTTTACTACATGCCTGAAGATCCAACACCACACGTAGTAAAATAACGATACCCAAGTATACAGATCTTTTATCACACACCGGATAATCCAACGCCACGTGTGAGGAGCTAATAACATAATCATAATGTCTCACACGCCAGAATATTCCAACGCCACGTGTGAGACCTAGTAATCTCATGTTCTTCCCATACGTCGAAAAATTTCCAACACCACGTATGGGAAGTGTCTCACACGTCGGAATATTCCAACGCCACGTGTGAGACCTAATAATCATATGTTCTTCCTATATGTTGGAAAATTTCCAACGCCATGTATGGGAAGTGTCTCACATGCCGGGATATTCCAACGCCATGTGTGAGACCAGATAATCACATAATCTTCCCATACGCCAAAAAATTTCCAACGCCACGTATGAGACTAGATAATCATATGTTCTTCCCATATGTCGGAAAATTTTCAACGTCACGTATGGGAAGTGTCTCACACGCCGGAATATTTCAATGCCACGTGTGAGACTAGATAATCACATATTCTTCCAATACGCCGGAAAATTTCCAACGCCACGTATGGGAAGTCTAGTATCTGCGGGATGGTACTCAACATATATAATCCGTATTCCGAATGAAATTCTCAAATATCCAAACTAATAATAGAGATATTCATAATTTAGCGATACAAGTCGATAGTAGAATGCAACGTAATTTAATCAATGGAATTTATGTTATTTTTAAACTAACGATCATGCACATAAGCATAAATTTCATAAAGATCCTAAAACAACTTAAATAGAAATCAACACTTGTTTTCACACAAATTCCATAAAATACTGTACCCTACAATTAGAAATCAACACTCGTTTACAAGGTTATCCTACTTAATTTTTGAAGGGTGAAACTACCTCGGAAGACTCATGGTTTACAATTTGAAAATTTCTAACGGTTCCACAAGGCCTATGATATACGTCCTGTAAGTTTGGTCCGAAACTGACATCGGATCTCTCACGATCACACGATCGAACGGTTATCGTAAAATGCAAACTTTAAGTGATTGAATCGGAACATCCGGGGCTCCGATTCATGATCCGTGAATTCCTACACGATCCTAGGGATGTCTAGATTACCATACTTTAAATTCAAGACGATCCAACGGTTCAAACCTATTAAAATCGGATAACGTACAGTAGGCAAGATATGTTCGAGACTTAAACGGTATCCAAATTGAAATCCGAGCACACCTACGCGCTCGTGACAATACGAGGATCTCATCAGGACAAATATGGCATCACCACCTTGCCCACGCATCGTCACAAGCGCCGGCAGCGAGTTGGTGTGTAGAGTAATTTCCGACGACGGAAAAACTCCACATCACCATTCATCCTTCCTACCCTAGCTACTACTCGAGGCGAGGATCATTTTATTCAACTACGGGGGGGCCCAATTTGGATGGCAACCGGCCGAAGCCAAAACCTAGATTGAAAATTGAATCCCAAAACGCCACAATCGTTCCAATCCTACACAACAAGCAGCCAGAGCATGTAAAAAGAGTAAGAAAGCTCATTTGTTACACCGAGATTGGGCGGCCATGGCGGCGGCATGACGACGGAGGAAAACCAGTTCAAACCAGTCAAGATTGCCGGCGAAACTGGAGCTTTTCGGCCAAGAAAAGTGGTGGGTCAAGTTCGTGGCTTCGAGAGGAATCGATCAGGATAGGTCCCGGCCCTTGCCGTTTCCGGAATTGAGAGAATCGAAGAGAGAGAGAGAGAGAGAGAGAGAGTGACGGTATATGGGAGAGAGAGAGGAGAGAGAGGAGAGAGAGGGAACTGCGCACGCCATGAGAGAGAGGTAGTTTTAGATTTTTCTAAACCCAAGTTCAAAATATTTACAAGTTTGCCACTGGACTAATTTTGGTCGCCATTTCTTCGTTACAACCCTGATTCGAGCCTACCGTGTGCCTACGGACTCGTCTCAGTACGACCTACGTAAACATACCACTCAGTATCCCAAAATCCGTCCGAATTAAAAAAAGACCAAAACCCTACACCAAGGGTAAATTTGTAATTTCACACTTAAATTTAATTTAATTCAAATTTATTAATATTTTTGGGTCGATATGTTACATTGAGGACACTATACAATTGTTTTGTAGAAGACATAATAATCAAATGGTGTTTATAAGGACTCTCAATAAAATCATGAAGGTAAATAAATGTACAACAATGAATTTCTATTCTCAGTCAAGAGAAAGAATACTCCAAGGATATGATTGATCAAATCTTTGCTCAAAGTAGTGGATATATATATATATATATATATATATGAAAGAAGAGGTCTCCAAATCTTACCAGGATAACCATATAAATGAATAATTCAGATTAGGATATTTGACAATAGATTCTATTATCTAACAATGTGAATAAAGAGTATTATAAAAGAGAATGATTCAATTGCACGGTCATTCCAATTTGAATAGGTTCTTTACTACATCATATTTAGCATAACCATGACATGCTGATGGGCGTCAACCATGGTTTATGGAAGTCCTGAAAGGTTCAAACTTTGTTAACCTTCATCAATAGGAAGAATTAGATGGTGAGATTTAATTCGCAAGTCAACTCAGAGAAGTTGAGTCAATCCACTACCTTGCTAAAAAGAACCTACAGATCACACACCTAGAAATGTGATTAAAGGAACAAATGAAGAGAAAAGAAGCTTAAAGTCAACAATCAATGGTCAACGGTCAAAGGTCAAAGTCAACAGTCAAGTCAAAGTTAACATGTTTGACCAAAGCAATTGACCGAGTCAAATCCTTGTTGTCAGATGTCCATACATACTCTTCCTATTCATAGTTCAATTTGAATTAAGGTATATATATGATATTTTAAATACATGTGACACTATATTATCGTAGATGTGGGCTCCATATATATGCCACATCAACAAACTAATGGAGTTTTTTTTAAAATAATTTAAATTTTATAAAATGAAAAAATGAAAAAATGAAAAAACTAAAAGTTTAGGGTTCATAAATGGTCCTCAAGATTAAAATCTTTATATAAATGGTTTTTTCATTTATAAATAATTTTAAAAAGAAAACCCAAAATTTTATGAATTTTAAATTAAAAATAAAAAAATTCGTAGGGACCATTTGTGATAGGTGTGTGAACTTTAGGGATGTTTTGTGATATATATGTATGTCACGTCAGCAAACTAATGGAGTTTTTGATGGAACCTAATGGCAGAGACCATTTATAAATGCACATACTAACCTTGAGGACCATGAGTGACACAAAAAAAACTTTAAGGATGCAATCTGATAGTTTCGTAAACCTTAGAGACGTTACTAAAAAGGTCATCTTAAAGACTAACAAGGCCACATAAAAACCTTAATGATCAAAAGTTATAATTTCGTTAATCTCAATGGCTATTTGTAAAAATAACTCAAACTCAATAATAGCTAAATTTTGACACACAACAAAATGAGGACCAAACACCCCTACAAAATAATACAATCAAAACTTAGCAAAAAATTCAACAACCAAATAAAGATGGAGAATGCGTACAACTGCCGCACCATTGACCAGACACAAGACTAGTTAGAAAAACAAAATGAAATGCAATATTATATGATCACATTTCTATCTTCTCCAATATAATTTTAGGATTCAGCATGGAGATTTGGAGACTGCGTAAACCCTTCTAGGCGTACAAATCTTAACACGCTTTACCAAACTACCCTCACCACCCTTCAAAATTTCACCACTAGAACAATGAAACACACCGTAATTACCGCGGCCGTCTGCAAGGGTAATTAAGTCATGAAAAGTGACAACGATGAAAACAAATTGCGACTTTTAAATTACACACAGAGGACGCCCAACGGTCCAACTTTGACTCTCTCGCTCTAGAAAAATTCTCTCTGGAATGCTGGTCATCTACAAATTCAACTCCTCGCGCATGGGTTTCCCAAACCCTGAAAACCCTAAACACCTGTTACTTGAAACCCTTGGAAGACCGTTTAATTTCTGATTCAATTGCACTCGAATTTCCAAAGTCCCAACGCCATCATGGAAACGGTGTCGTTGGATTTCCTGGTCCCGTCCTTATGGGAGATCGAGGTCACAGTGGCTGCCTCCGTCTTCGTGATCTTCGCTTACTGGTTCTTCACGTACAGGGGCGGCGGAGGTGGATATGCTGATCGCCCAGTTGTGGACAATTCTGGTGCTTTCGGAGATGCCATTGATGACAAAGACAAGGTCAATCCGCTAATTTGATTTTCTCTTTACTTTGATTTTGATTATCAAATTTCGAACCTTCTGTGTATGTTTATAGTGTTTTCTTTTGGGTGGGTAGTATGCTTGTGAATTGTGTAGCTTCATATGATTGTGCTTCATATTCTGGAACTAGATGATAAAGTCAAGGTCAACTCAGTAAATGAACTTTGTTTTCTTTTTTTTGGTTAAAAAGCTGAATACTTACTTCAATACTTCATTGAAGGCCAGCGCAAGCTTTCTTGTTGTTTTGTTTGTTCTTTTTTGTGCGAGTTTTATTGGGTTTTGATGATAAAGACAAGGTCAATTCGGTCCTTATTAAATTTTTATGCATGAAATTTCCCTCCCCCCCCATTTGCAATAGTTATGTTGATATATTTTGAAAGATTGTCAGGTTTGGTTCTTTCTTGCTTATAGTTATGTCAATTGGTTTCTGCTTTCCATGATTATCGTCTATGGTAGTAGACCAGTTCTTGATTTTTGTTTCTTTGGTTTTCTATCCAAAGTTCTTCTTTTGGCATATAGAAACAATGAAGTTTGGTTAACTTTGTTCTAATATTTTTAATGCGTATTTGTCGGTGTTTGTAGTAATTAATGCCATCTTTGTGATAAAACGAGGTCAGCTGAAGTCATTTCTAATCTTTCCTTTCTATTGGGTGCGTGTGTTTCAGAAATCAATATTTTAGGAATCCTAAAACCAATTCTTTGGTGGTGTTAATTGAAACCGAGGGGATCTAGCATTGTATTCCAGTGTTTGAAATGCGGGGAATAGAACTGTGTTTATAAAGATACCGCAGAGCTTGAAGAAGCGAGCCCCTTTCAGACAGCAGTGTTTTACTTTTTGGAAAAACAAATAGAAGGGCATAATTGTTATTTTGATTTGTGGTTAACACCAGGGATGGGTTTAGGAAATTAACCCCTTCCCTTGGGAACACATAACCTTCATTTTTGGGTTTTGGATACCTATGTAAAAAGTCAAATGCAGAGTAATTTGCACTTACCAGACGTGCAATGCATTATTAGAAAATGCTAAATCATTCTTGGCCTTAATTCCATGCAACAGACACAACCTCATTATCAGATTTTTCTTCTTGTTGAAATTTGGACTTTTGTTGTTGCTGTTGTTTAGCATTATTATCTAATTTCTGCATTTATGGTTATCATTGTCCTTGATGCAAAGTCAGTAAGAGTCTGGGAAATACGTTATTGAGTTTGTGGATAAATCATGAATAAAAGAATTTAGTAATTCCCTTCATGTAATAACTGCTTTTGGAGTCCTTTTTTTAATAGTTACTCTATTTTCCAAACAAAAAAAGAAAAAACAGAAGGAAGTTTACCATATGAAGTAGCATTAACCCCACGAGAGTAGCTCCTGAAATTGTGGGTGATAAAGAATTGTTCTTGACAAACAACAAAATTGGAAACTAAGTCTGCCTTCCTACACTTGTTTCGGTTACCGTTAGATTCTGTGTTGTGCGGAAAGGCTAATTATTAATCTAAAGAAATCTTTTGAGGGTTACTTATGTTGATCATGAGGTGGTGAGCGACCAAAATGATATTTTGTCGATCTTAATTGTATACATGCTGTCTTCACACATTGTTGTTGGGCATCCGTTAATGTCGCAAGATGCATTTTCATATGCAGCCTGTTTCCTTGAATAATTTTTAACTTGTTTGACATGCAGTTCTGCACTTATTTTGTAGATCCAGTTGAAAGGAGATCTTCAAAACAGTTCTGCATATTTAATCAAGGTATAGCATGATTGATTCTGGGGTGGTTGCTTGAATAGATGAAGACCTGGATATAATAATTGGAGTTGTTTCCTTATTTATGTATTTTGTTGTTTGCATAATGTTATTTATTTATTTATTATGAGATGGTGCACTACTTTCCAGCTGGAACTGTTGGCTGCTAAGAATCTCATTGGTGCAAACTTAAATGGCACGTCGGATCCCTATGCTATGATCACTTGTGGAACAGAAAAGCGATTCAGGTGACCTGATTCTGGTTCTCTTTGTTTGCCACTTTTTACTTAATTATGGTTAAAAATAGACAGATAAATATATGTGTGTATGTATTTCTTACATTTCATGAGAAGGTTTTATTTACTTTTGTTGCTGGTGCAGTTCAATGGTCCCTGGTTCGAGAAATCCTTTGTGGGGAGAGGAGTTTAATTTTTCTGTTGATGAGCTTCCTGTCAAGGTACCTATCATGTTTTGTAATTTTTATCTGTTGGCACTGTCAAGAATGTAATTGTGAGGTTCAATAATGACAAATGCATTTTTCAAATAATTTTTTTTACTGAATCAACTGAAGTTTAAAGTTCTACATCTTGTGTTGGTTTCCTTTTTTCTTTTATTTATTATTTTTTTATTGATAAACTAGGTTCAACCTTACATATAATATATCTTTATTTTTCCAATAAGCTATACAGGAAACCTGGTTGTAATGTAATGTTTGTAAGGCTTACCTGGTGCTGTAATTTCTGTGCTCCCTGCATTTCTGTTAAAACTAATGAACCAATGTTTCTTGTCCTTTTGAGGCCTTATAGTTTCATTGTATGTTGTCTCTGCAGATTAATGACCTAGTTGATTTATTTATGTAGGATTGGTTTATTAAACTGATGTATTTTCCGTTTGCCCTTGCAGATTAATGTGACAATATATGACTGGGATATAATATGGAAAAGCACTGTTCTAGGTTCAGTGACTGTTCCAGTTGAAAATGAGGGTCAAACAGGTGCAGTATGGTATACATTGGATAGCTCATCGGGGCAGGTAGTTCTTTCTGCATATTACCTTTTTGGGTTTAGTTTTATCATTTGTATGGTTATTTCTATGATCACTATCCTTGTACAAATCAATTAGAATCTTGTTTTGTCTTGTCAGGTGTGTCTCCACATAAAAACAATAAAACTGCCTGTGAATTCTTCAAGGTAGTCTTTTTAGTTTATATCTTTCTAACATTTTCTTTCAGTTTATCTTTGGAGCCATTATCCTATGCCTGTAAAGTCATAAGTTGAAGTCATCACTAGCGATGGTTGTGCGGATTTCATAATCATATATTTTGCCTTTTTATATCAATCCTAGAAATAAATATATTTCACTGTGTTTCATTTCATGTGATTTTCTGTTTGTATGATATGATGATATTAAATATTTGATTCCAATCATGCTTTAACAGTTTTATTTTTCCCTTCGCTGCACATGATGGGACTACACCCTTCTTACACTAAGACAGCTCTCTTTCTTTTTCCTTTTTTTCTATGCATGCCTGGTTGAGTCATGAGAGTAGGCACTGGATTAAAATATATATATATTTTTTTAATGTTATGGTTGCAATCGTTAATATAATTTCTTTAATTGGTATTATTGATGGGAGCTGATTTTCCAACTCCTCTTGCCCACTTACACTCCCTTTTGTTTTTTTAATACTTTTGTAATTACCATTAAAAGGGAGTGTAAGCGGACAAAAGGGGAGTGGGAAAATCAGCACCCTTATTAATATGTCCTAATTACCATGCAATTAGTGGTAGGGCTATGAATGGCTATGCTGGAGCTAATCCTCGAAGAAGGGTACCTTCAGATAAACAAGGGCCTACAGTGGTTCATCAAAAGCCAGGCCCTCTCCAAACTATATTTAATCTACTTCCAGATGAGGTGAGTTGAGTGGAACGTGTTTGGCAATGTTTATATGTGAAACTCTTAATGACATATATCTATTGTACATGTACATGATTGTTCGTTTAATTATGTCTAGTTGTTCCAGTCGTGGGACTAATATAGTATCTGTTTCAGGTTGTGGAACATAGTTATTCATGTGCACTTGAGAGGTCATTCTTGTATCATGGCCGTATGTATGTCTCTGCATGGCACATTTGCTTCCACTCTAATGTGTTTTCTAAGCAAATGAAGGTTAGGCTATTGTTATTTTCTATCAAGTTTAAGCCAATATCATAAGACATTGTTTCTTTTTGAATCATGAGAGACTAATTTAAAAAGTTTGACAGTGCTCCTAATTGATTATAGTTTTCACTGTTTTGTCATACTCATATCTTCATATTACTGTCCTTGTCTTTAACATTCATTAGCAGTTCAACATATTGCATGATAAAGTAATTTTGACTCTTAACAACCATCCTACATAAATGCTTTAGATTTCACAGGATCTTATTAGTCTTTAAATCTGGGAAAATATAATAAGGAATTAGGATTAGGGTCTGCAACAGTTTGGTCCATATCTTTTAAAAATTGGGAAAATAACCTTAAATTTACGAATTGTTATGCCATTAGTCAGTTCGTTTGTCAAACTATCAGGTTAGCTCCTATTTTTGTGGGGCAATCGGTGGCATGATATTTTGGTTATATGGATGTTAGATTGATGCCACCACGTGAGCCATTTTTCATCCCTTTCTGTGTCTAGAAGGTTAAGTTTTCTTTGAGAAACGTTTGTATTTGTTGTCCAATGGCATCCCTTAATCCATGTTTCATTGATCTGGCGTTCAAATAAGCAAAACAATGGGTTGAGTGCTAAGTCAAAAAACAAAGGTTGGCTTGACGGTTTGACTGTAAAAGGGCCTACTGTATGGATTTGTAGGGTTATTGTCAATTTTAAAAGACAAAGACCAAACTGTCACTTACCCCAAACCACAGGGGTGCAAAGTATCATTGACCCCTTTAAATTCATCATGGATATTGTTTTACTTATCTCAACAAGTGCTTTCCAACTTGAAAATTTATGGACAGTTAGACGTTTAGGAAGAAAGTTATGATATTTTAAAGTTGCTTAAAAAATCAGTGGCATATTTATAATTTTCCTTTTTAATCAACTTTGAAATATCATAACTTTAATATTACTATTTGAATTTTTTTTTTTTTGTAATAGACTATGTTCTTTGGATTTCTTGACTCACAATCTCAAAAAGGTATGCCCCTTAAAAATATCAGTGGCATATTGTTTTATTGCATGTCATTGGATTGATTTATTGTTTTTTTTTATTTTTAAAATTTTTGGCAGATGTATGATGGTAACCTTTAAATGTCATTTAGAATTTCTAATATCATGTGCTTTTTTTCACTTTTGACAGGTCATCATACCATTTGGTGATATTGATGAGGTGCTCTCTCTCTCTCTCTCTCTCTCTCTCTCTCTATATATATATATATATATATTCTCTCTCTAAGGTTACAGGGTTGATTAATTTGCAATGCTTAATCCTGTGGAATTTATTGTTAAAGATTCGGAGGAGTCAGCATGCATTCATTAATCCTGCTATAACAATTATACTTCGCATGGGTGCTGGTGGGCATGGTGTGCCTCCTTTGGGGAGTCCTGACGGTCAGTGATTAGTTCTAAACACTTTTAATAGGGACTTTTTTTACTTTTAGTCTTTGTTTTAGACGAGCTTCAAAATGCGAGCTTACGTTTAACAGCATTTTCAAACTTTGTTTCTGTTATTCTATAGACTATGTGCTGTATCTGTACTGTTTTACCAAAATAGAATATAGAGCTCTTCGCAAACAAACAACTAGGATATGGAACTTCAGCGCTGCATTTCATTTTATTTCTTCTTGTTTGTCTTTTTTCCGGATCTGTAAGGTTGAATTGGGCCGGCTAGCTAGGTTGAGTTTTTAGAGCCTATTGGAGCTCAGCCTGCTTTGTATAGCTCTATTTCCAAGTTAATCTGGGTATCGTATCAGATCTTTTAGCCCAAGCTCACAATGTCTTTTATGATTGTCTATGGGCTGAGTTTGGGCCAACCTAAGGTGGAAAGGTTATCTTAAGTTTCTCCAACAATTTGTTTTCTTTTGACTCTTAACTTATTAGCCATAGGCACTGGACCCTAAACCTGCAGGTAACATGTTGATGACTGGACCACTATCCTCTTCTATTCCTGGTAGATTACTTGTCCACTTTGCTGCACAGCACCTCTTATGAAATAAAATTTCATCTTATCGTTTAACAAAAAAACAAAAACAACTTGTGCTAATTACCAGTTGCACAACGGTGGGTGGGTTCGTTTCAGAGTTGAATATTGCCAAGCATTATGTGCTTGTCTTCTAATTAGGCGTAATGCTGGTGGTGTAGGAGCACTCACAGAGGTATTTAGGGGCTTTGGGAAGGCTACTTGATACTTAGAGAGGAAAAGAGGAAGATAACCTAAAAGGCCATAATATACACATAGTAAATGAACAAAACCAACGGCCACAACATTAGCCAATTAACAAATCTGGATAGTACAAAAATTCCCTTTTCGAGTTATAGTGAATATAGCTTATAAAATATAAACCTGACCACTTACTAATATAGATAAACCAAAATGAGGACTCAATAATGACTGAAGTGGACTGTGAACAAGATGATCTTTAAGCAAGTTTTTTTTAAAAAAAATTTATAAACAAACTTTTAGTTGTCTGCATAAGTTGGTATATGGGTGTTGCATTAATTTGAATTTCTCAAGAGTGTTTTTTATTTCTCATACAAATGCTAAATTTTTGTTTCGTTCTGTATGTCCTGACAGTAAGTTGGCTTTTCGATGGTGAATTCTTCTTTTGCATTTTCATTGAAGTGCTGGTTTTCAAGTTTTAATGTTGTTTTTTGAATCTATTGTGGATTCTTTTTTATTCTGACCGTTGATCATTTAAAATGAGTTTAGGTAATGTACTTGTTCAGAGTGCAGATGGGAGGACAGTGCTTTGATTTATTGGTCGTGTCTAAATTGTGAATTTTGTTTCTAATCTTCAATATTTCTCATTTCAGCTTCTTATAAATATTGAATCATATCATAAGATCCTCTCATTAGACCTGAGTTGCATGAAGCTTCTGTAAAAGTGCCTCTTCCAGTTTCTTGATTGCATGTAAGCTTTGCAGTGTATTCTAATTTTGTTCATCTTTTTTCTTGTTTTTCCCCATTGGTGTCTTTCCTGGATAAATTTTTGTTTGTATGACTTGCATTGAATCAGACTTATTCACAATTGTTTCGTTTGGTGTCTCTAGTACAAAGTAAATGCACATTCTATGGTTGATGTCTTATGTACGGGCTTTTATATTGACTTGTTTTTCCATATGAGTTATGGTTTTTATGTTCTTTAGTCTTTCGTTTTATTTTTTACTGTATGAGCATATTTATTTGGAGTACTCTTGGGAAAAATCATTAAGATGAATTTACCTGTTAATGCGTGTTTTGTGGTTTTATCGCCTTGCCATTTTCAGGTAGAGTGAGATATAAATTTGCATCATTTTGGAACAGGAATCATGCATTTAGAGGTCTCCATCGCACAGAAAAGAATTACCATGCAATGTTAGAAGCTGAGAAGAAGGTTGATACCGTGTATTTCATGAGTTTTGTTGTCTACCTGGGTTAATGTTTTTGAAGTTCACTCATGTTTTATCTACTAGAGAGAGCTGGAGCCTGATCTAGCTTTGACAGAACTGAACTTTATAACTCAATCATGTTAATTTTATATCACCAATTACTATAATCATGAAAATGTTGATGTAGTAAAAAAACAAATATCTTTCTTGTGTTCTTTTGATATAGTGTGACAGAAGCATCCTGACGGGGCCACTGAAATTCTGTGGCTTTAGCGTTCACAAGATCAATTTCAGCGGCTTTGGCATTTACAATATCAAGTTTGCACGTGCATTCTTTCAACGTGTATTTAAATCTTAGAAGCAATTCCACTCTCATTGAATCCTGGCTTTGCCTGTTTTACATCTGTTATTGATTTTTAAAATGCGAATCTCCCCCTTTTATTTATCCATCATGCGTTAGCTTGCTGATTCTTTCCCTCTACATTGCTTGAAATGGTTGGATGGAGAATTTTTTATTTTTATTTTCTTTTGATATGTACTCTCTGGTATATAGGAAAAGGCAGCGTCAGCACTGCGTGCACATAGCAGTTCTGTAAAAGGAAGTCAGGCTAAGATTCCTGAAGATATCATCCCCAAAACTGGAAAGCTTCCAGCTTTTATCAAGGAAGAAGTGATAACTAGTATATATAATGTATGAATCATTTTAGTTTGTTTTCCACCATTATATTAGGTATGTTAATCAGTTATTAATAAACAGTGTTTCTTCCAGGATGTTTTCCCATGCACAGCTGAGAAGTTCTTCAATTTGTTGTTGAGTGATGGTTCAAATTATTTACATGAGTATCGTTCAGCACGAAAAGACACTAATCTTGTTGTAAGTACCTTTTATTTTAAATAGTGCATGTTGATTACATATCGGAATTTTGTGAATTTATGTGCGGGGTCTTGGTTGCAAGCTTTTCTTTCCTAATCCCAATATTTGAGTCTGATGGTTTCGTGGCTAGTAATCGTGTAGGATAATTAGTGGTACTGTGTAGTTCTTTCAACCTAGGAGAATAGTGTTTTTTGACTTCTAATCTGAAATTTCATTTGTTGATAAAGTCTTAATAAAATACTGTTCTATTTTCTAAGAATCTAAGATGGGCATCTTGTCTGTCCTGTGTACTTTTTACTATTAAAATCTTGTTTCCCTATCGAAATAAAATAAAATTTCTTGTTTGTTATATTTTCAGATTGGACAGTGGCATCCCGCAGATGAATATGATGGTCAACTCAGAGAAATAACATTCAGGTGCATTTGTAACAGTCCCATGTGCCCCCCGGATACAGCCATGACAGAATGGCAGCATGCTGTTTTATCACCAGACAAGAAAACACTGGTGCAGTGACTTTTGCCTGCCCCTTCTTTCATTGTGTTGTTTCTAGTGTTAGATTTTCGAAATGTAGTAATATTCTTTGTAGTAACATTATTTGTTCTTTCATTAGTTATTTTAAATTTCCTTTTATTTTTTCTTCTGAAGTTCTTTGCTATCTTTTTATTTTTTTATGTTTTATATTTCTTATTTTCTCAGATTTTGCTCATTGTTTTAGGTGTTTGAGACAGTGCAGCAGGCTCATGATGTTCCATTCGGGTCTTACTTCGAGGTATGCAATACATTGATGATGCTTTTTTGCTTTTCAGATGTAATATTTTCTGGATCCTGATTTGAGATTGGTATGTGTTAGAATTCGTGATATGATTTTATCCTTCTTATTTGACAAAATAACGATGTCTTCAGTTTATTGTTAAACCAAGGAAGAAAAACCTAATGAGTTACATTACTAGCACTTGGGAAGTTTTGGTACAGATGATAATTTTGTGGACTTCCATCAGTTTGTTTATTTTCTGTCCATGTTCCTTAGTTAAGGTGCTCAACCTATATTCTAGAAACCTGCACTTTTTTTTTTTTTTTAAGAAGGAAATTTTATTGCAGAGAACAATAAAAACAAGAGTGGTCAAGGAGACCACTACAAACAGCACAGAAAAAGAAGAAACAACATAGAGAGCAAAATATCCCTAAGGCACCAACACAGTAAGCCTGAAAGGACAGACTTAGCCTGGAAAGCAAAAGAAGGGCAGCTTTCCAATCAAGCCAAATAAACCTAAAAGAAAGATCTCTAAATTCTGACGAAGTCGAAGCCCAAAGTGAAGACCACTTTCTCCCATAACTCCTCACCTTCACGACGAGCATGGTTATCAAAATTAGATCTATTACTTTCCAACCAAACCACCCATAAGACAGCCAAAACAGAGCAGCCCCAAAGCACCTTAGCTTTCTGTCCTTTTCCTGGAAGTTTATCTCTCCGATAAAAAGGATGAGCAGTCTTTGGATAGCACCCAGCTGATATCAAACTCCCTAAACAAACGCAACCACAGATTAAAGGTCACCAGGCAACGCAGGAAAAGATTACCAATCGACTCTGAGCTGCTTTTGCAGAGAGAGCACCACTGAGGGCAAAGGCAGGACATAGGCCTCCTCTGAATCATGTCACATGTGTTAACGTTCCCATGGCTCACAATCCAAGCAAAAACTCTCACTTTTGGCGGGCTTCTCAATTATATGGAGCATGTGGATCCTAATTAAATTGTATTTTGTTTCCTTGTTTCAGTACAAATTCAGTTCATTGAATTGGAATTATTTTTTTGACTGTCAGCCATCTAAAAATTTATGTTTGGCTCTAAGAAAATTGGATGAAAATCATGAAATAAGTAGTCTTGTCAGATTTCATCTGATGCAATTTCATGGCAATTCTTTGTGTCAGCTTCATCCAGTATTAACTTGTGAGCCAAAATTTTCTGATTGATAGTGTTGTCATTAATATCTAAACTTTTGTTAACGATTCGCTGCATCAGGTCCATGTCAGGTGGAGGTTGGATAGTAACGATGAAAACTCATGTACTATAGACATAAAAGTTGGTAAGTTTTTAAATTTGCCCTTCTGGTTTTGACCCCCATTAGTCAGCAGTTCTAATGCGTATAATTGCAAACCAAACTTGTGAAGTGAGGTTGTCTTTTCGTTGCTCTTGATGTAGTGGGGGCGGGGGGGCGGCGGGGTGGGGGTGTATGAACTTGTCATGCAAGGCTGTGGAAGCGGTGTAACATGTGACAGCTACACTGCTATATGAAACATTTGTTTGTTTCATTTTCGATTGTTTTGAACAAATTGGTCATGTTTTGCAATTTGTTACAGGTGTACATTTTAAGAAATGGTGTGTGATGCAATCCAAAATAAGGGCAGGGGCTATTAACGAGGTTTGTGCTATGCTTTGTTGTGGTTTCAATTGTTATTTTTGGTACATAATTACGCACAATGCCTCAACAATTGAATGTTCAATAATAATTGTTGTTGCTCAATGTAGTACAAGAAAGAGATCGAGCTGATGTTGGAAGTTGCCCGTTCATATATCATCAAGACGATGAGTAATTTGAGCGGTGAGACTGACAAAGCCACGTCACCCTCTGTAACTCAAGATAGCAGCTAATTTTTCCGATAAGGGCAGATTGTTTGGCTTATCTGTGCAATATGATTGTACCATATTTTCCTACTATTTTTATGTATGTTGAGCGACAGTTAATTGTATACGGAGAGGTTTGTCTTCAATTCGAACTTAAACCTGATATATAGCGGTTTATGATTTCTTGGACTTAAGACCCACTCATTATTAGGCTAACCCAATTCAACTCGAACTTTTTGTGATCGGATTGAGTGGTTTAGTCATGTCAACTCAAAATTAAACTTATTTTTAAGTTTTGGTTTCAACTCGTAACCTAACCCGTATATAGCGATTTATGATTTTTTGAACATAAGCTCACTCATTTTAAGGCCATCCCAATTCAACCCAACCCGCTATGATTGAGTTGGATGGTTTAGTTAAGTTGATCCAAAATTATCCCCACCCCGAGATCGTTTGACCGAGCAAAGAACCCCTTGGCCTACACTTCCTCAGGTCAAGGATGGTCAAGCTTTAGATTTGTATTTTTAGGGGTATATGTCATGATAAATGCAAGTGCAATAAACTAAATAACAAGAATTTAGATATACTTAATCGAATAAAACATATAAATAAACTAAAGTAAACATAAATGCAAGTGCAATAAACTAAATAACAAGAATTTAGATATACTTAATCGAATAAAACATATAAATAAACTAAAGTAAACATATAAATAAACTAAAGTAAACTTAGAATGAATAACCAATACGAATAGTAATCACCATAAGAGTACAAAAGATAGCACTGAAATAGTCAATACTATCCAAAATCCAAGCATGTAGCACTCTGGTGGTGTTTATTATTTTTTAATAAAGCATCTTTTCCAAAAAAAAAAAAAATTACAAATAATAATAGCTTAAACGACTTGAATTGAAATAACAATCTAGTTGAAAGTGCTTTGATTCTCATTGTTATAGTGTATGTGTTTAGGCAGCCCTAAATATTTGGGGTACTGTAGGGGGGGAATTGGTTCGGAAACAACAATAAGAGCCCAACGCCGCCAACCGAACCAACCAAGTTGGTCGTCCAAAATCCTAAACGGCCACTGACCAATTTGGTTCGCCATCTGAGAGAGACATGGGAGAGAGAAGAGTAGTGGTTTCTCGCGGCTGCCACGAGAGAGAGAAGACCAAATATGCAAAAGAGAAGGGAGAGAGAGAAGGTGAGGTACGTAATGGAAGGGAGAGAGAAGATGGTGATGGGTGGGGATTGAGAGAAGATGTTTTAGAGATTTAACCTTAAGGGCCCGTTTGGCTCAAGGTTTAGGAGTTTGGGAATGAGTTTGAAATTGCATTCCCATGTTTGGTAAGTACATTCTTGGGAATGCAATTATGCACTCATGGGTATAGACTTCCCATGTACGGGGGAATTCCACACCCTTGATTGAGCTTGGAAAAATTTTCCCCCTACTAGGGATGGCAACGGGTCGGGTAGGGGCCGGGTATGACAATACCATCCCCGTCCCCGCTTTCCATCATTGTTCCCGTCCCCGAACCCATCCCCGTTTAATAAGTTTCGGGGAATCCCCATCCCCGTTTAATAAGTTTCGGGGAATCCTCATCCCCATCCCCATCTCCATTCCCGTCGGGTGACTATCCCCCATACCCGCCCCTAATCCCCGATTTTTTTTTGCATAAAAAAATATTTATCATACATTTTAACATTCAGTTTCATATTAAATTATCATTCAACACATCCAAATAAACTATAAAGTTCAACTCAACTATTCAAAATCACATCAATATGTCGGGTGACTATCCCCCATACCCGCCCCTAATCCCCGATTTTTTTTTGCATAAAAAAATATTTATCATACATTTTAACATTCAGTTTTATATTAAATTATCATTCAACACATCCAAATAAACTATAAAGTTCAACTCAACTATTCAAAATCACATCAATATGAAATTTCAGAGAAGATTAGGAAGAATTAGGAGAGAGAGGTTAACTTAGGGTTAAACATAAATATTATAATTATATATTTATTTATTTAAATATAAATATATATATTTTCGGGTCAGGTTCGAGGATGGGGACACCAATACCATCCCCTCCCCATACTCTTCAGGGATTTTTTAAGTTTGGGGATCCCTGTACTTGATATCAGTTTGACCCTGAAATCTCCCCTTGTTAGGGTCGAGAACATGTAATAGCCCGAAAAATTTGTGGATTTTTATTTTTAGCAAAAAATAATATTATAGTGGAGAATGATTATGGGTATTTTATCAAGTGATTTTGGATTGAGATTAGTAAATTAAGTGTGTTTAATTTGAAGTTGGACAAACATGACCAAAATACCCTTAAGTGTGGATAATTACCAAAATATTCTTGTAGGCCAAAAAAAAAAAAAAAAGCCAATGTGTAAGCCAAGCTTTTGTTCTTCTCTTCATTCTTCCCCCCTTCCCTCTTTCTCTTCAAAAAAATATGATTTTGGGGATGAGTTGTTCATCTATTGTTGTTGGGGGGGGGGGGAGAAGGGGAGTCACCTAGTCTAAGTGGTGAGTCACTAGCCTAAGGGATTCTTTCTTGATGAAGCTAAGAACTAGGGGAGGTGAGTTGTGGTAGGAGGGAGAAGATAATGGGGGAGAGAGAGAGAGAGAGAGAGAGAGAGAGAGAGAGAGAAGAAGAAGAAGAAAACTAAGAACAAGGAGAAAAAGAATAGGAGGAAGAGAAGAAAAATTCTATAAGGTGAGTCAATTTCGAGTTTGTGATTATTAACTTGGTGTTTGTGTGTTTCTAGTTTCTTAGAGCAACTCCACCCATTTGCCCCTTGCTATGGCAATGGGGGGAGCTAAGGCAGGCACTATTCATGTGAATAGTGGTTGCCCTTGCAAATAGTATTGTGTGTTTCCAGCCCTTGCCATGGCAAAGGGCAATCACTATTCATTTTTTTCACAAATTTTTTTTACCTCAATAATTAATTTAGATAACATTTTTGGATAAGATTTCCGGGTTCCTACATGTCAAGACTATTCATAATCGGATAAAATTTTCGGATAAGATTTTTGGGTTCAAATTTTGGATGAATTTCAAAATTCAAAATTCAGATAAATT
The DNA here is from genome assembly GCF_902201215.1 of Prunus dulcis. Lineage (NCBI taxonomy): Eukaryota > Viridiplantae > Streptophyta > Magnoliopsida > Rosales > Rosaceae > Prunus > Prunus dulcis. The sequence continues at coordinate 19,281,203 of NC_047650.1, read as the reverse complement.
TGGGTTCAAATTTCAGATGAATTTCAAAATTCAAAATTCAGATAAATTTGAGTTCAAATTTCGGATGAATTTCAAATTTCAGATAAGATTTTCATCCAATCAAATCAAGCCACGTGGCATCTCTATCTTGCCCAAATTTTCTATAAAATCAGAGGCTCAGCTCATACCTCTCACACCACATCTTTCTATATTTCCATTTCTCAGAGTTTAGAATTCATACTCCATTCATTCTCAATGGAAGAATTTAGGAGATGCTTGGAGAAGCAAGAGCGAGAAACAAATGAGAGAAATCGTAGAGCATATGAAATAAATATGTTGTAGAGCGAAGTCGATGAACAAGTTGTCATAGCAGTGGCTTTGCAAGATGAGAAATAAAAATAAAAGGTGAAAGAGAGGAAAATGTTGAGTAAATAGTGAATAATAGTAGAACTAGAATAAAATGTATGAGGATTGGTGTTGAAAGTGAAGGGCATTGATTGGTATTTATAGAAAAAAAAAATTAGAACTTTTTAGAATTTTTTTTAAAAAACATTTTTTTTCATAATTTTATCGCCAAAAAAATGCCAACCGTTGGATTGGAGGAGGAGAAGCAGATAGGAGCGCTAGGGGCGTGACACCTGTCTTCTACCCGTTGGAGTTTGAGCAGGGCTGACGTCAGCGCACGCTGGTTTAATTTTTTTTTTTACCCAACGGTAAAAAAAATTTAAACCGCGCGATGACGTCGCGCTTGACGGGCTCAAGCTCGGGCGAAACTGGCCTTCGAGCCCACCCTCCTTCGTGGGACCCACTCCCAGCCCGGGCTTGGGCTCCTCGCTGGAAACGAATTTTGGCTTTTTTTTCCCCCAGCCCGAGGCTTGGTCATACCGCTGGAGTTGCTCTTAAAGAGTATGTTGAGTCATTTGAGAGATGTGAAGATTGAATTGGAAGAGGTTGAATCCCTATTTTAGGGTTGGGTGCATAGAGTAAATTTTAAAGTGTGGGTGTTGTTGATTTTGGTTCCATTTTGAGTTTTTGTTGAGTTCAATTGATAGGTACGAAGTTTAGAAGTGTTTTAGAAGCCTTAGGAACAACTTGGAGATGTTAGAATGGTTGGAAACGAATTAGAACCAAATCTGGAAATTTGCATATTTCTGAAAAATTGCAGTTCGTGAGCCTCAATTTGGCTCTCGTTTTCTCCCAATCGTTTGAGTATTTAAGGAATCCGTTTATTGGGTTTTAAACTAGATTGGCAAGTAACAAAAAAAATTTGGTTTCGTCGAATTTGGTTGAGTTTTGATGGGTCAAACACAGGTGCAAAATTTGAAAAAAAATATGTTTTTTGTAGAAAAACCAGTTGCGAGCCCAACTTTGGAGACGGTTTTCTCCTTCATTTTAGCTTCGTTTTCAGTGTTGCTTGTTGGGTTAGAAACTAGAGATATAAAGCTTCAAATCCACTGCAAGTTTGTCCGGTTTAGTTAACTTTAGGTTGGTCAAAATGTGTTACAAAGTGGGATTTTAATCTGGAAATACAAGGGAAATTCCCGGATTTTTGGGGAAGACGATGAATAATAACCGGAAACAAGCCACTTGCGGCTCCAGCGCGTGGCGGCTATTCCGGTAGCCTTTGACGCCATATTTTTAGTCAAGTTGACTCGATTTCTCGATCCAAGTATGATGGTATATGTTTTGAGTCAATCCTAGGTGGTACAAAGTATGGATTGTTGTGGAGCCCACGATATCCAAATAGTAACTTTTGGATAACGGGTGTAGTTGGCCTTGTTTTGGTATTGACAGGGCATATGACGGAGTTTTAGATTATTTTGGACGAGATTTGGCCACTTTGGACCCCGGGCTGGTACTAGGGGCATTTTCGTCATTTTCACGCCAAATCTTTTAAATGCACAAGGTTGAGGTTGGACTTAGGTGAAATAAAGTGAAGACTGCTCAATAATAATTTGGATTTGAATTTGTTCAGGAATTGGATCAAAAGTGTAGATTCAGCAACTCTGAGAATCTTTGAAGGGTAAATTTGGTATTTTAGCTAGCTGGACATGAGGTTAGGTTTCCTAATTTTCCGATGATTGGGCTATATCACTTTTAATCTTGGTGGTTATATGTAACATTATAAATATGAATATTATTGTTGCTTTGCTCAATAAATATTATTTGATGTTATGTGAATATTATTATTGAGGTTTCTCCATAGTATTATTTTTGACGTTGGGTGAATATAATTATTCATGTGATTAAGCCTGATATATATTATTGTTATTATTTTAATTATTATTCTGCAGAGATAAATGGGGTTTGCACTGCATTACATATGCATCATAAAGACAATGGTGTTTAAGGTGTGTGTGTGTGTGTGTGTGTGTGTGTGTGTGTGTGTGTGTGTGTCGTTTGAGGTATATTTGAGTAATAAAAATGTGTGTGTGTGTCGTTTGAGGTATATTTGAGTAATAAAAATGTGGAATAAATTCAAGTGATGGGAGCAAGACTTGAAAATATTGAGGTGATGGGAGCAAGACCTCTAATGAAAGTGAAAGTTGAGAAATTCGATGTGATGGGAGCAGGGCCTCTAATGAAAGTGAAAGTTGAGAAATTCATAAACAAAAGAAAACTGGGGTAAGGGACGGATGGGAGCTAATTCATATTTTAGGGTATTCAGAGCCACAGTGGTAAAACGCATGGTATGGAACATGCAGGCTTGTTGCCCTAACGTATGAATTAGTGGGATTAGAAGGGAGTGAGTTCATGGCATCAATGCATATACAAGTTTAATTATTTAGTATGGTTGCATAATTTATGTATCTTGTGTTGTTTGATGCATGACACTTTGATTAACTGTGATAGTTGACCTTGAGGGGTTTGATGGTATTCTACTGGGCATTAGAATGCTCATACCCTAATAGATTGTGCAGGATTCAAGTCGAAGTTTGAGGAAGCGGGTTTCAACCAAGCTACTAGGTTTCTGTTGTTGATTTGTGTAATTAACTTTTGTAAGTAGTCAACTGTTTGATAAAGATCTTACTATATATTTAACTACGAGCTACTGTGACTTTGATTTTGTGTTGTTAAGTAAATTTGTATTTATATGTGGCTCTTTTTCTCATCATATCATGGTTGTAGGATTTTATTCTTATAACTATGGTATGACTCACACCCTGATTCGGGAATATTTCTTATTTTTGAATCGGGGCGTGACAGAACTCGATAAGGACCCGCCCCGCGGGGATATTTGCCATCCCTACCCCTACTTGGGAAAGTAATTAATGCAAATTTTTATGACTAACTTACCCTTATTCAAATTTTAAAATACCATGTTTTACCCTTAGATTACTCTTCATTTTTCTTTCTTTCTTTCTAATAACAAAAGTTAAAGTTACTGTTGAAAAATTGAACAATTTTTCATTCCTAATACTGCATAAACCAAACATGGGAGTGAACATCCTCCATTCCCATGTCATGAGATTAGACATGGAAAGTTCATTCCCAAGAAGTTCAATCCGCGAACCAAATGAGCCCTAACAATTTTATAATACTTTTTTTTTTATTCCTTTTGTAAGCCCTTCAATATATTTATTGTACGTGTTTAACACAAGATCATTACTGCAATGGTATGATGAATTACTTTTAAGTTGGTGGTCAGAAGTTTGACTCCCCTTGGCACTAACTTTTGAAATTCTCAGGCTTAGTTTGTTGTAATACACTGAAAAATTCAAGGTGGATTTTTATATTTTAGTGAAAAATAATATTATGGTGGAGAATGATTATGGGTATTTTATCAATTGATTTTGGATTGAGATTATTAAATTAAGTGTGTTTAATTTGAAGTTGGACAAACATGACCAAAATACCCTTATGTGTGGATAATTACCAAAATATCCTTGTAGGCCAAAAAAAAAAAAAAAACAAGAGAGAGAAGAACAATCTGAAACATGGAGGGAATTAAACCATCCTCCTCTCATTCTTCCCTCATTGCCTCATTTCAAAGCTTCCATTATGAAGGGATGAGGATGAGTCTCCTAGTCTTAGTGGTGAGTCACCTAGCCTAAGGGATTTTTCTTGATGAAGCTAAGAATTAGGGAAGGTGAGTTGTTCGTAAGAGGGAGAAGATAATGGGAGAGTGTTTGGGCCAAAAGAGAAATCCACAAGCACAGGCCCATCTAGGCGAAGAAAGGCCCACAAAACAGAAAAGACGGAGGACTATGCTTCGATCCAAAAATAGAGAAAGCCCAAAAACCACATCAGAGGCCCACGTTTTTTAGGAAATGGCAGAGTTGTAAAAAAAAAAAGAACACCAAATTAAAATGGCAATTGACCACTAGAGCAGATAAAAAAGAATTGGATTGGGCCCAGCATCTAAATACTCACCATTGATCTCAAAACATGGAGTATAAGATTAGCAGATTTTTTTGGAAAGTCTATTCTCATAACTCACATGACTACCTGACTTTGAAAAGTCAACAATTTCAACTATCACAAGACAGTTGATTGGTAATTAATGAAAGCAGGTCATTAGCAGAGGGACTTCTCTGAAACTCTAGGGCTAAAAGATTAGAATCCTTTTCTATATCCAGAAAAATTCGGTAGACATCATTTCCAAGGGATAAGCAGGCCATATTTTCTAAAAAAGATAAGTGGGAAGCAGGGAGTTGTTCATTTGGAAGATCAAAACTAACCATCACAGTTTGAACTCTTACAAGGAGCAGTTAAATTGGAAGAAGGGTTAGGTTTTCTTTCAAGAAAAACAGGGAAGTGATTGCCTTTGGAACTGACTATTGAGGGCTTATCTGCCAGAATTGATAAAAACCCTTTTTCTTTGCATTTAAAAATGAGAGATCTTTTGAGAATTTTTGCCGCCCATTATTAAAAGAATTAGGAACCCTACTCCAAAACATTTCTTATAAATATAAGAGAGGGTGAACAGAATGAGGACAATCAATCAGACAATCAAAAATGAATCAAAGATAAAAACTCAAAATGATCACTCGATGTCAAAGAAACTTCAAAAAAATTGAAGCAACCAAAAGCCACAAGAGAAAAGCCAGCTACAAATCAAAACTTCCAAGTTTCAGACTTAGAGAAATAAGTCATTCAAAACGAGATTTCTCTCGTTGAAAATTTGGTCCAGCAAAAGCCAAAACAAGTAGAGCCTGGGTTTTTACAAATATGAAAACCTCAACAAATTTAAGGAGAGCCCTGATTAAGCAGAATAGGTATCACAGTGCAGTTCCAGCTCAGTAGTCCTCAAGTCCAGCCACTTCTGCCACTTTCATACTGAAGAGGCCGCAATTCTGTCCGTTCAAAAAACCTTCCAGTGCTTGAAATAGATTAGAGCTCTGTCAAACTCGAACGTTGGTATCAATTTACAACTGAAACTTGACAGTTGAAGTTGCTGACAGTCCAGTCCAGCACAGGCATACCTAGTCCAGCCCGGATTAGAAGCATCTATCCAGGCAGAAATGGAAGTCTAGCCTTCTTTTTGTCTTTCTAGAGTTGGTTTTTCCCTTTTGAGTTATGCGAAAGGCAGTTTTGCCTAAAAACAGTTCATTTTGTCATTATTTATTCTGGCCAGAACTACCAATTTTATACTGTGAAAATTATGAAGTCCTCACCAGTCTGAGGCAAGAAAAGAACTTACTTGGGAGACGTTCCTCACCCAAATTCACAATCGCTTGGCTAGAAATCAGTAACTTGGGGCGCAAGTTATCTATTTTTAAAGTCTGCTAGGATTTCTCATTGCTAGCAGTGGCACGCTCGCACACTAAAGAAAGTTGACTTATTGACTAGTCAATGGTTTTCAAGGCAATGGGGCACTTTGCCCTGCCATCACAGAAACAAACATAATGCGGGTGAACAATTTGGCACGCCCAGTGGGACCTCTCAGTATACATACTCCAAAGAAATTTTCTAAAAGTATATGAATATTGGAAGTTCTAGCCAGAATCCACGCTGCGCCATGGAAATAGATCAATCAGCTCTCCGGGAAGGACTAGAGTCAGAAAAGAGTGATACTAGGCAATCGGGCCATGGCAGTACCAGAAGTACACGTTCTAGGTCTGGCTCCAGGAGGTTGAACCAGATACAGGAGGCTGTGTTCCTACAGGAGGCCACAGCACAAAAGAGCTAGGATACTCTAAACAACATGACAGCCATGATGCAATGGCAAGTTAACAGGCAGTTCAGGAAGGACTGTGAAGCTGCTATGGCCAGGATTCCAAACCCAGATGTTGTGGTCCAGCAGCTAGACCTCCCTTACAGCCCTCCACCAGGATTGGCATGGCCATACCAAGAGAACCCTCTCATCGCACAGATAGCTGAAATACTAGGGTATTGAGATATCCAAGCTGGACTGCGGGGAGGAGCCCTTCCCTTCCAAGAGCATGAGGTTCCAGTTCGGCAAGAAGGCCCTGCACTAGTTCAGGTCCCCTAGAATCAGCCAGAACCTCCACCTATTCCACAACATGTGGCCTAAAGTGATCAGCCCTTGGCACTTCTGCCTGAGGCACCGGCTGTGTTGCCCTACAGACCTAGAAGGATGGACCCCAATCCATTCCATCCACCAGCAAAAGGCAAGAGAGGCAGAGGGGGAATTAACCTTTTTGCCAACAATGACAAGAACAGATCGAGGGCAAATTGGAGGAATCATCTGGTCTTTAAAAAGAGGAAGAACATAGGGAGGAAGCTCTACCCAGGCCATGCAGAATGGAGCACATCATTGACCACGCCCAGCCAGAACAAGGGCGAAATCCACACCCTGTCAATGCTTTGAATGACATGGGGGCACTGCAGAGAATGATCAGGGAGATGATGGAGCCTGAAGCCAGAAGGGGAGAAAGGCCTACCTACAGAAAACCAGATCCAGCTTACATAGATCAGATACCTCTATCCCCAGGTTTTAAAGTACCAAACTTCACTTTGTTCAATGGAGAAGACCCCCATGCTTCATTAGTTGAGCATATAGGTAGATTCTCTGTCCAGTGCATAGCCATAGAAAATAACCCTCTGTTAAAACTGAGGCTTTTTGGAAATTCTCTCTCTGGACAAGCCTTCACCTGGTACACCAGTCAACCAGCTAATTCTATTCAAACCTAGGAGCAAATGGAAAATGTTTTCTATGACTACTATTTCAGGATCCAGCCAGAAGTCACCATCAGTGATCTTGCTGCCCTCAAACGGAATGAGGACGAGCCTGCACAGGACTTCATAACCAGATTCAGGAAGCTCAAGATGAAATGCCGAATCCCTTTGGAAGAGAGACACTTTATCCAGATGGCTCAAACTGCCCTTAAAATCTCTTTGTTAAAGAGATTTGATGGGATGCTATTTGGAGATTTGGCAGAGCTGGCAGACAAAGCATCTAAATACGAGGAGCTACTCAGGGAAGAACAGCAGAAAAGGAACTTTTCCAAAGGCACATACTACAGAACCCCTTCTTCTTCAGTACATCTTGTTGAAGTAGAATAAGAAGAAGATAGAGAATGCTCAGAGGAAAGAGAAATTGCAGTAGCAGAGATGGCAAAGTTGAAACATCCCATCAGCTGCAAGGCTGTTACAAAGCCACCAAAGGACCATCAGCCACCATCGTTCATAGGAGGGTTTGTTCCAAACAAACCAACACAGAACAAGGTGTATTCCTTTGATCTAACCAAGGTTGATGCTTTGTTTGATGAGATGCTACCACCGAAGAGAGACATCCCACAGGTTGCCCAAGCCGGAAGAACTCAAGGGCAGACAATATTGCAGATGACATAACTCTTGGAACCACTCCACCAACAGCTATGTTGTTTTCAGAGATGTGATACAGGAAGGAATAACATCAGGAAGGCTAAAACTGGCGAAGAAACCTCCCTCAGTTACAATGGATCCTTTTCCCCAATCCCAAGTCAACATGGTCAACTTAAATTGGCTAGAATAGAAGAGAGACAAACCAGCAACAGAAGCCAGGTCCAGCAGAGGCAGAAGAGTCACAGGGGAGACTAGTCAAAGGCCAAAGGCAACCATTTCGGCTGGGGTAGTATTGTACAGCAAGTGCAAGTGTGAAAGTGAGTTAGAAGTGACTCTGGATAGGCAGAAATAGCCCACACCTAGCATTTTTGACACTATATACGGCCTGCTCAACGCAGCAGATGGATGACAGTGCAGCCGAAGAAAGAAATACCAATTAAAATGCCTAGAAATGACAAGCCCTTGGCAACTATCATAAAAGACAGATGGTATTCTGTTGGAAAAAGCGGTAGACCAACTCCGGGGCTAACCAAAATGCAGAAAAAGAGAGTTCAAAGGCAATACTGCACCTTTCTCAAAAACAGGGGTGACACACAGGTACTTTTAGAGACCAGTTCTGCCAGAAGAAGGAAAAGTCCAGAAGTAGCTCCTCAGGCAGAACAAACAACATATCAGCCACAAGAGCTGATGAAGATAGAATCTCTAGGCAGACCTTCTATCCATCTTCCCTCATCCTCAGTCAATCGGCTTGAACCCTCACAAGTACAAGGTGAATCCGAACCTATTCTAGTGGAAGGACAAGAAGACTGGACTGAAGAATACGAAGAGGAGCAGTTGGAGTATCAACCATCTGCAGACGACCAGACTGGGCTCCTCGAAACAGGAGAATAAGATAACTGGACAGAAGAGTATAGGGAAGAACAAATAGAGTACGATGGAGAACTAGATGAAGAAATTGAGGCTTTTGGTGCAGAATTGGAGAGCCTATTACAGGGTGATTTAGGCATTAATATGGTGTTCATCTTGCCAGAAAAGTTCAGGGCAGCAGAAAGGCAAGAAAACACTCTGGAGGGAGACGTGTTCTCCCAAGAAAGTTTTGAGTGCAAATTGGCTGAGGTAGAGGAGGTAGCTAATGGCTACTGACAAAACAGGCGAAACTGCCATAAAATTGGCTGCATAACAGCTTTGTTTTTCCAAACCAACCAAAGAGATCTCTGTACATAACAGCAAACTTTGGGGGTATTCCTATTCCCAAAGTAATGGTAGATGGAGGTGCCGCCATTAATCTTCTGCCTCAAAGATTGCTGCGCAAGATGGGCAGAATAGAGAAGGATCTAATTTCGACATGCTTGACTGTCATCAACTTTGATGGGGCATCACTAAGACTCATGAAATCCTAGATGTGGACGTCATAGTTGGAATCAAGGAGCTGAAGATTGCATTTTTTGTGGTAGACACCACCTCTACCACTTACAATGCATTGCTTGGTAGGGACTGGATCCACCAAAGTCTATGTGTTCCCTCTACTCCACACTAGCAATTAGCCCTTTGGAATGAAGAAGGATTCATGGAGATAGTAGAGGCTGATCCACGGCCATTTCTGCCCTCTGCCATGTGTTTTGAGGGAAGGTATTATCATGATGACCTTGGTCCTTTCACCTTCCTTGGAGTCAACCAGAATGGCCGCCCCCATGATGTCACGGCCCAGAGACTCATTAAAGATGGTCTAGCCAGTTCTCTAGAGGACTGGAATAGACCTTTTGTTCTAAAACTCCAGGACTCTGATGTTTAGTCTCAATCAACAAGAAAAGGATCGAGCTGCAACAATCCCATCCATTACAAAAAGGAAGCTCTTTATGCAGAATCCAGCCATAAGAGCACTGAAGAACATGAAGAGATTTTACAAGAGGAAGTACTAGATTTTGCACCAGTATCACTAGATGACTCTTTGCCAGAAGTGAAAGATCCATTACAGGAGATAAACTTAGGGACAGATGAGGATCCAAGACCCACTGTCATTAGTGCGCTGTTGAAAGAACCACTCAGGATTGAAATCATTGCACTTTTGCATGATTTTATAACTGTTTTGCTTGGCATTATCATGAGATGCCTGGATTAGACAGAAAACTGGTAGAACATAAGCTGCCAATCAAAAAAGGCTACCTTTTTGTCAAACAGGCCAGAAGAAGAATGTCTATGGAAACAGAACTGAAAGTCAAGGAAGAAATAGAAAGACTGGTCAAGGCAGGATTCATCAAACTAGTCATTTATGCTGATTGGCTAGCCAATATTGTGCAAGTTATGAAAAGAAAAATAGGGGCAACTAGGATCTGTGTGGATTACAGGAATCTGAATGAAGCATCTCCCAAGGATGAATATCCTATGCCAATGGCAGATATGCTAGTAGACGGAGCTGCTCATAACCAAATGCTATCTTTTATGGACGGCAATGCAGGATATAATCAGATTATGGTAGCAGAGGAAGACATCCATGAGACAGCCTTCATGTGCCCAGGACATATAGGTGCTTTTGAATACACTGTAATGCCTTTTGGCTTAAGAAATGTAGGAGCCACTTATCAAAGAGCAATGAATTCTGTTTTCCATGATATGATAGGGCATTCTCTAGAAGTGTACATAGATGATGTGGTGATTAAATCTCCAGATGAAGGAGATCATGTATCAAATCTAAAAAGGGCATTCCTAAGAATGAGACAACATAAATTAAAAATAAATCCCAAGAAGTGTGTTTTTGGAGTTCAAGCAGGAAATTTCTTAGGTTTCTTGGTCCACCAAAGGGGCATAGAGATTGACAAAAATAAAGCAAAATCCATCATAGAAGCTCCACCACCTCGAAACAAGAAAGAGTTGCAGAGTCTTCCAGGAAAAATTAACTTTCTAAGGAGATTCATATCCAATTCTGCAGGAAAAATCCAGCCTTTTTCCTCCTTGCTAAGATTGAAACAGGAACAGATGTTTAAGTGGGAGGAACAGCACCAACAGGCTTTTGAGAAAATCAAACACTACCTCTCAAATCCACCAGTTCTGTCCCCACCAAAGAGAGGCAGACCGCTCAAACTCTATGTTTCTGCATCATAAGTGTCCATTGGGAGTCTGCTAGTTCAAGATAACAAGGAAGGAAAGGAACAGGCAGTCTACTATATGAGCAGAACTTTGACAGAATATTCTGCAATTGAAAGACTTTGTCTAGCCTTATACTTTACTGCTGTGAAACTCAGACACTACATGCTGCCATTAACCATCTACATTATCGCCAAGACAGACCTAATTAAATACATGTTAACAAGACCAATGTTAAGACGTAGAATTGGCAAATGGACTCTGGCTTTGACAGAATTTGCTTTCAGATATGTTCTTCAGAAAGCTGTCAAAGGACAAGCTGTAGCAGATTTCCTAGCAGATCATCTAGGGGAAGAGACTGAAAACATGGATTCTTTGGATATAGCAAATGCAGATCTGTTGACTAGAGCTCATACTTGCCTTAACAATCCTATATGTTGTCTATAGATTAAAGACTGATGTAGCCTCTGGGGTAGGGATTGTTTTGGAGGAGCCACTGGGGATCAGACACTGTTATTCTTTCCAATTAGATTTCCAATGCACCAACAACAGGGCTGAATATGAAGCTTTAATCTTTAGCCTTGAGATGCTAGTGGAACTAGGAATCCAATCTATGGAAATCTTGGGAGATTCTAGGCTTGTGTTAAAGTAGATTGCTGGAGAATACAAGTGTCTAAATCCTACTCTAGCTGTCTATCTAGTGGCAGCCAGGAATCTTCTGACAGAATTCAAGGAAGCTACTTGGGAACATATCCCGAGAGAGGAGAACTTTGCAGCCAATGAAATGGCTCAAATAGCAACATGGATACAAATGCCTAAAGACTGTATGCAAAGGATCATCAAGGTAGGAAAGAAAAGTCTACCATCTGTTCTGGCCAGAGTAATGGAGATAGATGTCAATTCTGCCATAATCACTGAGGATGACTGGAGAACTCCCATCATAAACTACTTACAGTACCCGACCCTATCTTCTGAGAAGAGAGTCAGAATGGCTTTAAATTACCTTATGTGGAATGGAGATTTGGTCTGAAAAAACAAAGACGAGGTACTTTTGAGATGCCTGGGAAAGAAAGAATACATGAAGGTCTGGGAGAAACCCATGAAGGAATATGTGGAGCTCATCAAGATGGAAGAAAAATGTGTTGGTTAATTAGAAGGTATGGCTACTTCTGGCCAACCATGATGAATGATTGCATTGACTATTCCAAGGGATGTGAGGCTTGTCAAAGGCATGGACCAATCCAACAGGCTCCTTCAGTTGCCATGAATCCAGTAGTCAAGCCATGGCTATTCAGAGGATGGGCAATGGATCTCATTGGCGAAATCTATCCAGCCAATAGCAAACAACACTGTTTCATCACCGTAGCTATAGACTATTTCACCAAATGGGTGGAAGCCAAACCTGTTAAGTCCATTACATCTCAAGAGATCATCACCTTCATAGAATAACATATTATCCAAAGGTTTGGCATTCCAGAATCAATCACAACAGACAGGGGATCTTCTTTCATATCTGGAGAAATGCTAGATATGGCAGAAGCATTCAAATTCAAATTACTTCAATCCACTCCTTACTATGCTCAAGCTAATGGACAGGCAGAATCAAGTAACAAGTTGATCATCAACATTATTAGAAAAATGCTTGAGAAAAATCCAAAGCAATGGCATGTGAAGTTATTAGAAACTCTGTGGGCATATAGGACTTCAAAGAGAGAAGCAACTGGCATGGCCCCATATGCTCTAACTTATGGTCATGACGCAATTCTACCTATGGAAATAGCAGTCCAATCTCTCAGAATTGGTCAACAACATAATCTGACTGGAGAAGACTACTCTCAAGCCATGTTGCTAGAACTGGAAGGATTAGATGCAAGTAGAATTAATACCCTCAACAAACTCTTAGCAGGAAAACAGGCTGTGTCAAGGGCCTACAATAAAAGAGTTAAAAACAAGAGTTTTGAAGAGGGAGAGATATTCTGGAAAGCAGTTCTGCCCCTTGGAACACACATAGCTGGTTATGGAAAGTGGTCACCTACATGGGAAGGTCATTTCATAATTAACCAAATCCTTGGACCCATACAGATTACAGGATCCAGATGGAGAAATCCATGTAGCACCAATCAATGGCAAATGGCTGAAAAAATTCTATCCAACTATGTGGGATTCATAGGCAGTACAAATAGATCCTGGAATTGAAGGAGAACAAGATAGAATTATTGTTTGAATTTTGTTCAGGACCGGTGCTTTTAAATTTTTTTGTGTTTGATCCTTGCGTTCTTTTATTTTCATTTGAATTAAGAAGAGATTGAAAAAGAAAAAAGTTTCACCAAGAACAGGATTTACATTAAATATAGTCATTTTCCATGACTAAGTTTTATTACATTCAAAATCTAAAAATTTTATTCCTAGTTTCCTAAGAGTTTCTTGCAATCCGGCCTTCTTGGTAGAAATTTCTTGTTAAAGAAGCATCCCTTGATGAAGAGAGGCCTCAGCAATCTCCAATGCTGGCCTAGAAGCTGCAACCATGTTCTGTACAAGAAAAGTGGCCTTGGTCTTGGTGCCCAGTCCAGCCCCAAGTCTATTATCCCTCTCCCTTAGCACAGCCAGCTACTTCTGGAGTTCTTCAATTTCTTTTTCCAGCTTGTCAGCAGCGGTCCTGGCCGCCTTATAACCCACAACTATCTGGTCCAGTTTTGCTTTCTGTTTCGCATAATCGGTCAAACTAGCTTCATGAGTAGCCGTGCAAAATTCAGAATCTTTGAAGGAAGGCTTAAGGTCTTCATATCGAATGTGAAGATTGAGCACCTCTCTTGCTAGGCCTAGGCTGAGCTCAAGGATAGGTCTAGGAGCCATGTTCTCCCTATGCAACAGGTCCAGATCATTAATCAGCTGGTCAACGACTTCTCTATTCTCATCCAAGTCCAGCTCTGTTGACTGCCACATTTTTATTCTGTCCACTGCATCATCCCCTACTTTAGACTTGGCCTTGCCTGAAGTAGAGCTGAGCTACTCTAGCCTATCCAGCTGAGCATCTAGATCCATGGCTTCAAATTCTACCAGTTCTAGATCAGCAAATGGGGCCGTAGTAGGTGAACTAGGGATGGAGTAGATAGGCATCTGCTAAGAAATGATCTAAGTAAATTCCATGCTAAAATTTGAATAGGAAAAGAGTTAAAGACATGATGATACTCACAGCCACAATAGGAGGCTTGAGAGGACTGGTCACCACAGCTAAAGTCCCAGCAGTTCTGCCCTCTTCCACCTAGAAAGAAGAGGACCTCAGTTAGGGAAATAGAAGTAGACAGGACTGTGAAAACCAGACAGAATTAAGAAAGAATAGGAACTACCACATATGCTTGAATAGCAGTAGAGTGCTCTGCATCTACATCATCAAAAAGAGCCAATTCTAAACTAGTGGGCTCTGCTCTCTGGGTCTCTTGCTGTTTCTTCGCCAGCACAATACTCTATGCTATTATTTCAGTGGGAATTTCTTCCTGTAGAAAGACAGAGCTCAAGTCAAAGGGGATGCAACACAAAAGCCAAAATTGTGCCAAAAGAAAGGATCTCTTGCTATAATCTCACCTCTTCTTCTCCATCTTTTGTTTTCTCTTTATCTCCTTTCAAGACCTCCTTCTCCTATTCCACGGCTTCAAAAGCCTCTCGCAGCTCTTCATCAGTCTCTGTGGTCTCACTAGGAACTGCTGCAGGCTCTTCTTTCCCTCTTATTAGGAGCTCTCTTTCTCAATCTTTTTGCCTTGGAAGGAGGAGGGGAGCTTTCGACTGCACAAAGGAAGAAAGTCAGAAATAGGTGCAGAACTTATCAAAAGGGGTTGACAGAATTGAATACCAAAATTTTACCTAGGAGATTAGGCTGGACAGCACTGTCTTGAGCCTGAGTGACTTCTTTTCTTTTGTTTTTTCTGGCAGAAGGAGTCGCCTCAACCCTTGCTTTTGCCAAAGTCTCATAATCATCCTCCTCGTCACCAAAAGGAAGCTCCAGGTCTCCAACAGCAATAATAGAAGTAACTACATAAGAAAGGAAAGGGTTAGCAGACAGTCCAGCAAGAAACAAGCTAAAGAATAGAGTTCGAAAACTTACCAACCACTTCCCCAGCTTGGACATCTTGTCTCCCAAGATTGCTTGTCATGGAAGGATCTGAGACAAATGGGCAGAATGAAGTTAAGACACATCTCAGAGTACAGAAATCCAAAACAAAGGAGTAGAACCAGCAGTTTTACCTTCAATCACTTGAGCATTTATGCCCATAACCAGCTGCACTATGAATTTTTTAGCTTCTGGTTCTGCCAGAACAGTCCCAGCATCCCAAGTTGCAAACAGCGTCTTCACAGTAGAACTAGCATCTGACAGACCAGCAAACCAAGCTTTCCACTAGGCATCAAACTCACCAAAATTGCAGGAGTTAGGCTCCCAGGATGGATAGAGGGCGTCCATGCTATTGGTAATCTTGTTCACCGAGCACGTGCAGTCCTTGTGCACATCTAGATCATCTGAATCCCTCCACGAAGTAGCACGATTGCAACTTCTGTTAGATTTGAGAGGAATGAGCTGGGGATAGCCAAATTGCCTGGCACAGAAGTTGGGATGATAGACTTCTGCTCCCAAATGGTAATTAGGAGGCTTACCCCCACCAAAAGGCATATCCTGGGGCAGCGTCATGCTCGTAACCTTTTTTTGAAATCAATTTTTGCTTCTTTTTCTTCCTGTTCCTTCTCAAAGAGTCTGTGTCCAGACTGGAACCAAGGGTATGGTCTTCTAATTGAGTAGCAGACCTTTTAGTGCAGTGCCTAAAAAACATAAGGTATTCTTCAATACAGCTCTTAGGCACCTCTCCGACATCAAGGGAGCAACCATAACCTGGTCTTCAGGCAGAACAATGTCCGAAAATCGGAGTTCTGGGAAATAAACCTGCAGCCAAAATCTGGATCATCCAGAACGCGCCAGGAGCAGATATATTCAGTGGATTCTCCAGAGTGGCGCTGCGAAGGTTCTTATACAGATGAGCCAGAATTGTGGGGCCAAGCCCCATATCAGCATGGTTGTGCAGAGCTTCTGCTAAATGCTTGTATTCCAGCAGAACTGCTGAGGAGCGGTTAGGGAAAACGAACCTGTTCAACCAGTATAAAAGGAACAACGTGTGCTGCTGATCCCTATCTTTTTCAGTGTTAAACTTTTTCAAAAAATTGGAGAAGGAACAGTTCTGGTTGATCGTGGCAGCAGGAATGGGGAAAGGCTTGGCCAATCTCTCTCGATTTTTCCCTCTATGGTGGTCACCAACAGCATCAGCAGGCCTCCCATGGGGCCTGAACCCAAATAGTTGAGCCAAATCCAGCAGAGTCGGAGTCATGGGACCCAAATAGAAATCAAAGGTATTGCTGGCGGAATTCCACAAGCACAGAGTACCAGCCAGCAGATTCTCATCTCTTTTGATAGAATTCTTAGACAGAATGATTGCGTCGTAAATTCCAGCCTTCTTCCAGTAAACTACATGCCTCGGGAGAAGTCTGTGAATCCAATCAGACCACTTCACTGCGCTGTTCCTCACTTCACTCGAGGGATATGAACGACTCAAGTTCTTAATGACCCAAGTATAAGAAGCCAGAGCCATAGAAGCCAGAGCCATTTTGAAAGCACAGAGGAGCCTCAGCATCTTCCTTCAACAAATCGGCCATTTCTTCAGGCACAGAACCAAACCGTGAGGACCCAGAACAAGTGTGTTTTCAAACAGATGAAGGACGTTTTCATCCAAATTCTTCCGTGCATATGGGTGAAGTCTGCTACGAACCTCGATTGCGTGTTGATCAACCCCATCTCCAGTAAGATAAGCAGGAGATCGTGAGAAAGAAGAGCTCTTGGCACGAGTTTTTGGGGAAGACATTTTTCGTTTCAGACGAAGACAGTGGAAATATAAAAATGAGCAAAGGATCAGAGGTTTTCCGTAGGAAAATAGAAGCTGAACCATAGTTGAATTTTTAGATAAACAGGAACAGGGTTCTGGAAAATCTCATAAAAAGTTCGAAGAAAGATCGTGGGAAGTGAAGAAAATTACCCAGATTAAAATAGCCGTTAAAAATACCCACTTCCCCATGAAGTCTAGGTGAATAGGCAGACGTGCGCTAGTGCAACGGCAAGAAATGGCGCGCATCATCAATGGGCCAATCATTAAGTCTGGAACAGTTTTAAAACGATTCAGACTTAAGGGGGCAATGTTTGGGCCTAAAAAGAATTTGCATGCCAGCCCACTTCTCACAAAGGCCCACAAAACAGAAAAGACGGAGGACTGAGCTTTTATTCAAAAAAAATAGAGAAAGCCCAAAACCAAATCAGAAGGCCCATGTCTTTTACAAAATGGCAGAGTTGTAAAAACGTCAAGATTAAAAAGCAATCTGCCACTGAAAAGGCAATTGAAAAATTGAAAAAAAACTGGATTGGGCCCAGCTCTCTCACTGATCTCAAAACAGGAGTGCAAAGTCAGCAAACTTTTTGGAAAGTATCAGAACCCACGTGACTACCTGACTTAGAAAAGTCAATAATTTCAACTATCACAAGAGAGTTGATTGGTAATTAATGAAAGCAGGTCATTAGCAGAAAAATTCGGTAGACATCATTTCCAAAGGACAAGTAGGCCATATTTTCTAAAAAAGATAAGTGGGAAGCAGGGAGTTGTTCAAATAGAAAAATCAAAACTAACCATCACAGTCTAAACTCTTACAAGGAGCAGTTAAATTGGAAGAAGGGTTAGGATTTCTTTCAAGAAAAACAGGGAAGTGATTGCCTTAGGAACTGACTATTGAGGGCTTATCTGCCAGAATTGATAAAACCCCTTTTTCTTTGCATTTAAAAATGAGAGATCTTTTGAGAATTTTTGCCGCCCATTATTAAAAGAATTAGGAACCCTACTGCAAAACATTTCTTATAAATATAAGAGAGGATGAACAAAATGAGGACAATCAATCAGACAATCAAAAATCAATCAAAGACAAAAACTCAAAATGATCACTTGATCTCAAAGAAACTTCAAACAAATTGAAGCAACCAAAAGCTCACTGAGCCATAAGAGAAAAGCCAGTTACAAATCAAAACTTTCCAAGTTTCAAACTTAGAGAAAAAAGTCATTCAAAACGAGATTTCTCTCATTGCAAATTTGGTTCAGCAAAAGCCAAAACAAGCAGAGTCTGGGTTTTTACAAATATGAAAACCTCAACAAATTTATGGAGAGCCCTGATCAAGCAGAACAGGTATCACAGTGCAGTTCCAGCTCAGTAGTCCTCAAGTCGAGTCACTTCTGCCCCTTTCAGATTGAAGATGCCGCAATTCTGTCCATTCAAAAAGACTTATAGGGCTTGAAATAGATTAGAGCTCTGCCAAACTCGAACGTTGGTATTGATTTACAGCTGAAACTTGACAGTTGAAGTTGCTGACAGTCCAGTCTAGCACAAGCATCCCCAGTCCAGCCTGGATCAGAAGCATCTATCTAGGCAGAAATGAAAGTTCAGCCTTCTTTTTGTCTTCTTAGAGTTGGTTTTTCCCTTTTGAGTTATGTAAAAGGCAGTTCTGCCTAAAAACAGTTCATTTTCTCATCATTTATTCTGGCAAGAACTACCAGTTTTATACTGTGAAAAAATATGAAGTCCTCACCAGTCTGGGGCAAGAAAAGAACTTACTTGGGAGACATTCCTCACCCAAATTCACAACCGCTTGGTTAGAAATCAGTAACTTGGGGCGCAAGTTATCTATTTTTATAGTCTGCTAGGATTTCTCATTGCTAGTAGTGGCACGCTCGCACACTAAAGAACAAACATGAAATGGGTGAACAGAGAGAGAGAGAGAGAGAGAGAGAGAGAGAAAAGAAGAAAACTAAGAACAAGGAGAAAAAGAATAGGAGGAAGAGAAGAAAAATTCTATAAGGTGAGTCAATTTCGAATTTGTGACTTTTAACTTTGTGTTTGTGTGTTTCTAGTTCCTTAAAGAGTATTTTGAGTCATTTGAGAGGGAAAAATTGAATTGGAGGAGTTTGAACCTTTATTTTTGGGTTGGGTGGATAGAGCAATTTTTCAAGTGTGGGTGTTGTTGATTTTGGTTCCATTTTGAGTTTTTGATGAGTTCGATTGATAGGTATTAAGTTTAGAGGTGTTAGAATGGTTGAAAACGACTTTGAACCAAATCTGGAAATTTGCATTTTTCTGGAAAATTGCAGTCTGTGAGCCTCCGTTTGGCTCTCTTTTTCTCCCAATCCTTTGAGTTTTTAGGAATAAATATGTTGGGTTTTAAACTAGACTTGGCAAGGAACAAAAAAAATTTGGTTTCGTCGAATTTGGTTGAGTTTTGATGCGTCAAACACAGGTACAAAATTTGAAAAAAATCTGTTTTCTGCAGAAAAACCAGCCACGAGTCCAACGTTGGAGCTAGTTTTCTCCTTCTTTTTAGCTCCGTTTTGAGTATGGTTTGTTGGGTTAGAAACTAGAGAGAATAAGCTTCAAATACACTGCAAGTTTTCCTGGTTTCGTTAACTTTAGGTTGGTCAAAACGTCTCACAAATTCTGAGTTTTTAAACTGAAAAAAGGGGAAGTTGCAGGATTTTTGGGGAAGATGATGAACAGTAACCGGCAGCCAGCGACGCCATATTTTTAGTCCATTCGACTCGACTTCTCGATCCAAGTCTGTTGGTATATGTTTTGAGTCAATCCGAGATGGTGCAAAGTATGGATTGTTATGGGGCCCACGAGACCCCATATAGTAACTTTTGGATAACGGGTGTAGTTGGCCTTGTTTTGGCGTTGACAGGGCATATGATTGAGTTTTAGATTATTTTGGACGATATTTGGCCAATTTGGACCCCGGGTTGGTCCTAGGGGCATTTTCATGATTTTCACGCAAAATCTTTGAAATGCATAATGACAGGACCTGACCCAAATTCCACTTTGGAATTCGAGTCGAACCTTGTGCGTGTCTGAAACCTGGTGGTTGCCGGACACAATTGACCAAAATGCCCTTCTAACCAAAATTCCATGAAATGTAAGTACAACTTCTGCCGAAAATCCGGCAGAGTCTCCCCTGTAAATTGAACATTTCCCATAAATTCCACCTATAAAACAAGCATACATGTTTATATATAACCCAACTGCCATCATGCATTAGATTATATTCAAGCAATCAAGCATTATATCATTCTGGCCTCATGCCTTAACAACCTGAAATAAATCACTATTCTAATAAAACTCATCTCAACTTCCAGAACAACAATAGTACATTAGAAATCTCAAACACTCCAACTTGTGGCTGCACCATGTACATTAGAAATCTAAAACACTCCAACAATAGTACATTAGAAACCCTTACTGAGAGATCAAGCCACACATAGTTCTTTCCCTTTAATACTGTAATTGAATATCTTATTCATTCATCATATTGCCATATGTTTCGCAAATCAAACTGAATTCTCTCCACCTAGGCGTACCCCCATTCATAATCTGTTAATTCCATTAATACCATCAATTACATCCTCGCAGGCTTCGGAGAAGCCACTTCTATCCGAGCCGCAATCCTCGCAGGTTGTGCCGCAATCCTCGTTGGCCGTACCTCAATCCTCGTAGGCCTCGGAGATACCACTTCTATCCGAGCTGCAATCCACGCAGGTCGTGCCACTATCCTCGCTCCACACGGTTTAAGGGTTCTCAAAACACGTGGGGCATTATTTATAGATGACACTATTTCAAAGAAACTAGGGGGTACCCTCGTGGTGGGTTTGAAAAACCATATTCCAAACTTATATCAATACTTTCCTTTTATTTCCCAATCTATTTCTTGGCCTTTATATCAACTTTACAATAATTTGAATCAGATAACTCATTCTCGATGAAGGCTCGTTTACATGGTCCTTCTCAAACGATATAACTGCCTCGGGAGACTCACTGTCAACCGAGGGTGCAAACTGCCTAAACTTGGACAACCGGGGCCTGCAGGGCCCATGACTTCCTATCACAAATCTGGGAGTCCCTAAAGGTTCCAGTATGCCTAGGACACATGTCCCGAGAGTTTGGTCTCGATCGGACGGTCGAATTACTCACGATAGCATGATCGGACAGTTACTGTAAACCTAGCCCTAGGGTTGGCATTGCCAGAGTTACCTAGATCATCAAAACCTATACGATCCTGGAATTACCTAGATCAACATATATGAAATTGACTATGATCCAACGGTTCAAACGTATCGAACCCAGAAATCGCACATTAGGTGAGATCCGTTCGGGGTTCAAACATTATCCGAGTTGAAATCCACGAGTACCTACACGCTCGTGACAACAAGGGGATCGCTTTGGCACACAATGCCCCTCTGCTATAGTGCCCACGCGCTACCACACTAGCTGGAAGCGCGTGGGTGCCCAAAGCGATAACGCTTCGCATGAAAATCTCAAAATCATGGCTCAAGACTCCTACCCTAGGTGTAACACCCTATTTGGGACCACTTTTGTTCTGGGACCTACCCCGGAAAATGGTCCGAAGTGGCCGGAATCGAGCTTGCAAAACCGGCGAAACTTGGGATTGAAAAACAATCCTTATAAGCTAGAAATTTCTAAAATTCTACCTAACCATCAGCTAGAGTATGAAAAATAGGTAAGAAAGCATACCTCACTCGACTGAATTGGTGGCTAGAGGAGGGAGATCGAAGCCGGGAAGTTTCAAACCAAAATCAGCCTTTCCTTTCGATTTTCCAGCAGTTGGAACAACCGTTGGTGGATCTCGCCTGGGTTGGACGTCGAGACCTAGCCGGTTGTTTTGGGTCCGGTCCCGTGGCCTACCGTGCAGCATGGCAGCTGTTATGGTGGTTGATGGCGTCAGTTAGAAAAACCAGACGGAAGGGGAGGTCGCGACAGAGGAGAGAGAGAACATAGAGTTTTTAAAAAATTTGACTTTTCAAAATTATAATTTTGCTTCTCATCCTATTTTGATCGTATTTTCTTCAATGCTACTCAGATTTGAGTCCACCACCTATCTACGGACTCATATCAACATGCTCTACGCAACGGTTCAAGCGAAATCCCCAAATTCTCCCCAGTCAAATAGTCAACTTTTATACTAATAAATATTACAGGGGCAAAATAGTCTTTTATCTGAATAAATTAATAACCAAAAATTTATTTAAGACCGGGATGTTACACATAAGGTTGAGGTTGGACTTAGGTGAAATAAAGTGAAGACTACTCAATAATAATTTGAATTTGAATTTGTTCAGGAATTAGATCAAAAGTGTAGATTCAGCAACTTCGAGAATCTCCAAAGGGTAAATTTGGTATTTTAGCTAGTTGGACATGAGGTAGGGTTTCTTGATTTCCCGATGATTGGGCTGTATCACTTTTAATCTTGGTGCTTATATATGATATTATAAATGTGAATATTATTGTTGCTTTACTCGGTGAATATTATTTGATGTTATGTGAATATTATTATTGATGTTTCTCCATGGATATTATTTTTTATGTTGGATGAATATAATTATTCATGTGAGTAAGCCTGATATATATTGTTGTTATTATCTGTATTATTATTCTGCATAGATAAATGAGGTTTGCACTGCATTACATATGCATCATAAAGACAGTGGTGTTTAGGGTGTGTGTGTGTGTGTGTCGTTTGAGGTATATCTAAGGGGTGGGAGAACGCCTTAGATATATCTGAGTAATAAAAATGTGGAATAAATTCAAGTAATGGGAGCAGGGCTTGAACATGTTGAGGTGATGGGAGCACGGCCTCTAATGAAAAGTGAAAGTTGAGAAATTCGTAAACAAAAGAAAAATGGGTTAAGGGATGGATGGGCTTTAGTTCATATTTTAGGGTATTTGGAGCCACAGTGGTAAAACACATTGTATGGGACATGCAGGCTTGTTGCCCTAAGGTATGAATTAGTGGGATTAGAAGGGAGTGAGTTCATGGCATCACTGCATATGCAAATTTATTTATCTAGTATGGTTGCATAATTTCTGTATCTTTTGTTGTTTGATGCATGACACTTTGATTAACTGTGATAGTTGACCTTGAGGGGTTTGACGGTACTCTACTAGGCATTAGAATGCTCATACCCTAACAGATTGTGCAGGATTCAAGGTGAAGTTTAAGGAAGCGGGTTTTAATCAAGCTACTAGGTTTTTTGTTATCGACTTGTGTAATTAATATTTGTAAGTAGTCAGCCGTTTGATAAAGATCTTAGTGTGTATTTAACTACAAGCTACTGGGACTCTGACTTTATGTTGTTAAGTAAATTTGTATTTATTTGTGGCTCTTTTTCTCAACATATCATGGTTGTAGAATTTTATTCTTATGACTATGGTATGACTCACACCATGATTCAGGAATATTCTTTATTTTCGAATCGGTTTGTGATATTTGTTGTGATGAGGATATGTTTTGATTCAAGATTTGATTGGTGACATATACAAAGTTTTTATTTGAAGATTTTTGGTCTTAAAATACATCAGACCAACTAGTCTTATATTAATTGTCCATATGATCTAAAGACAACTTAATATTTAAATTAAAATATAAATAATTAAGTATACCCTATTTAATTAATATAAAATTCAAACAGAGCAAGCACTAGCAGGCAAGCCAACTCCACAGATAAAACCTTCAATTTAGCAAAATTTTATTTATAACTCAAAAGACTTATCTAAGCATAAGATAATTTGTAGACCGCAAAATCAATGAATGCCAACCCGAGTCCAAAAACCAGAGTCCATAAAATGCATAAAAACCATTAGGATCATCATAGAAATTCAACAATTAAAAAAAAACACACACACACACACACATTTTTCTCATAGAATGCCAACCTCGGCAGCCATGGCGTCATCTGAATCTCTCAATGGGTCTTAGTGGTTGGGTGGTTCTTGGTGATCAGGCTGGGGCTGATGGAGTTTTTATTTATTTTTATGTATAAAATATTTTTCATATTTTTTATTTTAATTTTAATTTTGGGCCTGATGGTTGTCATAATTCAATATATCTTTTTTTGTCATTTTATATTAAGATAAATTTGTAATTCAATAAATAATTTAGTAGTATGGTGTACTCAATTAATTTTAGGGTTCGTTTAACAGCACCCTTACTAATATGGAAGATAAGAATTTAATTTCACCTAATTTACAGAAGGTCAATACCTAAAAAATAGGATAATTTTACAATCATGCACTAAATAACCTCAAAATTACAAAAGATGCCATTATTAAATGCTGCCAAATTTTACTATTTCTTTTAAACTCAATAACAACTGTCCACGTTCAATACTGGAATGTCCAAAACAATAGCAACCCAACCAAAATTCCCACATGAAATCACAATCACGCCCACAATAGCTACGAAATTCATGCCCACGACATTCCCAACCGCTCCATCTTCCAATAAATGTCCAACTCCTTCACCCCACACTTCAAGAAAAAATACTCACATACTCAAACCTCGCAAATTCACTCTTTGAAAATTCACTCCCTAAAAATTAAAGAGCACTCACAACATATTGGTTAAGTTATGATCCCAAAACAGATTGGTTAGAACAAGATGCTAATATCTACAGTTACATAAACAGCAACTCTAATTAAATGAAAACTACAACGCAACACTTGTCTAAAAATTTATAGAACAATCTCCACATAAGAAATCATAAACTAAAAAGGGATGTTCATGGCCTTGCAAGTCTTCTTGTTGTCGCCTGCAACACCGCACCGACTACATTTTAATGGCTACCTTCCACAAAATACTTGATTCTCTTCGTTGGCGGTCTTCATGTTGGTCTCTTTGTAATCAGAGGAAGTACAACTGTACCAACTACACTACCTAGTAAATGAACAGCAACTCTAATTAAATGAAAACTACAACGCAACACTTGTCTAAAAATTTATAGAACAATCTCCACATAAGAAATCATAAACTAAAAAGGGATGTTCATGGCCTTGCAAGTCTTCTTGTTGTCACCTGCAACACCGCACCGACTACGTTTTAATGGCTACCTTCCATAAAATACTTGATTCTCTTAGTTGGCGGTCTTCATGCTGGTCTCTTTGTAATCAGAGGAAGTACAACTGTACCAACTACACCACCTAGTAAGTAACATCCTAAAACAACTAAAAACCAACTACATAACAACAACTATTAAGGAGAGACCTAAACCAATCAAATCAGCAACTAAAAAACCAAAACTTTCATGCCACACCTTGTAAGAAACAGCCAAAATCAATAAAATCATAAAATCAAATTTGAAATTGCAATGCAACACCTAGTAAACAACATCCCAAAACAACTAAAAACCAAAAATTACATGACTGCAACTACTAAGAAAAGACCTAAACCAATCCAATAAACAACTCAAAACCAAAAACTACATGCCAACAACAAGTAAGAAACAACATAAAACCATCAAATCATAAACGCAAAACAGAAATTGGAATGCAACACCTAGAAAGCATTAACCTAAAGAAATCAAAACAACAAGTCAAACCAAACTAGACTTAATCAACAACGAAAAATAAACAAATAATACCATAATTATAAAGGAACAACAGATTCTAAGTACTCATATCTCAACAAAAAATTCTAAAAAAATCCCCAACAAAATAGCACCTCTAAACTCAAATCTTATCATACAAGGCAAAAATGAAACAAAATGTACATCAAAGACTTCAAAAATCAAGTTCTCGAACCAAAACATAATTATGAAATTGATATAGAAAATACATACCTCACCTGAAGAAAAACATAGCTTCACGTGAGAAGATAAGATCACACCATAACAGTAACAACCCGGTCCTTAATTAATTTTTACTTATTAATTTAATCGAGAAAGAGACTAAAATACCCTCGGAATATTTTATTAGGCTTAAAGTTGACTTTTTTATTGGGAAGGAATTTGGGAATTTCGATTATGCTGTTGTGTAGGGCGCAACGAAACGAGTCCATAGACACGTAGTGGGCTCAAATCGGAATTATAATGAAGAAAATACAATTAAAATTCATTGAGGGGCAAAATTTTAATTTGCCATATCATAAATTTTAAAACTCTCTTCCTCTCTCTGCGCGCGACAAACCCCCCCTTCCCTTTTTCTGGTTTCTTCCCACAGCCACCATTCACGACCACCCCAGCCTTTGCCACCAGTGTCAAGGAAACCGGCCTAGCTCCACCGCCAATCCCAGCCCACCCAGATGCCGGCAGTCGTCGAAATCTCGCCGGATCAAGATCGAAATTGCCAGTTTTGACAGAGAATTTCGCTGGCTTCAATCTCTCCCCTCCGGCAACCAATTCAGTCGTGTAAGGTACAGATTTTCGACTATTTTTCATGCTCTAGCTGATGGTTGGGTAGGATTTGAGAAATTTCTAGCGTCAGTGGGTTAATTTTGCATTTAGGGTTTGGCCAATTTTGAAAGCTCGATTCTGACCATTTTCGCTTGTTTTTCGGGGTATGCCCAAGAACAAAAGTGTCTCCAAATGAGGTTTTACACCTAGGGTAGGAAACTTGGCCCTTAAATTGGAGAATTTTCCTGCGATCGTTATCGCTTTGGACATCCACGCGCTGCCAGCGCGTGGGCACCGTAGTATAGGAGCATTGTGTCCCAATACGATCCTCTAGTTGTCACGAGTGCATAGGTGTGCTCAGATTTCAATTTGGACATCGTTTCAATCTCGAACGGATTTCGCCTATTGTGCGATTTTCAGGATTGATATATTCGAACCATTGGATCGAAACCAAATTTGCGTATAGTGTACCTTGTATTTCCAAGATTGTATAGAATTCGATGGATCGTGAAATGGAGTCTCGGATACTGCGAAATCGCGAACCCTAGGGCTAGGTTTACAGAAACTGCCCGATCATGCGATCGTAGGTAATTCGACTGTCCGATCAAGACCAAACTTTTGGGACATGTGTCCTAGGCATATTGGAACCTTTAGAAACTCCCGGATTTGTTATCGGAGGTCATGGGCCCCGCGGGCCCCGTTGACCAAGTTTAGGCAGTTTGACCCCTCGGTTGACCGTGAGTCTTCTGAGGTAGATATATCCCTTGAGAAGGGTTAGAACGACCATGTAAACGAGTCTTGACCGAGAGTGAGTTATATGAGTCATGTTACGGATTGAGTATGGATAGTTATTTATAGATTGTTAAATCGTACATATATATATATATTGATTATAGTTGAGAATCAATTTATCAGAAAGTTGATATAAAGGTCAGGAAATAGATTGTGAAATAAAGGAAAATATTGAGATAAGTTTGGGATACGGTTTTTCAAACCCACCACATGGGTACCCCCTAGTTGCTTTGAAATAGTTTCATTTACAAATAATGCCCCACGTGTTTCGAGGATACCCGAACCGCATGGTGCGAGGAATGCGGCTCAGGCTAACCAATGGTCCCCTAAAGCCTGCGAGGATTGCGGCTCGGATAGAAGTGGTATCTCCGAGCCCTGCGAGGATTACGGCTCGAATTGAAGTAGTATCTCCGAGGCTTGCGAGGATTGCGGCTCGAGCAGACTTGGTGTCTCCGAGGCCTGCGAGGATGGAATTTAAGGTAGTAATAGATTACTAATTAGGAATGAGGTACGCCTGGGTGGGGAGAATTTCAGTTTTGAGATGTTCAAGTACATTATTAAAGGGGAAGAACTATGTGTGGCTTGATCCCTTGTTGAGGGTACGTAGGCAACCTAGAATTCTAGGTGCAGCCACGAGGTCAAGTAATAAAAGGTAGTCCAGTGAAGTTATTATGAAATCTAACACGGTTCTGGGGATGTTATAAGAAATTGAATTGAATGTTGTTAGCAAAATGATTTATTCGATTTATTGTGGCCGAAGGCCAAAATATTATGATGCTTGATTTTTGGATATAGTTCGATACATGCTGGCAGCTGGGTTATATATAAACATATATGCTTGTTTTACAGGTGGGAATTTTTAGGAAATGTTCAATTTACAGGGCAGTTCGGTCAATTGTGTTTGGCAACTGCCAGATGTCGGACACGCACAAGGTTCGACTCGGATTCCAAAGTGGAATTTGGGTTGGTCCTGTTAATTTGGTATCAGAGCATTAGGTAGACTCAGCACCACGTGTGCATCCTTGTTTTAGTAATTGCATGACGTTTCTTTACATTGTTTTGCCTTGTCGGCATGGCTGAGTAAAAAGGCATCATGAAGGGTTGAAAATTTTGTTGAGGTTTTCATATGAAAAACATAATATACTTTAGGAAATGAACGGTTTGGGAGGAACTATAACTGGGGACATAAATTTTTTATGTCGAGGATTAGAGGAAGTAAAACTAGAGTTGTGGGCATCTCGGATTCGAGAGCCTAGGCAGTTATGGAGATTGCATCCAGTTTGGGGTGTTGTAGTAAGCATAGTTTAAAGTATACGGTTTTAGTGGCGGAGTGTTGTCTTAGGTCGTTTGACCATTCAATCGATTAGGAATAGCAAATGGTTTGGGGGTAAAAGATGAGGTATTTTTACAAGGGAAGTGTTCGTGTCGGTAAAGCCGACAAGGAGAGTGGACTAATCAGGGTGGCAAAGTTAGTGAGTGGACTATTTGTTTTATAAATGTTTTCATGCAGATGGATTTTATTATTGGATTCTGATTAAGTATTTAGCATATCATGTTTTCACTAGCATGTTTTGCTGTGTTCATTACCTTATTATATGCTACCGAATTGAGAATGTTTTACAAAATTGGAGAATAAGGACTGAGATAATTTGTTAGATTAGATGGCAGTAGGATTTCAGACTAATTAAGAGGTAGTTTTATAAATTCTAATCTTTTTCAGGAAAATCATATTTTCTTAAAACCACCCGAGGTACCCTAGCATAATAAATGTTGCCTTCAGATAAATCGGTTGCCTTCGGGTAGGTCAGCATGCTTGACAGTTGCCCAACGAGTCCTAAGGGTACCCAGACTGTGCGGAGCGAGTGATGCGAATTAGGTTGACCATCTAAATCTTGCGAGAAAGGCAGCTTGTGTCGACCTTGTGTCACCGAGACCTGTGAGGGTGTCACCAATGGTGATGTGAGGGAATTGATGGATAAATAAAGGAATTGACGAAAATAAAATGGGTACGCCTAAGTGGTAGACTAAATTTCATTTTCAATGTCTTCAGCGGAAAGATGTCTTGAATAAGTGTGTGAATGGTTATCTAAATATATATATGAATGCATATTGTTTAGGTTGAACCAATAGGAGGTCGCATTGATTGTGGTACCCTGAAATAGGAAACTTGTTTTTGAGATGACTAAGGTAAGCAAATTACAAATTGAAGCATTCAGCTTTCAGAGGAAGATTAAGTATTATTTTAGCCATCAAAGGATACTTTTAGTTGGAGAAGGAGACTTCTCTTTTTCTGTTTGCTTAGTTAGAGCTTTTGATTTGGTGATGTCTGCATCGTTGATCGAGAGCAGCCAAATGATGGTCCGAGCACGGAGTGATTCCAGTAGGCGATAGTTGTTATAGGTGGTCCTCGCCATGGGTCATCCAAGAAGGGCAGTTACAGTTCTGGATCATCTAGTGTCCGCGGTTATGCAGGGTTTCAACCTGGAGTTAGTTCCAGTGGAGGCTCTAACCAAAGGGTGATTCTGGGAATCACTCTGGAGGTAGTGCAGCTAGAGAGGCTGGGAGACAGTTGTAGCTAGCAGGAGTGCCAGCCAACAGAGGGAATGTGGTGGACGTTCCAGAGCTACACGCAGAGTGTACAACATGTCCCAGCATGAGGCACAGGCGTCACCTGATATAATTATAGGTATTTTACCAGTCTTTGGAATCCCTGCTAGAGTTTTAATTAACCTTGGGGCTACGCACTCATTTATCACACCTAGTTTTGCCCACAATGCTGATGTAAGACTTTCAGCTCTTCGGAATGAGTTGGCGATCTCTGTACCTACAGGAGAGGTCTTTATGGTAGGTACGGTGTATCAGATAGTATGGTGCTAGTGGAAGATGTATTCTTATAGGCAGACTTGATTCCTCTAGATATGGTAAACTTGGACATAATCTGAGCATGGATTGGTTAGCCAAGCATCATGCCTCAGTGGATTGTTTCCGAAAAAAGGTTGTACTTTGTAGTTCCGGATGACCCGAGGTGACATTTTATGGCTAGTGCAGAGTGCTTCCATCTTGCCTCATCTCAGCTATGACGGCAAGACAGTTACTCAGAAAAGGATGTTCTAGATATTTGGCGCATATTATCGATACCCAGGATAATAGGTTGAGGTTGGAGGATATTCTAGTGGTGCGGGAATTCCCATATGTGTTCCCGGAGGATCTTTGGGGTTTACCGCCTCACAGAGAGATTGAGTTCACTATTGAGCTCGTGCCGGGTACGAATCCTATTTCCCAGGTGCCGTACAGAATGACACCAGCAGAGTTAAGGGAATTGAAGACTCAGTTACAGGAGCTGGTGGATAAGGGTTTCATTCGACCCAGTTTTTCACCTCGGGGCGCTCCAGTATTGTTTGTAAAGAAAAAGAACGGCACCATGAGATTATGTATTGATTACAAGCAATTAAACAAGGTCACTGTGCGAAACAGATATCCGTTGCCTCATATACATTATTTATTTGATCAGTTGAGGGGTGCCAAGGTATTCTCTAAGATTGATCTGAGGTCAGGTTATCATCAGTTACAAATTAGATAGGAAGATATGCCTAAGACCACTTTCCGGACAAGATATGGCCATTATGAGTTTTTGGTGATGCCATTCGGATTGACTAATGAGTTTTTGGTGATGCCATTTGGGAATTTCAATTGTACCATTGCGTAAGGCGCAACGAAACGAGTCCATAGACACGTAGTGGGCTCAAATCGGAGTTATAATGAAGAAAATATGATTAAAATTCATTGATGGGCAAAATTATAATTTGCCAGATCAAATTTAAAACCCATTCACCAAAAGCCTAATAGAATACTCCATTTTTATAATCATTATTAGTAAAGATTAGACAAGTTGCAACTCCAAACTGATTCTTATCACTAATACCTAATTTTCTTTAATTAATTTGGTCATGAATCATTTTGTAGTCAAGTTGCAAGTCCAACTATAGATTAGACAGCACGAAGTCTTTTTAATACACAAATTTCGTACTTCGGTAATTGGATGGAGCCGAATTGAGGTATATTTGTTATGATTTTTTTCCACATATTTTTATAATATAATAATTACATGCAAATATCTTGGATGGTTTGGAATGAAGAGAAATCTCTTGAGAAATTATGAAGAGATTTTATTTACTACTCAAAGCAAGATTTTCTTTGATACTTATCTGCAATCATAAGAAGATTCTACTACTTGTAGAGCAAGAAATTCAACCTTACAAGTAAGCATAAAGAAGTAGAATAAGTCTAGCACCAAAGTCATCAAATTAGTAGTGTAATCTAGGGTAGGAGTAATCTTTTATAGATATTTCATATGTGAAACTTATTTATTTAAATCGAAAAGCACATATATAGAAAACTAGAGTTTCATTTGACCATCTACACGAATATTAAACTATCACGGCAACCAAAGCTCATACATTCATGATTTCAAAAATCAAAACCTTTTCCTAGTATCTTCAAAGCCAAGTGATTTATGTGCCTTACAAAACCTAGGTCAAAGTTCCCAGTGGAGGATGAGATGAGATTTTATCTTTGGAGTGCCTCTAAGTAGAGTTGGGCATTTTAGACCGAAAACTGGTCAATTCAACCAAACCAAGCTGGGCCAAACCAGTTAGATCGGTTTATTAATTTTTTATTTTGATTTTTCAGTGATGAATCGATCCAGTTCACAATTTGAGGAATGCTAAATTGTTTTTAAAAAGTATAGTTTTCCCTTTTTCGTAAAAGTCAAAAGCAAAACCCTTTATAATATAAATAATATATAAAACAAATTGAAAAATCTTTTAACATAAAGTAAAACTAAATAAACAAATAATAGGTAAATAAAAGTAAAATAAATTAAGATTATGAAAGCAAGCCTGGTATGGTAAAGTACGTCAAAGACGCTGTCCTAAAGCCTTTATAGCCTCCCTACGTACAGGTACTGACAGTCTACAAGACTCCAAGATACGACCTCCAATACACAGGCTCATGGTCTGCTATGAGCACGTTCATAGTAGAATATGGATCTCCAAGTCACAAAACCATAGCCCAAAAATAATAATATAAGTAGAGAATCAAATTGTGGGGTATAGTGTGGTTGTGGTATTGTGGTAGAATTTGTGTTGTGTAGTCATATCTCAAATGTGAAGGAGGAGTGGCCTTTTATAGACATCCAAGAATGTAACCTCCACCACATTAAACTAGAAAATTAAGGCATTCAATATAGAAATAAAACTTGAAAACTAAATATTTATAACCCCCACAATAAATAAAATAAAACAACCAAAATAATTAACCAAATTAAAACGGTAAAATTTTTAAAACCTTTTCAAAATTTCAACAATCCCCCACAAGGTTTTCAAAATTTTACCATGACAAAAAATAGTGAATATATATATATATATATATATATATTTATATATGTGGACAACATAATACAATGCAATAGATGTAGGTGCCTTACGAGCTTGAATCTTCACTTAGTGATTGTAGTCTCCATTTGAGGAACCTAAGTGTACAAAGTATTGAACTCGGCACCTTTGACCAAACTCAACATATCCCACACATAGTATTGGTTGAGACTTGGATGTGGGTTAGCGCTATTTATGGCCATGTGCCAATCTTGATTTACTAGAGAATAGCCCAATTATCACAGTCGCGGCCTCACGACGTCTCCCACTTAGGAGAGTTCTCCAGCAATTCGCACACCTGTTTGAGTAGGAGACTCCTTGGCCTTCTTAGCCGCAGCTACCTTCGTCTCCAAGGGAGTCAATGAAGTTGGTTTCATTCCATGCCTGACCGCTCGTGATTCGGCATATGGCACACTCTTGCCAGATGGAGGAACAACCCTTTCAGTTCCATCCTCATCCTTTGACTGATGCGGATGACTCGAACTCCTAGGAGGAAAGTTAGCAGCCCTCTATTTCTCAACAGACAAACCAGGTCGGGAGCAGACGTCTTTGTAGGGCAAATCTAGGGTTTTGAGCCTTTCAGTAGAAGATTTAAGCAGAATAACCCGGATATTATGCATGACATGCACCTTCTTGCTATTAACGCCTAGAGTGTGCTTGATCCTGGCAGACGAAACCTCCTTCGAAGAAGACTCACAGCAAAAGGAAGTCTAAGCTTCTTTCTTAATGGAGATACAACCCTTGATCGTGAGGTTGCGGCTTCATCTTTCAAAAGCTTGGGAGCAATCATCCTTTTTTCTAGAAAGTTCGGTTGAGGACTCTTCCCGTTCGTTAGGCAGATCATCTGAGTTAGGGCTATGCAGCTTCCACCTTTCAATATCTCCAGTTGGGGGTAAACCATCTGCTTTCCTTCGACATATACTTAACAGCCAATGCCATTTGTCAAACTTCGCAGGAATATTCATGGCTTGATGGACCTTAGCCATGTTCGAATCGAGGTCGAGTTTCTAGCGGATATCATCCACTGCAACCAGAAGATAGGAATCAGTTAGCCACAAAATAAAGAATTCAAATGAAATTGAAGTAGCTCAGCAGATCATGACAATAGGTGATGGGAACTTGCGGACTATCGTCTGCCTCTCCTACCTACTTTCTGCTCACCCACAGCACGTCAGTGCTTCACACATGATCACCAGAGTTGCGGCTATCGAATAGCTCATCCTTGAGCATGCACCCCATGTTATGGAACACTCTCTTGAAGAATCGCGATACCAAGAATCAGAAGCCCATAGAGAAGTAGAATGGGCAGAATGTGATGATCTTGGCATCTGGCATGCACATTTTTTGGTATGGCAGAAGTAAAAGTGGTGCGCCACTTCTCAAATCTCCTCTTAGGCACCTTGGAGCCACCCTACAAATACATGGGCACTTGCGAACCAAAAGATTGGCTTCCCTCGTCAGATGATATGATGGTTGGGCAACTACAAAAGGAAGAGAAGTTCGCTAGTAAACAAAAACAAAAATTACTTGCGGCACCAAAAAAAAAAAAAAAAGGCCACAGCAGCTACAGCTACAACCGTAGCTAACAGCAGCCAGCAACCAGCAGATGACAGCCACAGTTGACAACAGCCGCCAGCAGTTTCTTCCAAATGTGGCCCTAGCCGCTAAGCTGCGAAGAAGCTACAATCCAGCAGTCGGGCGTGATACCTGCTCTAGTACAGCGGACCTCGGTGCAAGAGAAAAAAGAAAATGCGACAACAGCCTCTAGCACCGCCTGCAGCCACTGTTACACGCACCATTGCTGCTTGGCATGTAGCTCCAATCACCATGTCATGATGACCACTAGCCAGTCGTGACTAGCCAATCCTCACCTCAAAAAAAGTAAAAATATATATTGAAAAACCCGAGCATAACCTACCTTGGTGTGCACGATAACTCCTCTCCTCGACAAGATGGAGGAAACAAGTTTTCAATATGAAGAGGAGTGAAGAAATGCCTTATATTTATAATAGTTAGGTATCCTTGACCAACAAGGAGTCACAAACCTATTCCAATTAGGAGCCCAAATCAAAAAAGAAGTCAAAGGCCTACTCCAACTAGGAGCCAAGCTCACAATTACAAGCCCAAACGAAGTTGGAAAGCCCGAAGAGTATTTCACATCTCCTTCTTGCCACATATGCGCCATGCAGAAGTTGGGTGCATTTGTGGGAGCATATATTTCGGCGACCAATGAGCGGGTGACACGTGGAAAAGGGAAATTCCCTATGTCAATTATTTAATTAGGGAAATTATAATTGATTTGAGATGGGAATATCTCCCTAAATCAAGGATGAGTTTTTCACCGAATCTCCTTGATTAATTCCAATCTCCTATTTTTGGGTAAGAATAATCCTAATTAAATAAGGATTATTCTTCAAACCCTATCTAACAAGGATCACTATAAATACATGGCTACATCACACATATGATGTAATCTAATTTTACTCGCAAATTCCCCCTCTTTCACGCCACTCTCTCATATCTCTCTCTCACGGCTCCGGCCACCACCACACACGGATCCAACCACCCGGTTCTCTCGTACCATAGAGAAAACTCTGACCTTCTCTGTTTATTTTGTATCTTCCTGAAGATCATCTAACTGACTTAGGTATCGTAGGGCCTTTGGCTAGCACCTCCCGAATGTGGTCTATTTACTCCAACATTTTTCGCAGGGATCAAGGGAGAACAAAGAGAAGGAAGTTCGAGGGTCAAAGAATTTGCGTACGAATATTCCCCATGCGAAATTTTTCTCAAACATTGATATTGAGTGTTTACATGTTGTTAATTATCATTATATTATTTGATTAATGTTGACATGTACATATATTATCGATGATGGTTGGAATTCTTGGGTTGATTAAAAAATTATAAAGAAGAGGGTAATGAGAATGATCGTTTGTGCAGTTAAGTCTAACAATTGTAGGGACTAATGGCGAAGGGAGCTAAGGCTCACAGCTGGCATGTGCCCTCCCTCAAATTTTCTTATTAATACAATCTTACTTTTCTTACCTAAATTTTAAAGTCCCCTTTCTTTCTTTGTATTTTACTTCTTTTCTTTTGTCATTATCATTGCTACCTTTTCAAATCTCTTATTGTCATACTTCAAGTCTAAATTTTGTAGTGATAAATTTCTAGCGTTGTTTTTGGTGCCATAACCTCATTGATGGTTGCTAACCGGTTACTGTTCGAGACTGATCGGCAAGCACCAAATGGTGACCATTACTGTCACCCCAGGTTGCAGTTTACCACAAGTTGCAGTTGACTCGGTTCTGTAGACTTATAAAATGTCCAGAAACAGAACCCTAATCCATATGAAGAAGAAGAAAAACATAGAGAAAGAGGAAAGAAGAAGAAATATAGAGAGGAAGAGGGAAGAAGAAGAAATATAGAGAGGAAGAGGGAAGAAGAAGAAATATAGAGAGGAAGAGGGAAGAAAAATATAGAGAGATAGAAGCAAGGAGAACATTTGAGTGAAGAACAATAGAAAGTGAGAAAAGTGAAGAAGTCGAATTCGAAGGAACAAGGGAGAGAGAAGAAAAACATAAAGCAATAATTATATGTATGTCTATATCTGCAATGGTTAGGATCAATGCAATTTTATTGCATGAAATTGAACAAAAACAATAAAATCTCACTTGCAATGGTGTGATTTAGTTCATTGCAAAAGATGCAAAGCAATAGAGGGTGCTACGTGATTAGGGGTGTAAATTGGATTGGAAAATTCGATTCTGAAGGATTCCGGTCTGAAATTTTTCAAAGAAATCCGACTCCGATACCTACGATATCCGAAATCCGAAATTTCCGATAAAATTCGGATCGGAATCAGAATGGCTTTGCGAATTCTGAAAATTCCGATCCGAAAACTTCCGAAATTCTCCAAACCCATTCTGATCCAATTTTTCCGATGTTTTCCGAAAAATTCCGACTTTATAATAATCTTTTATTATTTATACTTTTCATTGCATTGTTTTTTCATTTATAGGTTGTATATGAAACAACCCGATCCTAAATCAATTTTTAATTATTAATTTATTATGGGAAACGCCTATTTTACCCCGGGAATATTTTATTGGGTCAAAAGTTGACTTTTCGTTTGAGAAGGAATTTGGGAATTTCAGTTATACCGTTGCATAGAGCACGTCGAGATGAGTCCATAGACATGTAGTGGACTCAAATCGGAGTTGTAATGAAAAAGTTACGATCAAAAGAAGTTCAGTGGCAAAATCGTAAATGTTTCGAAGTTCAGAATTTTTAAAACCCAGATTTTTCTTCTCCTTCGCGAGCCTCACGAACAGCCATTTTCAAACTCGCTTTTCTCGTCCGTCCAGCCACCAAATCTGGTGCCGCAACTTGCAAACTCTTCATCTCTCTCTCCTCTTTTCATACATAACCATATCCAGCTTTGATTCCAAATGAATCAACCAGAAAATCGATCGAAACCAGAGCCAAAAAGGAGCCCAAACCGACTGTACAAAAACAGCACTGTTCGTGGTCTTTTCCGATCAATTCCGGCTGCCACAACTCAGGTGATTGCACCTAAAATACTCTCATACCTTCCCTTTGTGTTATCCTTTGAAAATCCAACGAGAATCCATTCAAATTTCTTTGATTATGAAACTAAAAACTCTAGGTTTTCAAGAGACAGAAAGCTTCGTTCGAGGGCTTTAATGGTGGAATTGATCGTCGAGCCAAGGTATAAAATTACTCCCCTTGATGTGCTTAATCCGTATGTATGATTATTGGCCAGCGGTTTGGAGTTTTCCGATGGCCGAAAAATTACTCAATGCACTCTCCGGCAGTGGCGGCGCTTGCCAGAGTATCTATGTTGGTTTTTTATCCTAGAATGTTTCCCACATCATTCCGAGCACGACGGTAAACTCGGATTCCAATTTATATACCATTTGAGCCTCGAACGGATTTTGCATATTGTGCAATTTCCATGTTCAATAGGCTCGGACCGTTGGATCAAACCCAAATTCACGTATGTCGTACCTTGTATTTCTAGGAACATGTAGAAATTCACGGATCGAGAATCGGAGTACCAGATACTCCGATTTAATATTTCAAAAATTAAGTTAAACAATAACTGTCCGATTGTAAGATCGTGAGCAATCTGACTGTCCGATTCGGACCAGACTTGCAGGACATGGTCATTAAAATGTGAGGAACTTATAGGAACTCTCGGATTGGTAATTGGAGGTCATGGACCCCACGAGGTCCCGGATTGACCAATATGGAAATTTATCGCTTATCAAGTCTTGGGTCTTTTCAGACCGCTCTAACCACCCAAAATGCTTAAGTGGGCATAGGAATGACTTTAAAGTTAGTGCACGCACTTCTAAGAGCCGGGAGTCAGGATTTTAATTAAATACTTATACCGAGAAATTTATTAATTAAATATTCATGGTGGTTTAATTAGGCACCGGGGCCAGGCAGACCCGCAGGAGGGACCTTCAAGAAGTCCAGCTAGCTCGGATCAGGAGTGAGTGGACTTTTGTTTTATAAACGATTTTATGCAATTGAATTTCATTATTTGATCTTGAACAAGTTTTATTGATTATGGCTTTCCTAGCATGCTTTGTTGAAGTTAAATATTTTTATTTATATGCTACCTAGTTGAATATGCTAAAGGATATGGAAAGTAAGAATTGAGATAGTTATCAGATAAATGACAGCAGAGTTCTAAATTTAACAGAAATTCAGTTATTCATAAGATCTTTCATAAATTTTATATTTTCTTAAGCCACCTTAGGTACCCGGATATAAAGATGTTGCCTTCGGAATAAAAATTTCCTCGGAATAAATGTTGCCTTCGAAATAAAATTGTTTCCTTCGGTATAGTCAGCAAGCTTGACAGTTGCCCCGCGAGTTTCGGGGACGCCTGGACCGTGGGAGCGAGAATGCGGATCAGGTTGACTAAGATCTCCTGAATCCTATGAGATTGCAGCTAGGGTCAACCTTGTATTACCGAGACCTACAAGTACGTGTCACCAATTGTGACATGAGGAATTGACAGATATCAGAAATTGACGAAAATAAAGGGGTACACCTAGGTGGTAGTTTTAAGTTGATTTCAATGCTTTTAAGAGAGTTTTATTGACCATGAGTATGATTGGCATATACATATATAAATATATGAACGCATTGATTTCAGTACGAGTATAATGAAGAGAATGATTTAGTTTTGCATAACTGTTTTTACAGTGGGGTTAGTATGTTAATATGTATTTTTCTAAACTTTATTTTTGGTCCACTCACATTTTCAATGTTTTGCGCCCCCAGGCTTTAGACGTGCACCAGAGCGCCACCACCGAGCAGATTCCATACTCCGCTCCACTCTCTCTCTCTCTCTTTGTAGGATTTTCTTTTGAAATCAAACTGTGCTGTTGTAAATTCTTGAATTAGTTGCTCTGATGAATTGCCCTAGGACTTTCTGTATAGCTTGAGGCTTTTTAGTTCAGTTGAATAGTCTGGATGTAGATTGATTGCGTGCTGGCAGTTGGGATATGTATATATGCTTTTCACATGTGGAAATTCTGGGAAATGATCAAATTACAAGGGAGACTTTGCCAAATTTTCAGTAGAAGTTGAACTTGTAATAAACTTGAATTTTAACTAGAAGGGCAATTTAGTCATTGTGCCCGGCACCCACCAAGTGTCTGACACGCAGAGAATTCGGCTCGGATTCCAAAGTGGAATTTGGGTCAGGTCCTTTCAATATATATGTGTCATTTATTATTTTTTATATTTAAGTACCGACATACAAATATTCAAATGTACATGTATACTAAACATAAGAGTATATATTACTTTATGACTATACACTAAACATTCATATATGCTAAACCTTGGAGTATATTAATTTATAAGACTATTAACTATCATAATTGTAGCTAGGTTCCTTTGACTAGTACTACTTTGGAATGTTGAATTATGTTAGTTTGGTATGGTTTGATTCTCCTCTTATTTTAACTCAAATTGAATCAAATTGTACCACTAAATGATTTATTAAATTGATCATGGTTTAGGGGATAAAAGTTTTCCAAACTAGACCACACCACTTCTCATTGATCATGGTTCATGGGGTAATTTCAATTTGTTATTTTGGAATATTGAATTATGTTAGTATTCTTGGCATGTTAAATAACTAACGCACAAATTAAACCCTATAAATTATGCAATCGTAGTATGAGTAAGTAGGGATCGTTCTATTCCGGGGATTAGGAGGGATGCTAATCAACACAAATTAAACTTATTAAACTGAAAACTAAGTTAAGGAACAATGATTTTGGGGGGGGAGGGGGGGCGGGCGGTGATTTGGACGATTTAGACTAAAGTAATACTGACAGCAGCAAACAACTAAGTTGTGAATGAAATATGGATGAAGGGATAGCTAGAGGATTCTTCTCCACACATGGAACATATGCACACAAATCGATCTCCAGTTACTCTTTCTATAAAGTATGAATGACAAAGCCCCAAATTAATTGTGAACGCACTAATTAACTCTCAGATCTTCCTAAGTTCATTGAATTGGACTCAGGGATGCAATCAAATTATCCTTATCAAGTTCTCTATATGAACAGCATGATAGAGAAACAAATCAAAGATCATTAAGTTCTATGAAAATCATAAGCCTTGACAAGGCATTTGTAACTATGAAAAGCATGATACTCCTGCCAGGAATTTACTTAACGCAATCATGACTAGTGACTTTTACTACTTGTGAATATAAGTTCATAACGATTAGGTGAAATTCTCTTATATTCTAGCATCAAATCCCTGCATACAAACTAAGTATGCATCCTTAATAAACATACAAGAATAAGTCCACAATAAAATAGAAAAGTAAATCACATTCATACTTTATGAAACCATAACTGGAAGTAATCAATTCATATAAAACATATGTCCATGGCTTCGAATTCACCTCTAACTTAGAAGAGATTCAGTCACACATGTTCATAATAATTGAAAAGCAATCTAGAATAAACATTTAAACTAATCAAGGGAAGAACTCTAAAAACCCCAATGGATGCAGCAGGTTCCGGCTCCAAGTTCTTCTTCTCTCTTTCTCCTTTCTTGCTACGGCACCCAAGAACCCCTTTCTCCTACGGCAACCCCTCCTTTATATATGTGGTAGATCTAGGGTAAAAGGGCCCAGCAGAAAACCTAGAAATTAGGGTTTTGTTTGGCAGATTTATTTAGGAACAAGGATAGGGCCCAGGCGCCACCTTTTTAGGAAAGAGGTGCGGCCCCAATGCTTTCTTCTAGAACCAGGTTTTTAGGTTTCTTAATCTGAAATTAATCCCCCCTTTTTCCTGCTGGAATTTAGGTAGAATAGGATTAGGATAAGGTAAAATAAAATAAAATCAGTTAGGGTTGTTTCTTCCCAGAAGCTGATTCTTGAATTAATTTCCCCATCTTTTTAGCACATTTCAAGCCTCTTTGAACTTCAAAAACGTCCATCCATCTTGCGCCATGCATATGCTATCCATTCCAAGTCCAAAACTGCTCTAAAATGCTCCAAAATGCCCTTTCTTGCCAATCTTGCCATCTGGACCTACAATAGTACGAAAATAAGCCAAATCACTCTAATAAATGGGAATTAACTAAGTAAATGCAAAGAAATAAGATAGCAAAGTCGCATAAATATGCTCCTATCAGTTCTATGGATTGATTTCTCCTCTGCTTTTAGCTCAAATTGAATCAAATACCACTAAACGATTTATTAAATTGATCATATGGTTTAGGGGATAAAAATGCATGTATACTTATATAAATTTATGTGGGGGTTATTATATCCAAACATACTATATAACAAAAATGCATGTATATTTATATATTCTATATATGTGTATATATAAAACACACATACATGTATACATAAGAAGTATACACATGCCTACATATATACTAAAGGTATATTATATATACATATATGTGCATATGTATAGGAGTATGTATATTACTTTAAGCCTATGTATTTTTGGCTAATATGCTTGTTTGAATATAACAAAAGTGCATATGTGTGGTTATTATATATAAACATATTATATAACAAAAATTCTTAT
The DNA here is from genome assembly GCF_902201215.1 of Prunus dulcis. Classification (NCBI taxonomy): domain Eukaryota; kingdom Viridiplantae; phylum Streptophyta; class Magnoliopsida; order Rosales; family Rosaceae; genus Prunus; species Prunus dulcis. The sequence goes on along the minus strand of NC_047650.1, from coordinate 19,239,776 downwards.
GTGCGCTTGTTATTTATGAATCATGATAGGAGTATATGGGTGCTTGTCTAGAGCAAGACTAACACTTTTTTAAGAATGAACAAATATACAAATCACAAACTATTTTTTCATTAATTTGTCATTAACTAATACCGCGTGAAATACTTTCATTTTGTTTTTAATGTATGTGTGTATCTTTTTTTGTTACAATGTATGTGTATACATAAAACATTTCCCAAGTTATATTTATACAACCCAAAATTAAACAAACATTTAATTATATGAGACAAAAACTCTCTCTCCCTATATTAACTAAACACACATATAATTATCAGTAATATATAATATATACTATATAGGAAGTATAAAAATAAAATAAAAAAAAGTGATATTCAGCATATAGAGTGATATTCAGAAAATTTCCGAAAATAGTGATTTTCGAAAGTTTCCGAAAATACCGAGAATTCCGTATCGGAATAAAGTTAGTATATTCTGAATTTTTGGAATCGACATCGAAACTGAAAATCAATTCCGAAAAATTTTGGATCGGAATTAGGAATACCTGTTTTCGATCTGTTCCAGCCGAATTACACCCCTATACGTGATGAACCCTCTATTACAATTGCAATAAACAAACCATGAGATCCACATACCAATAAAAAAAATATATATATATATATATATATATAAATACAGCAATTAATGCATTATGCCATTAATTTTCAAATATTAACAAATAACAGCATTGAAAACCAGCATTAACCAATTTCACCGTTAACCATTTTTCATCTCATTCTTTTCCTATATATATGACTAGAATTTGTATACTTTACTCCATTCACTACAAACTCTTTTTTGTTTGTTTTGAAATGGTCATTATTTTCAAACAAATATTAAAGGGCAACATTTCTCGAATGAAAATCAAAAAACCAAGCATGGGTCTATGTGGTCAAGCCCTCTTGTTTTATTTCTATGTGGTCAAGTTTTTGTTTTCTTCATGAAAATCACAAAAACCAAGCATGGGTTTATGGCATATCCCTCATGTGTAGCTTGCATTGACAGGACCCGACCCAAATTCCACTTTGGAATTTAAGCCGAACCTTGTGCGTGTCCGACACCTGGCAGGTACCGGGCACAATTGACCAAATTCTAACAAAGTTTACCACCTGTATAACAAGCAATTTAAACATCCACAACCGTTCAACATGCATAATAATAGAATCCATGCAACCAAATCTCACATCTTTATGGCCTCAGGCCTTTTTAAATCAAATAAATCATTCTGCTAACTGAAACTGATCCCAATTTATGGAACAACAAGAATATGTTAACATATTTCAATATAACTTAACTGAATAGTTTTTCAATCACTTGGTCTTGTGGCTACACCTAGTACTTCTAGGTTGCCTACGTACCCTTAACAAAGGATCAAGTCACACGTAGTTCTTTCACTTAGTATATTTACACGTAAATAGGCTACTCAAAGAATTTCCTCAAATCCATGAATCAATTTATATTTTACTTGCGTAAATCATATGTAAAAACAAATAATTTCACAGAAAGCTCATGTACGTGAATGAAGAACCAAAACCATTCATTACTTGCCTCATAAAATCAAAAAAATAGTTATTAAAACTTTTACCCGAAAATACCAAGATAAAATCCTCAGTTTTTGTTTAAACCTCTTAAAAACCAAAATATTCTCCACCTAGGCGTACCCCCATTCATATTCCGTCATTTCCTTTAATATACCGTCAATTCCAGTAATATACCGTCAATTCCAATCATATTCCGTCAATTCCAGTAATATTCCATTAATTCCAAGTATCCTATCAGTTCCATCCTCGCAGGCCTCAAAAACACAAAGTTAACCGAGCCGCATTCCTCGTAGGCCTCGGAGACACCAAGTCAACACGAGCCGTAATCCTCGCAGGCCTCGGAGACACCAAGTCAACACGAGCCGCAATCCTCACAGGCCTCGAAGACACCAAGTCAACCCGAGCCGCAATCCTCGCACCACACAGTTCAGGCATCCCCGAAACTCGTGGGGGATTATCAAAAATAACCAAACTATTTCAAAGCAACTGGGGGTACTCCTATGGTGGGTTTGAAAACCATATCCAAAACTTATCATAATTTTTCCCCTTATTCCACAAATCTGTATATCAAATCTTTTCTCAACTCTTCACAACTAATCACAATATAATATATCCTTAGAGAGTAAAAGCAATTACATAATAACTCATACGCATTAAATCATCCAATAACACTAGGTCAAGTATTATTTTAATAATAATTACAATAACATTAATAAATAAATAAATAGCAAAATAACCTTTGAATCTTAATATAATACTCAGGAAAACAATAAAATACTATATCATAACTCATGATCCAAACGTAATCAAAATAATTCACGAACAGTTAAGCCTCGTTTATACTGTCGTCTAGCACTTCTCGAAGGTGAAACTACCTCGAAAGACTCACGGTCAACCGAGGGTCAAACTTTCTAAATTGGGTCAACCGAGGCCGATGGGCCCACAACCTCCAATTTTCGATTTGAAAGTTCCTATGAGTTCAACAAGGTTTCATAGACATGTCTTGCCAGTTTGGTCTGACTCGAACGGTCGGATCGCTCACGATCGTCCAATCGAACGGTTATCATTTATCCTAAACTTTGAATTATTGAATTGGAGCATCCAGGACTCCGATTCACGATCCGCAAATTTCTACACGCTCCTAGGGAGGCCTAGATCAACATATTTCAAATTGGGATCGATCCAACAGTCCAAACATATCGAACCCGGATAACGCCTAATAAGCGATATCCGTTCGACACTCAAACGATAACCAATTCATATCCGAACATACTGTCGTGCTCAGGACGACATGAGGATGATTTTAGGACTCTAGGACCAGACAAAAAGTGGCCCACGCGCTGGCAGTGAGTGAGTGTCCAACGCAATTCCGGCAATCGAAAAATCTCCAAACCGCCAGTCAAGACTTATACCTACATGATTAGCACATAGAGTGGAACAACTTTTTGTTCTTGGACCTACCCCAAAACGTCAACGAAAGTGGCCGGAATCGGAGGCCAAAAATCGGCCAAACTATTATCGCTTAATTACCTTCTAAAACTCATAAATTTCTCCTAAATACCACAACCAGCAGCTAGAGCACCTCGAGAGGTTGAGAAAGCATACCTGCATTGCAAGATTTCGTGCCCGAAATTGTTCGAACAAGCTAGAGAAAAACTCACACAAAATCGGCCGGATTTCTTGAATTTCTGACAACCTAAGAGCGCGGTGTAGGTGGCGACAAGGTGGGGTAGGACGACGGAGTCTGGCCGGTCATTTCGGGACCGGTCCCAGCTCAGATGGCAGCCGGTGCAAGCGGCGGTGGCTAGGAGGGCCTTACGGCTAAACAAACAGTCGGGGATGGGGGTCTGCTCGTGGGGAAAGAGAGAGAGAGAGAGAGAGAGAGAGAGATTCTGATTTTTAAAAACCAGTTTCGAAAAATTACGATTTTGCTCCTACTTAAATTTTGATCGTATCTCGATACAACTCATATTTGAGCCCACTACATGTCTATGGACTCATCTCGATGTGCTCTATGCAATGGTACAATTGAAATTTCCAAATTCCTTCCCAATTAAAAATTCAACTTTTATACTAATAAAATATTCCACGGACAAATAGTCTTTTACCTAAATAAATTAATAACTAAAAAATTATTTAGGACCGGGTTATTACATGCATACTTGAATCTTTCTTTGTCTATATTTTTGGAAAAAAAAATATCAAATATACAAATTTTGCATGAAATTAATTGTTTTTTCAAATATATTCAAAATTAGTTTCTTTTTAAAGATCTCTTTGAGAATATTTCAGTAGTACAATTTTTAGTGTTATTAAATTTATCCATTTTATTTGGGTACTTAAAAAAGACATAACTATTGATCTGAATCTATTGAACTGTACCATTGCAAATAAATCTACAGTTCAATTCAATAGATACCAAAATAGTTCAAAAAATTAAAATATTACATTGAACTATTGAACAACTATTGCGGATACTCTTAAGTTCCTTTCTTTTTGTTTTCACATGTCGTTGCCTACTCCCTCTCACTTAACCATTTTTTTGACTTGTTTTTTTTTTTTTTTTTAATCCTTTACATATTGTATTAAATAAATATATATATATATATATATATATATATATATATATATATATACACACTAGGGTATCAATGATTTTTTTTTTATTCAAAGAACCATTCAGGCCACACCACATCAGAAGCCAAAACTCACGGGTTTCTTTTTTTTCTTTTTTTTTTTCTTTAAACATCAGTATTTCTCTTTCTCCTCCCTCTTCTCAGCCATTTTTTGTTTTACCAGATCCCTACTCTTTTCCTCATTCTCCCTCTTCTCTTTCTCCCATTCTCTTCTCTCAAACTCTTTCTGCTCTTTCTCTCTTATTGGAAATTGTATATTATTTAATAATATTTAATTTCTATACTGAATGAAAAATAAGTGTCGTGTGTCTTAGTACTTGTTTTACACTTAGTTATCCTTTAAAGTGCAGTTATTAATAATTAAACGATGGAATTCATATGATCAAGTGATCTTGTTTCTATAGAGTTGTGTCTGTAGCTTTTCAAATGAAAAGCTACTTATGTTTCAATAAGAGGTGTAATGAGTTTTATATAAACCAAACACCCTCACCGACTTGAGATATAGAATGAAGAGAGTTCTTACCCATGAAAAACAAAGAGTATCCCTAGTACTCTATTGTTAAATTCTTCCTAATTTTGCCTTGAGATTACAAATATATAATTAGTTCGCTAGAGTCTTAAATTGAAGTGCTTTAATTTAGAATTATCGATTGTTGAATCCTGGGAGATTGATGCCTATAGAACTACGAGCACTAGGGCATGAGTGAAATCTGTCTTCAGGACATTGCAATTCTTGCAAGCCTCAATCACTAAAGTTGTCAATATTTCTACACATTTGTATTTGTTGATTTAAATTAATTCCACGTAAATTTGTTGTATATTTGATGATTACAATTTTGTTGAGAATTATTATAATTTAAATTCATATTTCCTATTTTTCTGCCAACATCTCTTTCTCACAAGGGGAGAGTGGGAGAGAAAAAATGAGAGGGGGAAGGTTGGGGATGGGAAGTTGCTCAGGAAAGTTTCAATTTTTTTATTATTTCTAATATGCATGGTCGGTTGTGGTAGCCGACGGTGTTGGTTTCCAGATACCAAATCTGGTACTGGCACTAATCAGTCTGATTGTTTGACCGCAACGGCATTGACTTTCCAATCAACGACGGTTTGTCATCCATAAAACTCGATCAGAAATCGAGTTTTTCCGGTTATTGCGGTTCAACCTCACAGCCCTATAAATTACCATTGAAATTTTCCTAGTGTGTATCTTTGATAAAGTACATTTCATTTTATTGTTTGTCAGGATTGATGATAAGTAGATAGGTAATGTAACATGTAAAATAATGGAGTATAGAAATTAAAACAGAGATTTTGTTTAAAGTAATAAATTTGATTGATTGTCACCCTGAAGAAACTTTATACTTCAATATATGAGAGGAGCCCCCTCTGTGAAAATTTTCTAGCTCCACTACTGGTAGGGACCAAGTTCAAGCGAGCCCGTGTGCACAGTAGAAAAGGATATCAGCGGTATAATTGTCGATTGGGTGATTTGGGCTTGGAGATCAATGGCTTAGACAAGATGACTAACAAAACGGGAATGATGGGATGGTTGAGATGGGTGTTAATTCATATAAATGGGCATTGGGGACCAAGTGGTATAAGCATGGTATGGGACGTGCGAGATTTGCTTGTCCAGTTATATGAATTAACGGGAATAGACAAAGACCATACATGCATTATTATCATTGATACATTATTTAACTATGTGATTGCTTTTCATTTAATTTAGTTATATCAATTTACTTTCATAAGGTTTATATCCCTACTGAGCTGTGGTTTCGCTCGCCCCTTTATAGAACTGGCATGCTTAAAACCCAAAAGACGGATGATAGGCGAGCTGAAATTGAATTAGATGAGAGTGGTACAATGTTACTTATTTTTGGTACATTTGTAAGATTTTAGAGCTATTTTTATAAGAAAAGTTTATGTTAACCATGTATTGGCCTTTATATTTTATTTTATTTTCTCACGCACCTTGTGCGGGATTTCCACCGTACCCCGAGTCCAGGGCGTAACAAATAACTCTTCTAAACTCTTAATTTATGCTTGATATGCAACTTTTTGTTTTCTAAGTTGTTGTAACATTTGTCTTATTCTAATGAGTGTCCACCAAGCTCTAAACCTACAAAGAAACTCTTAACATATGATTCAATATGCATAACAGATGATTAACAGATAATTAACAAGTGATTAACAAATATTGATGATGTGGTTTTTAACAGATGTATTAGTGACTTCTATCCTCATGGTAGTCAAATGGTTATTATAATACCAAGACTAGAACATGGGCCTTGCATATAGAACTGCAAAAAAGACCAACTTAATGTTGGAATATGCCCTAAAGTCAAACATATGACGTAACTTTGTGGATATTTCATTATCTCTTATGGTTAACCATAATGGCAAGTTTATTCTTTAATTAAAAAAATGTCTCCTTAATCGTTATCTGCTTAAACAATAAGTCCAAAGAATATGAGATAAAGATAAAGCAATGTAAAGGAATATGAGATTAACTATCTCTTGCCATAGTAGTGAGCCTGCATAAGGAAGGTGTTTCTAATCATGCTCAAGTGAATCATATAAGTAGTGAATAATCACATTAGGGATTTCACATAAATTCTGTATCCTATTAATCTGATTAATGATTATTTGGAAAAGAGAACGATCATATTGCATTGTAATTCCAATTGAATAGGTCGTCTGCATTTTTTATTTTGGCTTGGGTAGTCATGATATACTGTTAGGGGTCACTCATAGCTTGTGAAAGCTTTGATGATATACCATAACTGTGCCCTTATAAAAGAAAGAATTAAAAAGGAGTTTTAATTCACAACATAAAATAAGAGTTCTAATCGTCCACTGCCTAACTAATTAGAACCTAATGGATCACACACCAATTGAGATAGAAAGTTTGTAAAACCAAAGAAGAGGATTAAGTCAATCAAAATGGTGATGGATTATGGCACACATTAATTAAAAGAATTAATTAATCACTCAAACATAGGATGTTCAACTTGGGCATTAAAGAGTTTCAGATTCCTAAGGCCCATTAGGCTTGGATCCTTTGAGCCTTTAAGTTATGTTGTACATGACAACATAAAATAAAAGACCCAACAAGCCCAATAATACATAGGGGCGCCCATAGAGAGAGAGAGAAAGTGAGGGCTTTGATGTTCACTCAAGTGTGTGGGATTATATAAGTATAAGGATTGTAGGATTTTAAAGTGGCACATCTATCACTTGGCTTAAGATACTTGGGTAAAGATTTTGTTTCTGAAGTCATGATTTCAATTCTTTTCTTCCGTTCCCATATCTAAAAGTTTTATCGTGTATATTTTTAATGAATCTTTAAGTTCAGTCTAAAGTTTTCTTCACTTACACGGTCATTGGTGTAGAACTCAGGGTTCTGTGATTGACATCCAGTTAATTATATAACAAGCGTTTAACTAAAATTGAGTGCTCAAAGAGGGATGATCGTTAGTTTAGTGATAGGATTTTTAGTACCTGTGCAAATAGGGTTAAAATCACATAAAATACTTGCAAGAATACAAGGCTATTGTAGTATAGATGCTCATGCAAGGTCGTTTTCCTCAAGGACTAATTAGCAATTTAAGTAAAAACAATTTCCAAATAACTACTTAAAATAAAAGGTTAAGAAAGATGATTATGAATTTGGTTGATACTAAAAACTGTTCACCCGTTTTATGTTTGCTCCTGTGATGGAAGGGCAAAGTTCCCCATTGCCTTGAAAACCATTGACTGGTCAACAAAATAACTTTCTTTGGTGTGCGAGCGTGCCACTGCTAGCAATAAAAAATCCTAGCAGACTTCTTTGAAACAGATAACTTGCGCCCTAAGTTACTGATTTCTAAACAAGCGATTGTGAATTTGGGTGAGAAATATCTCCCAAGTAAGTTCTTTTCCTGCCTCAGACTGGTGAGGACTTCATAATTTATCACAGTATAAAATTGGTAGTTCTGGCCAAAATAGATGATAATAAAGTGGACTGTTTTAGGCAGAACTGCCTTCTACAGAATTAAAAAGGGAAAAATCAACTCTAGAAAGACAAAAAGACGGCTGGAATTCCATTTCTGCCTGGGTAAAAACTTCTGATCCGTGCTGGACTGAGTATGTCTGTGTTGGACTGAGCTGTTAACAACTTCAACTGCTTAGCTTCAGCTGTAAATCGATACCGAAGTTCAATTTTGGCAGAGCTTTAATCTACTTCAAGCCTTGGGAGGCTTTTGAACGGGCAGAACTGAGGCTTCTTCAGTCTGAAGGGGCAGAAGTGGCTGGACTTGAGGACTTAATAAGCTGGAACTGCACTGTAAAATTTGTTGAGGTTTTCATATTTGTGAAAACTCAAACTCTGCTTGTCTTGGCTTTTGCTGAACCAAATTTGTAACGAGAGAAGTCTCGTTTTGAATGACTTATTTCTGTAAGTCTGAACTTTGGAAGTTCTGATCTATAGCTGGCTTCTTTTGTGGCTCAAATGAGCATTTGGTTGCTCCAATTTGTTTGAAGGTTCTCAGTGATCAAGTGAACATTTTGAGTTTTTTGCCTTTGGTTGATTTTTGATTATTTGATTGATTGTTGAAATGAGTGTGTCCTTTGCCCTGTTCACCCCCTCTCATATTTATAAGAAATGCTTTGGAGTAGGGCTTCTTTCTTTTCATAATGGGCGGCAAAATTCTCAAAAGATCTTTCATTAAATGCAAAGAAAAAAAAGGGGTTCATCACTTCTGGCAGATAAGCCCTGAGTGGTTAGTCTTTAAGACAAATCACTTCTTCATTTTTGAAAGAGGACCTAACTTCTCTTTAATTCCAACTGCCCCTTGTGAGAGCTCAAATCGTGATGGTTAGTTTGATTTCCCAGTTTGAACAACTCCCTGTCCTCCTGCTTATCTCTTTTCAAGAACATAGCCTGCTTATCTCTTTGAAGGATCACCCTCTTTGGAGTAGAAACATTATTTCTAAATATATAAAAGGGATTTTGATTTTCTGATGGCAGAGATTCAGAGAAGTCTTGTTGCTACTGAACTGCTTTAAATTAATTCTCAATCAACTTTTTGTGATCGTTGAAATTGTTGACTTTTCCAAGTCAGGAGATCACGTGGGTTTGCCTCCAATTTTTGGGTTTCTCTTCTTTTTAATTACACTGAGCCCGCTTTGATTTTTCTGGAGCCCAAGGCTGGTTGCTTTTCTTTTTTTGGGGGCCCAAGTCTACCTGCCATATTTTGATAAATCTTGGGCTAGGCTTTTTTGGACTTTGGGCCTTTGATTTCTGTTTTGCACAGTCCAGATTTTGGATCCTATGGCTTTTGTTATTCTGGGCTCTTGTATTGTTGGGCTGGGTGTGCCAAATTGAGCCCAAACAAAAACAATTACAATTGAAAGAAAAGGGTTTGAAATACAATTTATAAAAGAACTAGGGTTTCACCATCACCTCGCAATCCTATGAACTTTTACTAATTACTTATTATTTGCACATGCCACTTTGAAGGTTAGGTTTTTCTAATGTATATTCTACTTGGACCCTCTAAACAGAACGTATATCCAACATGCAACCCGTCCGGACGTTCGGATCAAATTTGAACATGAAAGACTCATTAAGTTTTGTGAAAACTCTTTGAAAAATCATGCAACCCTTAAGACGTGGTGTTAATCTTAAGTGAAATTACAATTATTAATCACAAGAAGCTAGGATCAATTTCAGGGAACCTTCCGACCAAAATTGCATGCAATTACTTTTCTAAAGATCCTAATGGTGATCAGGCATTAAGACAATTAGATATTTTAAAACAGTGATTAACAATTCAAAGTAGGCATGAACTCATCATAAGCAATTAAATAAAAATCACATATTCATGCTAAGGTTCAAGCCATCACCCTAGCAAAAGGAATTAGTTACGCATATTCATAACTAAAATCAAAGAAAATATCATTCGAATGAATGGGAATAAAAACACCTGAAAGTCGCAACACTCCAAAACCCTAGCAATTGCTCTCTACTTTCAAGAGCCAAAAGAGAAGTCTTAAAATTGCTGTGAGAAGGAGCTTAAATACATCCCAAAACCTAACTGCCCAATCCCCACAAGGAAACTAAGTAAAATAAAGTAATAATATAAAATAAAGTCCAAAATGAATTAGGAGAATCTGTCCAAAATCTGCCCAGCCACGTTTTTGCCTCAAATCTTCTCCAAATCTGGCCCAAGATAGCTTGTTTTAAAGATAAAAATATTCTGAACACTTTTCCAGAAGGTCACGAACCCATCCGAGGTCATCTTGGGCTCCCAAAATGCAATAAAAGCCCAAAACATCACTATTCCAGCACCGCGTACTGCTCCTTTATTTTATTGCCAGAAAATAATCTGAAATTTCGATACAATCAAGCTAAGTGGCTCACGAACGTCCTCCAACTGGAATGACTCCAAAATTCGTCCATTTGATTATGTTTTGCTCTAGAGGAAATCGAAAGTCCTATATTGAAAATATAATTCAAAGTATCAAAATTCTTTCAAAATATACTAAGAATGAGGTTAAATATATAATATAAAATATACTCATCATTTAGCAAGATAATAATAAAACTAAAATAGTGTTGATCTGTTTTGGACTAAAAAGTTTGCTTGAGAAAACCAAAAAATAAAAGATAAAAAAGACTTACTTACGTGATGTTGGTGCTGATATTGCTTGGAACTTAGAATTGTTAGTATGAATTGAGAGAGAGAGAGTGTATTGAAAGCAAATGATAGTTTTATTGAAAGCCAAAGAGAGAGCACCGAACCGAGAGTTATTATTCTCAAATACGCCTCACTTTGGGGGTTTCTCCCGTACATATACAACATTGTTGTACTTATACCAAAAACACTCCAACACTTCTACTTCACATTACTTGCACACCATATCACTTCCATTTACACATCACATGCATACTAAAAAAGTAAGATTTCACATGCGCCACAAACAAAAACATTCAAAAAGAGGGAAATAACACACTACAAAGATGCCTTATCTTTAGTAGAGTGTAAGGAGCACGACATGCAAGTTTTTTTATTACGTACGTGTGCTCATTTTTGTCTTTTTGAAAAAATGCAAGACGGTTTTAAGAGTGGCTTGTATTTTAGGGACTTTTTTTAATCTCGTCAAAAGAAAATTCACATTTAAAATAAAATGTCGACTGTCGTGATAAAATTGTTGGGTGATAATGAAAACTCCCAGGAGATATTTTTGGTCAGCACGTTAATTTAATGTGTATTTTTACTATTCTTATCAATATTTGATACGTGTCTATATATATCCATGGTTTACTTTTACTTTGTATTTGTGGAACCATGATTATATCTATAGACACGTGTCAAGTGTTCAAAAGGATGTTGATACACATTGAGTTAAAGTGATGAGCAAAAATGCTCCATATTTCAACCGTACTGTGCTGCGATGCTGAAAGCCCAAAACGAAAAAAACAAAGGCCCAAATGGTCTCCTCTTACTTCGCACGCCACTGTTTTGTTCTCTGAGCCTCTTAGAGTCCTGAGTCTCCTGACCTCTGAAGAAAGAAAGACTTGTAGAGATGGGAGCCTTGATCGCTATGTTGGTGGTGTTGGGGGTGGCAGTACCTTTAGGCGCATCGAAAGAGCAGCTGAGCACTAGGGAATGTGAGAATCTTGGCTTCACAGGGCTTGCTTTGTGCTCGGATTGTAACAGTTTGGCTGAGTACGTTAAAGACCAAGGTAACCCGTCAAAATTTCCTCTCTCCTTCTTCCTCAACAACTAAATCCCGGTTCCATGTCTTTTCTGCATTTGTTTGTTTTAACTGTTACTTGCTAGCTATCTTTGTAATCCCAATTTCCCGCACTTCATTTTTATTTTGTTTTGTTGGTCGCTGCGTTATTTGTGGGTTATTGACGGGCTTTGAGGATTATGGCGTAAAAGTGTTTTGCTTGATTTAAAATTGGAGCTTTTTGGGGTTTCAGAGACACCCATTTACTGATACTACAAGAGTCTCTTTGTTCTCATATTAAGGGTATTTCATAGAAATTTAGGATGCATCATTAACTGTCATAGGAATTTGAGATCTTTAGAGGTGTCCATTTCTTGGAGTTGGCAACTTTGGCTTGACAATTTTCAATTGTAGAAATTAGCACATACATATTAAGAGGATCAAGAACTATATGAACCTTGAGCTTGAAATATGTTCAGTACCAAGTAATATAAATGGAACTAGAACTACAAAGCTGGCAAGGAAATAACATTATTCAAAACACTAAGGAAACGAAATGAAGAAAACTTGTGAGGAGACAATGGAATTTTGATGAGAAACTTGAGGTCGTTGTGAAGGCTGTGTGCGTTATATGACAAATCTATGGACTAAATATAAGGTGAATGCAAGTGGTCTTTTAACTGTAACTTAACAGGTTAGGGGATGGAATATGAGAACCTTGAATATTACTTTCAGCATGATTATAATTTTATAATGTACTGAAGTCCTAGTTTTGATTGCAGAGTTGGTATCGGACTGTAGGAAGTGTTGCACTGAGGATTCTGATGATTCCATCAGCAAGGTATACACATGATGATTTGTGGAAGTTGAAATTATGTTTTAATTTACCCGTATACTTTCGAGTCTGAAAGGTGTAATTAGAAATTTCCTTCCTTTTTTTTTTTTGGGTTCAAAGTAACTCTAACCTGTAAAATGTGCATAGTTTTATTAGATAGACATGGGCACGTGGGTAGGGGGTGACGTATAAGTTAATGTGTTGCATAAAATATGTCGCAACAAATTTCCACGAAGTTTATTAAATGATTTGACTAACCTGCATCCAGAATGAAAAAACTAAAGATAAATGGGATACTGTGTGGTGTCAGCCAAAGAGTGTGATTCTTAAGTTAGCATTTGGAAACTTTTTAATGTGTATTCACTTGAGTTCTGGTCTTGTACGTTCTTGGATGACCAGCAGTTTGTTCTTTTGCCCTTAGTTTAATCTTGTTTTCATTATGCTGGGAAATTGGTGCTTAACGTGTGCCTTTGGGGTGGTACATGGCTGTTTGAAACTTCTGGCCTGCTGACTCGCTCTAAAATATGCCTTTGTACGTATGGGAACTTTCATAATTATAGATTGTAAATCAATCTTTGCTGATCTGCACCATTCCTCTATAACCATTTTAATAAATTCCCTTAGTAAAAAACTTCATATACTAGTACAATTAAACAAATTTTAAGGTTCCTTTGAAATAAAAGATAATAATAATAAAAGTGTAGTATTGGAATTCTTTAATTCCACAATTTATGGTTCCATGAGAATTGCTATTTTCATGTCAGAACTATTTTAGATCAAAGAAAAAGTGATAAAGTTTTCTTTTTGCAAGATAATTTTTTTAAAATGTGTCAAGATTTGGTGGACAAGCGCTATTGGAAAGTTGGGGCCACTTTGGATGTTTTGAGAATTTTAATCATGACTTATAGTATATAATAAAAATTATATTTATCTCTTCACATAACATAATTCTGCAAATTGTAATTACCATCCAAGACTTCAATCTACTGACCCTTTATTGAACAGAAAAGGAAATGCTTAATGTGACTGCAAATACAGGTTACCTATTCTGGTGCCATTCTGGAGGTCTGCATGAGGAAACTGGTATTCTATCCGGAAATTGTTGGCTTCATTGAAGAAGAGAAGGATCGGTTTCCTTCGGTCAAAGTTCAATACATTTTCAATTCTCCACCAAAGTTGATCTTGCTAGATGATGCAGATGAACATAAGGAAACAATAAGGTGAGTGTCTATTTGCCATTCACATAGGAGCCGTGGGCATATGCCCTCCCATTTTCTTTCTTGTGGTTTCTCATAGTTTGGACAGCCCCATTTGAGTTACATGCTTTTGTGTTTTTTATTGTTTTTGCATGATAATACCTTTATCCAACACTGAATGCTGCCTAAACCTGTGTGTAAATCTGGAATCTGGTAACAATAAGAATCTATAGCCATTGCTTAGGTTTTAGTAAGGAATAATGATATGATACCTAGTTTGGTTAGAATTTTAATCTCCATTTGTTCTATGGGGAAAATTGAGTTTCCAACTTATTACAAATATTCTTTTTTATCTCTATCACAGGATTGACAATTGGAAGCGTGAACATATACTGCAGTTTCTGCAAGGGAAGGTAAAGCGTGCTTCAGCAATCTGAATGCTTGTAATCCTCTGTCACTGCCTTAATCTGTATCTTAACTGTCATGTATTTCTAAAAGAACTGTGGTACTGGACAAATGAATCTTCTTCCTTTTTTGCTTGCTGTGTGTGCATTCTTGAATCTTGATACAATAAACTTGACATGACCTGACTGTGGCTTATTGCTTTGAGGGGTCGGGGGCAACTTTGCTCAAACTTAATTGGAATGCTTGTATCGCTTAAACATAGTTTGAATTTATTGGCAATATGGTAGTAGCAACCCCTTTGACGAGAGAAAATACGAACATTTGAAAATTTTAACCTTGTGTATTTATTCCAGAGATGAGTATTAAGTTATTTTGCAAATGCATGTTTATAGACTCAGAAGATTTCTTACAGTTGCACCGATAATTCTTACTTTATACGTAAATGGTGTGATGAATCTATGGATTTGGATCTTCCAACATTAATATTATAGAGATCACCCAGGGATGTCAGGCAATTGCATGATATTAGTTCTGTATTAAAAGACATGCCCTTTAGAAATGGTAGCTAAGTCTTGGTCTTATAGTGAGTTTCTTGTATTATGCCAGTTATTGGATATCAAATTCCTTTCTCATCTAATACAGATTGTAGGGATGGATAAATAACCTCTCTTATATGAAACTAAAACTTAGATATCCTGATTCTCTGCTTGGTTCTTCTGTGCTTGGATTTTCTTGACTTTCGTTCAAAACTTGCCTCCTCGTACGTCTTCTTTTGCTGAGGTCCTTCCCACAAATCAAGTTTCTCTTCTTCTGGGATTTGAATCTAGTTCTTTTAAAATTTCCAATATTATTCTTCTTGGTTTTTAAATCAAGTTCTTTCTTATGGGGTTTTAAATCAAGTCGATCATCTCCTTAACCTCATGGGTCTCTCTCTTTTTTCTTTTTCTTTTTTTTTTTTAATTTCATTTTGACGATTAATTTAAAATCATGCTTGGATTATTGTGTGTGGTACATGGTGTTTTATTTTGACGATTAAAGCTTTAATTTTGGGTGGATTTCAATATTATGGTTTTCCCATCAGGCGAAAGAAAAAAGAAAATTCATGCTTGGATTCTTGTGTGGGACATGGTTTAGGCTTTCAGGGCCACTAACGATAAAAGTACAAGAGAATTTCAAAATGGAAGTTAATGTTGGTAAAAATTTCTTGTTTGGCTAACTAGGCATGGAATTTAAAAAGATACAACCTGAACATATGGAATTTAAAGTTCTATAAATGCTTTAATCATCCATCCCATGTTCACTTTTTTCTTTTAAAGTACACGTGACAATCCAAACTATAAGGAAGATTTCTCGCATACACATAATTATGATGTTGTGGGAATTTGAACTTGAGATCTCTGGTTTTCAAGGCAAAGCCCCCGTTGTCCATCCCATGTTAATCATACGCTAGTGGCACCTTTATATGGAGCCGGCCAGTCAGTCAAATATGGTTGAAATATTAAAAATAAAGCTAACACATATACCGTCTCTGTCAATGCTTTACAAAGAATACATCTAATGACATGATGTAATAAAGAGGGAAATCAAATGATAACTCTTTAACGACAACTTCGTAATTCACCAGTAATTTGGATTCCATCAGGAGTTTGAGTAATACCTCAAGTTTTATTGAATCAAAATATGAATAATAATCCAAAGACACGCTAATGTGTCCCTTTTATACTTAACAATCCTAGGCTTGCTAGGAAACCCTAATTGGAAGTAAAAATGGAAATTAACAAAATTCTCAAATTATCCCTGAAACTTAAAATGCTGTTAAGACAAAGAAATATATTGGAATTTGGCCAAAAATATGTAACCGTAAAGAAGAGCTCGTCGTTCTCTTCGTAACGACATGTCATGAGCCTAATTCTGAGCTCGAAGCCCAAATCTGCATGGACTAGATTGTCCTACTTCGACGATGTATTCGCTTGTACAGTTGCTCCTTGATCTGTTCAGCCATATGTTCTACATTAGTTTGGTCTTAAATCCATAAAGATTGGTACACACTATGTCTGCTCAATCAAGAGGGTGATTAGTTTCAATTCATTCGCGTAGAGACACTAAGATAAGTGTATAGGTGTTCAATGGGGATTGAGTCCACTGAATGCGATCGACCAATAATTCTTGTATGGAAATTTTAGTCACGTGTCAAATGAAAATTCTAAGTTGCAATTAATGCAAGTTAGTACTCAAACGTGAGACATCATTATTGTTTTACGAACACGTAGCTTGTCTTTGAGAATGTTATACGCTTATATCAAGATATATGACTCGAATGTATTATCGGGATTCTCAATTAGTTCATAGAGAGACATATGAATGTACAACAAGGGATCTCTACTCTTAATAAAAAGAGACAATACTCTAAAAATATTATTCAAGAAATCTTTAACCAAAGTATTAAATAGGATTATGAAAAGAACTTTCTAATCTTATTCATAAGAATTATAGGATCATTAGTAACATTAGGGATTTGACATGAGCTGCGCATTTCCTAATAATGTGACACAAGGTATTGTTCTATAAAATAACCGAATTGCGTTGCAATTCCAACTCAATAGGTTATCCAAAATAGTTCTATTTAACTTGGATAGTCATGACAGATTATCATGTTGCCTAAGTTTTAGGCTCAATCCGAAATCAATTAGTCACAGAAGTTGGCCACTTTAAGTTCGTAAGAAGTTCGTACTGCAAATGGAGTGGTTGGAAGATTGTATTGTTTTAGAGAAATCCAATTACTAAAACTATGCAATCTTCCAACTATTACATTTACCGTACAAACTTGATATGAACTTGAAGTGATAAACATCTTCGACCAATTAATTTCGGATCGAGCCTAAAATTTGGTCAACATCATAATATGGTTGGAAGAGTCATTTGGTCAGTTTTATATAATATAATAGAAGATTATCTAACAAGCAAAAATTATTTTAACCCATACCCAACCAATATAAATATGTAGAAATTTGTATATATTTAACTAGTGTGTTAATTCGATAGTGCAAGGATAATTGAGAAATTTAAGACTTCTAATATATAAGCTTAGCCTTGGTAGTATGTCAGGAATGCAAAGACCTGATCTATAACTTTCCAACCCTATCGTAGATAGGCCAAAACTTTCAAGGCTTCTTGCCGAGTTGCCAAAAGCACCATCAGACACAGCCTGATCACGCTTACTTAATGCTAACATGAAAGATTGCGCCAATGCGTGAGGAAGGACTTCTCTCCCTCTCTGAGAGAAGAGCCAAGTTCAAGGTAAGTTGCAATAAGGTCTTGAGACCCATTAAAACGCAATTGAGAAGGCATACGCTATAAATCATACCATTATATTCCCCACCATATATTCATTAATTCATGGTCAGAATCATTGTACAACACAAGTTTATAAATATACATTTTGTAGATTCATTTAAGTATACAATCGAGGTACCGTACTAGAAGCTTATCCCACCACCAGTTTAAAACCAGAATGGTTGGGGCCTGCATTAGATGGAGTTCAAGCATGACTACATTCAATCACAGAATTACATTGAAGGGCGTCATGCTAAAAATTTCAGTTACTGAATCCGAATCTGCCTCACAAAAAATGGGTTGTGCTTTAGAAACGAAATTGGTTACCCTTTACACAGCCTCAATCTGGCATCCATCTTCAAGACCATTTTGGTTGCTGAGCATTGATCTGTATCAATGGAATTGTGAGATAGCGTTCTCAAACTTGGGGGAAGTATTCTTAATGGGGGCCCAGATATCTGCACCATTACTTTGAGCAACTCCGGCAGTACAAGAGACAGGAACAAGGCACAGACCTCTGCTTCTCAAGCTGTATGGCTCTAATTCCTGATGAAAGAAAATTAATGAACAACCACATTACATTTTCACCATAAATTTAAACCAATTATGCCAAATTAAATGGTACTAATGTGTGAAAAGAGAGGCATCTTTGACCCATGCACACTAGGTCACATCACTTTGCTTTTTATCCAACAACACACGTAGGACATGGCAGCTTAGTGATGTCTTCATTATGACATATGGTTACATTCAATTAATGTAATTCATCAGTTCTCCAAACAAGCTTTGAAATATCATTGACATTTTGCTCTTGCTTATGTCTACATCCAGCTCAAGCTCACCTGCATCTTAGCTGTTGGTGTGCTTTCAAGGTATGGAGCGCTCAACACCTAAATCCACCAACAAGAAAGTCAAATCTGTTACCTTATCAAGCAGTTTATACGGAAGACGCATCTCTCAAAAGTAAAACATTTCAAATATTTGCATCATTAGTTTTGAACAAGAAGCCCTATCACTTCACATTACTCAAATAACACAAACAAGGCAAGATTGAAGTTACTCATCTTGTTTGTTTTTGCAGAACAAAAAGAAACAGTATCTTACAGGCCAAAGAAACACACACAAAAAACAAAAAACAAAAAAACAACCGTATCTTAACTGTTCTTATTTTCACTTTGAGGCAATCTTTAAAAAGGAAGTGTCTCATTCATATCACAATATCAACCATACGGAATTATGTCTTATAGCAGATTACATCTGAAGTTGGCAATACCATATAACAAAATCCAGTCTATGTAATACCAGTTATGAAGTTGGGTACTAGGGAAGGTGTTCGCTTATAAGAAGAATGAAAAGGCTAACCTTAACTTGTTCATGAAGGAAGCGTATGTAATCCATTGCCTCCAGCAGGACTGAAGCTGTGTCTGTCTGCAGTACAATAATAGGACTTTAGACACACACAGAATATATAAACAACTTATTTTTTTTCTAGGAATAAACTGTTGGCATTGGAAACCTATCTACAGTAAATATAGCATAAGCACTCTCTATCAGATGATATTCACTTTGTGGTGATGCCTGAAGTGCATGATGGATGGACCCAAGAATTATAAACACCACAAATTCCATGAGATGAGTTAATAGGAAACCATTAATGTCGTAATGCCACCATTATAAATCATGGTTCAACAGTTTCTCATCTAAGGAAAAGGATTAATTTGTTCTGTGTACCTTTCCATATGGCGAAACAAGCTGTTGCAAAGCTACAATCCGTTCACCAAGCTTCTCTTTCCTCTCCTACAAGCAGAACAAAAGAATTTAAAACATAAGTAGCTCACAATAGATATCCCCAGCAAACTACGCCCTCGAGGTAAAAACCCTAGTTTCTTTAGGAATTGAATTGCTACCAGACAATAGGAACTACACGAGTGTGAATTTTAAAGCGGCTACTGAAACATACAGAACATGCCATTTTCAAGCATCTTATGATTATATATTTTTATTTTTTTTATTTTTTTTTAAAATAGAAAAAAAAAGTCAAGCAATTTCTAACTATATCAGCTTTGAATAAATAAACTATTGTTATGAGATAGTTGCATTTTTCTTTTCCATGGATATTAATAAAGGTAATGGAGCACTTGAAAGCATATTTTATAGAGATCAGAAAACAATTCTAATACCTCTAAGGTAAGAGCTTCAAGTTCCAAAATTTAAAAAAGTGTTTGATTGAAGCCAGATTGCCCCCAAAATACCAATTAACACACGCACATACAAAGAGGAACAAGATCGAGTCACACCAGTGCAAACCTTATTCTACAAATCATAAATTTCTTGAGAGACAGATATCAAAAGACAGCTCTTGTCAATGTTTAGAAGAAACATCCTAGAGCCCCCATTGAATCTAAGATACAATTAAGGTCCATACCCACCCTAATAACAAAAAATTTGAGAAGCAGGAAAAGAAACCTTTGTGGAGATGGACAAATCAGTCTTATGTCGTTTGGATGCAAGAGAAGTAAAATTGCTTTGATCAACAGAGCAGGGGCTTCTTTTGTGTTCTGTCATGTTTCTTACATCAATCCCTTCTTCCCCCTAGGTTAACAAAGAAAGAAGAATCACTATTTGTAAGATTAGACAAGCATTAGCAGAAACACACACCCAATAATCAATGTTAACCTAACACTTTCACAAGTCCCAATATAAGATGAACGCATCCAGAACTTCAAGTATTTCCCTTGATGGTACAATGCGTAGCAAGCAGTCCAGAAAAGTGAATCATCCTTCTTGTTTGGTTATAATCATTGTACATGTTCGTCATAATGTTCTACTCTTGAAGGAATCTTAACTAAAAAGGAGGGTAACAAAAAAACAATTGATGTTAAGTTGCTAACACATTAAATAAATTACCTAACAGGAACAGGAACTTATGTGTCAGTTTTTTAATACTCACTACAGATCTATTCCAGACAAAACATATTCCCCAAACAGTAGGCCTCTTGTGACAGGATTTATGAACACAGATGCTCTACTATTCCCACGACACTAGGAAACAAAACGAATATACTATATGCAAAATGAGCTAAACTTAGTGACATTCTAACTACAGAAAAACTCCTATTTCTTTTTGTCTCAAAGCAATATGCGTGAAGCTTTCTTGGATGCTGGTTTATCCTGTACCTCCTACGAAGCACATGAATGCACAAGGTTTCACACAAGTCTTACAGAACACAGGAAATCATGCACATGGGTAGAAGCTGCAGGAAGGCACCCGTGCGGTAATGTTAGAAAAGCCAAAAATAGAAGATTACAGTTGACCGTCCGACAAGTGTGATTTTGATAACCGAAACATCTAGGAACATGGCGAATTTTTTCCATGAACAAGCTTAATGCCATTCAATGTATACCTTAAAATAATCAAGTTTTATATAAGCAATACACGACAGCATGCAAATATATCACTGCATTATTAATGTTTATATTATAAACAAAACATGCACTGTTTCGGTCAGTGGTTTACCCCCAGTTCGATACACAAAACAAAATATAATAATACAGTCCATTGGTGCTAGCGTATATAACCAATTATTAAAACTTGTAAACTCACAAAGAGACAACAGCTCCATCGTACAATGAAAAACACAATCACCTACTCATATTAAACTAATAAATATATAATACAAGCAAATAATGCATCATATTATACAAATCAAAACTCAAAGTCCTTTAGAATGGACCAAAGGTCCGTGATTTCATTAATCCAAAAGCATAAATCAACCACGCTTAAATTTGAATGGCGTGTTAGTAAATGATAAAAATAAAATAAAATAATAATAATAATAACAATAAAGCACAAGATCAGAATCATAGATTAGCTTCTACGAGTGTAATCGGAACAAGCTGAAATTATTGAATGACTTTTGGTGGGCCCAGACAACAAATTCATATACTATGCATGAATTGAAACATAAGCATATCTAATTGGCGTACACAATCTTCCCACCTCATTTAATAATATCACAGAGTATCTCATAATTATCAATACTAAATACACATTTACATAATACGTATTGACACTCCAAAAACTCACAAGATGTTCATAATTTTATGAGTAGAGAACACAATTTGTAACATATATATGTTCACCAAAAATTGCTATGATCAACGGTATATGTGGAAGAATATGAGCAAAAGTTGAAAAGAAAATTATATGAAGTTTTTATGAACTCACCGAGAACCTAGCGCCTGCATTGCAGAGAGAGCTAACAATCATATTTTAAAGCTTAAGCCAAAGTCTTGAAAACCCACCTCCAAAATCACAAAAACCACCAAACCCGCGTTTAAAGCGATAGAGAAAAGTGACCCAGTTACTCAAAAAGAGCCTCTCTGTCAGTTGCCTTTCTCTAAATCTAACCTTTTTGGATTTTACTTCGTAAAGTATGAAACTTTACACAATAATCAAACTATTAGCACTGGAATTCACCATAAATTTTTCCAGAAGTCAAAAGAATCAGTGAATAACTTCAATCCACCAACATGGGATTTCAGTGAAATTACTGAAATTGAGGACCGAAAGAGATCAATTACTCTGACCAAGTAACAGAAGCTGAAAAGGTTGGGAGGGAGCGAGAGAGAGAGAGAGAGAGAGAGAGAGCTTGGCCAGAGGCACACAGAAAAAAGAGAGAGAAAGCAGAGAAACTGAGAGTGTGAAAACTGGGGAGAGAAGGGAGAAAATAAGGCCCTCGAAAGTGTTTTATAAAGTTAAAAAATTTGTTTTTAAAAAGTTTTTTTGTTTTTTTGTTTTATTTTTAATATTGAGTTTTATTTGACAGCTAATATCCAACCCGGACAGAGAGGGAGAGAAAAGTGGTTAATTTAACCAAGGACGACGTCATTTTTCTAACCATGGTCTAAAGACTTTTCTTTTCACATTTTTTCTTGCGAAGGTTGAATTCAATGAGTATTTGTATTTGCCTTTGGCTTGAAGCTCTTTGAGCAACTTCACTCATTTACCCTTTGCTATGGTAAAGGGGAGGTTAGGGTAGCCACTATTTACATGAATAGTTGCTGCTCTTACAAAAAGTTGTGGTGTTTTCACTAATTGTCATTACAACAAATATTCACATGGACCTTTGATAACATTCATAGCAAAAAATGCTCTCTCCACTGAAGCAGTTGCAACTGGTAAAGTTAAGGCTAATGTCAAAAGCAAATGGACATAATTAAATGTTCTATGCAACCATGTCTCCACCATTTTTCTTGCAAGGGCACCAATCCCTTTCAATTGAGAAAATTCGCTTCTCGTACGCATATGATGAATATAAATCCCAAGTTGATCTTCAAGTGCCAAGAGGGCTCGGGGTGTAAATTCTTGAGGATAAAATTCAGCAAAACGAAGAAGCTTTTGTTTGTCAAAAGCTATGAATGAATCATTCGGACTCAAACATGCCAAACAAATAAGCAACTCAGTATTTACCTCACTAAAGCGATGATTTAATTCTGCAAGTTGCCACTCAATGATTTGAATGAAGATGTCCACACGATAATGATGGATTTGTGTTATTCTAGGAGCTCTGCGATGTGATCTCCACTGAGCTACATATGCATCATCCATACTTGGAACCTCAATATCATGTTTGCCACAAAAGGAAAATACTTGATCAAGCAAGGCTTCAAATCCATTATCTCTCATATCTTTAGTGTGTCCTTGCAATCTTTGACTAAAGACATTGCATTCCCAATATCTTGGTCTTTTCTTTGTAATGCTTGTGACAAATCATTTGTGGCTCCCAATAAAGATCTCATAAAAAATAGGTGAAATACAAACTCAAAAGATTGTATTTCTCTCAAAGACCTATTTGCTTCACCTATATTATCAGTGGAGCCATCCTCAATAATCAATTTAAGCACTTTCACCACAGATTTGAACATGGAAATGATACTAAGTAATGTACCATAATGTGAGTTCCAACGTGTATCACCGGCACGCTTGAGAGAAGTTTCTTGATTTAAGCCTCGCCCTGTTGGAAGATCATCATTTTCAAGAGCTTCTGTAATATTCTTCTGTAGTTGATCTCTAAGCATGTCACGTCGCCTACACGATGCTCCAACAATATTAACCAAGCTATTGCAAGATGTGAAGAAAGTTGCAACATCAGCATTTCCCTTTGCCACAGCCACAAGAGCTAATTGAAGTTGATGTGCAAAACAATGAATATAATAGGCATAAGGATTTTCTCTCAAAATCTGTGTTTTAAGACCATTGAACTCACCCTTCATATTACTAGCTCCATCATATCCTTGTCCTCTTAGCATGGAAATGCTCAATTCTTCTCTTGAAAACAATGTGTCAATAGCCTCTTTTAGTGAGTTTGATGTAGTGTCACTAACATGTTGAATGCCCACAAACCTTTCAATTACATACCCTCTTTTGTCCACATAACGAAACACCACCGCCATTTGTTCTTTGACTGATATATCATGTGATTCATCAACTAATAAGGAGAAGAAGGCACCATCCATATCCTTAATGATTTTCTTAATAGTTTCAGTTGCACAAGCATTCACAAGATCTTTTTGAATTGTTGGAGCTATGAGCTTGAGATTCCCTGGAGCATTTTCTAACACAACAGCCTTAACTTTCTCATCATGATCAGCAAGAAATTGTAAGAGTTCTACATAATTCCCCTTGTTGTTTGAAGTGTCACTCTCATCATTGCCACGAAAAGGAAGACCTTGCTTCAACAAAAATCTCACACAATCAAGAGAAGCTGTCAAGCAAATACGATAATCAATGCGAGCTTGGTCTGATTGCTTTATCAAAACTGTTTGGATGTGTTGCTTTTGATTCATAAGATCCACACAATATTGTCTAGATTGATTATGAACACTCCCAACACCTCCAACATGTTGCCTAATTTTATCTTTCTTCTTCCAATTTGTAAAACCCACCTCGGTGAAGACATCGCTACAGCCTTGACCAATTTTGAAATTGGATTTGAAGAGATAACAATAAAGGCAAAATGCAGCATCTTTACTAATACTGTACTCCAACCAGTCAAACTCATCAAACCACTTGACATTAAAGCGTCGATCATACCCTGAAAGATCGGTTTGTGGAAATGTGTGATCCTTAGGTTGACATGGACCCTTCTGTAGATATGCTCTTCGAACTTCGTCTCGAATGTTAGGATCATAATCCAACATTTGAGGTCGAAGTCCAGGGTCTGCAGGAAGATTAGCCAATACATCTTGCAACTCACTTTCTTTCGAACTACCCACCACATCTCTTGAAATACCCACATCTCTTACACTTGAACTACCCACATTATCTGAACTAGAGGTAGTTGATGAAAACTTTCTCTTAAAATATCGTTCCATAACCTGTTTGGGTAGAAATAATCAATAAAGCATACAATCTAACTAACAAATACAAATAAAATCTATTTAAAAAAAATCCCTAATTTATTCAAACAACCAAAATAAAATCACAACAACCAATAAAACAAAAATATACAAGAATCTTCAGTAATTAACAAACACAAAAACTAATCCAATATACCAAGATATAATCTAACTAAAGCATATACAATCTAATTACATAAAAAAATAACCCTAATTTATTCAAATTAACTAACCAAAATAAAACCTCAACAAAATAACTAATCAAGAGAATATCAAACATATAAGAATATTTATTAATTTGTTAAAGCATAAAGAGATTAGAAATTAGGATAACATACTTTCAAATTTGAGAGACAATGAAAAATCCACCTTTGAAATCAAATTGAATTTGGGGCTGATTTTTTTGCTTTGTTGTTGCCACCACTATGAGGTTGGTGTTGCTGCTGGCAGATGGAGATGGAGTGGTTGGATTGGATTAGTTGAAGTTGAAGGTTGGTTCAATATGATTTGGGGTTTGAACTTTGAGGATATAGGGTTTGGCAATTGAAAAAAAAGAAATGAAACTGATTTGGGAGAGAGGAGAGCATTGGGCTCTCTGTTAAACAGAGTCTGTCCCTTTTTTTTTTTAGTAGAACGACGTCGTTTTGACGTCGGGGGGAGCAAAAAAAAACAGAAGCGCTGCGCGCAAGCAGCTGGAGCAAGCAACCAAGTCTGGCCTCTTTGGGGACTTTTATCAAACACTTTGCAGGGGTCAATTTTCTCCTCTTTAATGGCAGATTTCAGAGGTTGCAGGGGTCAATTGACCACCCTTGCTCCTCTGTAGATCCGTCCCTGGGTAGGGGGAATAAATGTTGTCCAACCACTGGGCTCAAGAGGAATATTGAAGAGTGTTGGTTATCTGAAGTTGATTCTATGGGGAGTATTTCTAGTCATTTGGTATCAACGCTCAGTCTATTTTTCCCACCAAGACAACAAATACATCTTTTTTTCTTGGAGCCCACTCACAAACCAAGCTGTTCTTAGAAATTTGCTTCTCCAAACATAAAAAGCTACCAGCCCACAAACAAACACCACAAAGAAATCTCTCCTCTCTGTTTCATGTTTTAAAGGCTTATGGTACAAGCAGGGACGGATCTACAGAGGAGCAAGGGTGGTCAATTGACCCCTGCAACCTCTGAAATCTACCATTAAAGAGGAGAAAATTGACCCCTGCAAAGTGTTTGATAAAAGTCCCCAAAGAGGCCAGACTTGGTTGCTTGCTCCAGCTGCTTGCGCGCAGCGCTTCTGTTTTTTTTTGCTCCCCCCGACGTCAAAACGACGTCGTTCTACTAAAAAAAAAAAGGGACAGACTCTGTTTAACAGAGAGCCCAATGCTCTCCTCTCTCCCAAATCAGTTTCATTTCTTTTTTTTCAATTGCCAAACCCTATATCCTCAAAGTTCAAACCCCAAATCATATTGAACCAACCTTCAACTTCAACTAATCCAATCCAACCACTCCATCTCCATCTGCCAGCGGCAACACCAACCTCATAGTGGTGGCAACAACAAAGCAAAAAAATCAGCCCCAAATTCAATTTGATTTCAAAGGTGGATTTTTCATTGTCTCTCAAATTTGAAAGTATGTTATCCTAATTTCTAATCTCTTTATGCTTTAACAAATTAATAAATATTCTTATATGTTTGATATTCTCTTGATTAGTTATTTTGTTGAGGTTTTATTTTGGTTAGTTAATTTGAATAAATTAGGGTTATTTTTTTATGTAATTAGATTGTATATGCTTTAGTTAGATTATATCTTGGTATATTGGATTAGTTTTTGTGTTTGTTAATTACTGAAGATTCTTGTATATTTTTGTTTTATTGGTTGTTGTGATTTTATTTTGGTTGTTTGAATAAATTAGGGATTTTTTTTAAATAGATTTTATTTGTATTTGTTAGTTAGATTGTATGCTTTATTGATTATTTCTACCCAAACAGGTTATGGAACGATATTTTAAGAGAAAGTTTTCATCAACTACCTCTAGTTCAGATAATGTGGGTAGTTCAAGTGTAAGAGATGTGGGTATTTCAAGAGATGTGGTGGGTAGTTCGAAAGAAAGTGAGTTGCAAGATGTATTGGCTAATCTTCCTGCAGACCCTGGACTTCGACCTCAAATGTTGGATTATGATCCTAACATTCGAGACGAAGTTCGAAGAGCATATCTACAGAAGGGTCCATGTCAACCTAAGGATCACACATTTCCACAAACCGATCTTTCAGGGTATGATCGACGCTTTAATGTCAAGTGGTTTGATGAGTTTGGCTGGTTGGAGTACAGTATTAGTAAAGATGCTGCATTTTGCCTTTATTATTATCTCTTCAAATCCAATTTCAAAATTGGTCAAGGCTGTAGCGATGTCTTCACCGAGGTGGGTTTTACAAATTGGAAGAAGAAAGATAAAATTAGGCAACATGTTGGAGGTGTTGGGAGTGTTCATAATCAATCTAGACAATATTGTGTGGATCTTATGAATCAAAAGCAACACATCCAAACAGTTTTGATAAAGCAATCAGACCAAGCTCGCATTGATTATCGTATTTGCTTGACAGCTTCTCTTGATTGTGTGAGATTTTTGTTGAAGCAAGGTCTTCCTTTTCGTGGCAATGATGAGAGTGACACTTCAAACAACAAGGGGAATTATGTAGAACTCTTACAATTTCTTGCTGATCATGATGAGAAAGTTAAGGCTGTTGTGTTAGAAAATGCTCCAGGGAATCTCAAGCTCATAGCTCCAACAATTCAAAAAGATCTTGTGAATGCTTGTGCAACTGAAACTATTAAGAAAATCATTAAGGATATGGATGGTGCCTTCTTCTCCTTATTAGTTGATGAATCACGTGATATATCAGTCAAAGAACAAATGGCGGGGGTGTTTCGTTATGTGGACAAAAGAGGGTATGTAATTGAAAGGTTTGTGGGCATTCAACATGTTAGCAACACTACATCAAACTCACTAAAAGAGGCTATTGACACATTGTTTTCAAGAGAAGAATTGAACATTTCCATGCAAAGAGGACAAGGATAGGATGAAGCTAGTAATATGAAGGGTGAGTTCAATGGTCTTAAAACACAGATTTTGAGAGAAAATCCTTATGCCTATTATATTCATTGTTTTGCACATCAACTTCAATTAGCTCTTGTGGCCGTGGCAAAGGGAAATGCTGATGTTGCCATTTTCTTCACATCTTGCAATAGCTTGGTTAATATTGTTGGAACATCGTGTAGGCAACGTGATATGCTTAGAGATCAACTACAAAAGAATATTACAGAAGCTCTTAAAAATGATGATCTTCCAACAGGGCGAGGCTTAAATCAAGAAACTTCTCTCAAGCGTGCCGGTGATACACGTTGGAACTCACATTATGGTACATTACTTAGTATCATTTCCATGTTCAAATCTGTGGTGAAAGTGCTTAAATTGATTATTGAGGATGGCTCCACTGATAATATAGGTGAAGCAAATAGGTCTTTGAGAGAAATACAATCTTTTGAGTTTGTATTTCACCTATTTTTTATGAGATCTTTATTGGGAGCCACAAATGATTTGTCACAAGCATTACAAAGAAAAGACCAAGATATTGGGAATGCAATGTCTTTAGTCAAAGATTGCAAGGACACACTAAAGATATGAGAGATAATGGATTTGAAGCCTTGCTTGATCAAGTATTTTCCTTTTGTGGCAAACATGATATTGAGGTTCCAAGTATGGATGATGCATATGTAGCTCAGTGGAGATCACATCGCAGAGCTCCTAGAATAACACAAATCCATCATTATCGTGTGGACATCTTCATTCAAATCATTGAGTGGCAACTTGCAGAATTAAATCATCGCTTTAGTGAGGTAAATACTGAGTTGCTTATTTGTTTGGCATGTTTGAGTCCGAATGATTCATTCATAGCTTTTGACAAACAAAAGCTTCTTCGTTTTGCTGAATTTTATCCTCAAGAATTTACACCCCGAGACCTCTTGGCACTTGAAGATCAACTTGGGATTTATATTCATCATATGCGTACGAGAAGCGAATTTTCTCAATTGAAAGGGATTGGTGCCCTTGCAAGAAAAATGGTGGAGAAAGGGTTGCATAGAACATTTAATTATGTCTATTTGCTTCTGACATTAGCCTTAACTTTACCAGTTGCAACTGCTTCAGTGGAGAGAGCATTTTCTGCTATGAATGTTATCAAAGGTCCACTTCGCAACCGAATGGGAGATCAATGGTTAAGTGATAGCTTACTTGTTTATATTGAGAAAGACGTGTTTGTTTGTATTGATAATGAAACTATAATGGGACGTTTTCAGAATATGAAAACTCGTCGTGGACAATTGTAATGTGGTTTTTTCTATTAATTATGAATTATAAATTATAATTTCATTTTTATGGGTTTATTTTGTATAGAAAGTTTTTACCCTTTTAGACGTTGACCCCTGCAAGGAAAATTCCTGGATCCGTCCCTGGGTACAAGATGACTGAAGCCCGTACTGAAGATCTGGTAATAAGGTTGGAGGAATCGTTGGGAATATCGAATTTAGAGAGTGGGCCAAAACTGGTAGGAGCAATCATTGCAGGGAAAATCCCAAAAAGATGAGCCATAAAAACTATTCTCCAGAATGCGTGGGCTATATTCGGACAAACAAAAATTTCTTACATTAAGGATAATCTTTTCACTGTGGTGGTCCAAGATGAAGGCATGGCTGATCAAATTATAAATGAAGGTCCCTGGTCTATAATGGGTTCTGCTTCAATGTTCAATGTTGGCCAAGTAACATGGTCATTGAGGAACTCCAACTCCACAAGGTGGCTTACTGGATCTAAGCTCATAGGGTACCATTGAATTTACTCACTGCAGGGAACACTTTAGAGATTAGAGAAAAGCTGGGAGAGGTAAAAGAAGTTGAAGACCCTTGGGAAAAAGGTTCAAGAGGCTTTTTTGCACATGAGAGTTGTGATTGATTCCAACAATCACCTCCCTCAAGGATTCTAGTTGCCTCGAGCTGAAGGACAGGGTACATGGGTGGAAACCAAATTCGAGCAGTTGTTGGATTTCTGTTTCAACTGTGGTAAGCTTGGACACGCCAGAGGAATTGCAGTTCTAGTATAAGCCAACCAGGGAACTCCGAACCTATAGCCTATGGTGATTGGATGAAAACCAGAGCAATTCGTGATAGTAGGGCTCCAATCAACCTACATGCTCCAAGAGGAGTTCGAAGGAGAGCGGGTCAAATAGGGGTGGTTAGCCCAAGTGTTCTAGTGACACGTGTAGCCTAATCCGGAGAAGAAAGTAGTGGTATGTCCTGTATCACACAAACACCAACTCTCACAAATCAAGAAGTATTGGAAAATGTGCTAATGTGCTGACAGAACAAGAAGAATCAAGAAGTATTGGAAAATGTGCTAATTTGCTGACAGAACAAGAATAGCGAGGTCGTCTGTGGTGCATCGGGTGCACCCGTGCAGCCGATCACGTGAGGAGTTTTAAAAAGCATACGAAACCTGCTGACCTGGTCAACAGGTTGAGGTGGTCTCCAATTTCGCACGGCTTCAACTTGAAACATCTTCATTACACGAAGTCATCTTCTTCAACTCCTCTTCTGATCAAAGTCATCTTCTTCAACTCCTCTTCTGTAGAAAGTTTCTTCCTTGTCTCTGCAACCTCTCTCTCTTCTTTGTCATCATTGTAGAAAACCCCATATTCTAGGGTTTGGATTTTGGGGAAATTTTTTGGGTTAGCATTTTGGGTTGATAATAGGAATTGGAATTCAGTTTTTCCAGTCGTTGGTAGGTTGTTGGCACTCCTCTCATCTGCAATCGAGCCCTTGTGAAAGCATTTGGTATTAGTTCCTTGTGAAGGTAAGTTAACACTATGTTTTATGTTATTGTTAATTGAATTTCTGTGGTGATGAATTGGGGCAAGAGGGGAAGTAGGTTTCTCACATTCATGAGATGAAGTGGGTTTCTCAGTCTGAAAGTGTCGTGAGGTGAAGTGGGTATCTCACATTCATGGTTGTTATGTTCATGCAATTGCATATCTCTATATGCAATTACTAATCGCCTGTATGCAAATCCAAGTAACTGAATGCAATTACAGTATATAGTTTTGTTTTGAAATTATGCACGTGAGGTGATTTCGTGGTAGGTAGGTAGGTTTGAATGTGTTTTTGAATTTTTTGTATGGGGAGTAAACTGTTCCGAAAGTGTAATGTTAGGAATGGTTAAGATTTGGATTGGGATTTGAAATGAGTCAGAATGTCCGCCCAATATAGAAATGCATTGGTGGGTTGTGTGCATTATCTGTGCAATGTTATAATAGAGGGCTGATGCACTTGCAAGTAGTGTCGTGCAATTGCATATCAGTATATGCAATTACTAAGCAACTGTGTGCAAATCCTGGTCCCCGTATTTTTTGAATTAAGCAACGTGATGTTGTAGTGTTTACGGGGTTTACGGGGTTTAGGGTGTATTAGGCATTGGATTAGTATTCAAATGATCGGCTCTAGAGAGAATTGCATGATAGTGTTTTGTACTTGATTTGTGCAAGTTATGGAAGCTCAAAAAAGGCGATCAGCGAAAGGAAAGCGCAAGGCCGAGACAACTGTGCAACAAACAAGAGTTGGCCGAGATGCTTTTTTTAATTTCATGTAAGTTACACGTACATCTACAAATTGGAAATGTGGTTGCTTAATATTATAATGGTTTTTTTTTTAAAAAAAAAATGATTTTCAGGAAAAAAGAACGACAAGAAATGGGGAAAGTGGCCAATGCAAAGTTGGACCATAAGGTGAGAGATGACAATGATTTGGTCAGTTTATTAATTATTTTATTAAGAAGGGTATATTCATGAGAATTTTTTATTTCAGGTACAAGAAGAGATTAGTAATAAGTGGAGGAAATTGAACACTACAGAGAAGGCAACATATGGTTCTGCCTTAGAAGGTTCAAGCGGGCAAGTAAACGACTCAGTGAATGAGATGAGTTGGATAACTAGATGCAGCCCGGACCGATTCCATCGTACGGTGGAAAAATTGTCAGAGGAGAAGCGGTTAGCAATTAAGGCTATTGGGTTCGGTAATGTGGCATCTTTGTCGTGCACTCGTTTACACCGCCAATTATGCCATTGTTTGATTCAAAAGTTCAATCCTGATACGTCTTCTATAGAACTGCACGGCAATGTGATTAGAATAAGTGCCGATGAGTTTGGGCGTGTTATGGGTCTTAAGAACACCGGCGAGGATGTTCAACTCGACAGGCCGGTAGAAGATGAAAAGGTGAAACAATTAGTCAAGAGTTTCGGTGGAAATGGCAAAAGAGTATTAGTAAAGGGTTTAGCTGAACAATTGGAAAAGTGCAAAAATGCGAATGAGGACTTTCAAGTTCGATTTGTGATGTTTGCACTTGGCACTATACTTTGCCCCACATCTTCACTATCAGTGACCGGGAATATTTAACTTTCTTGACGATCCCAGGGAAGATAGAGACCAAGAACTGGGCCGACCATGGATTCAACTTCTTATGTGAAGGTGTTAGGTCGTTCAAAGCGAAGAAAGTTGCATATGTAAGTGGGTCATTGCTTTTTCTTCAACTATTGTATTTCGATTCAATTGTCCATGGTGGAGTATTTGTTGATAAGTCTGTGGATCCCATTGTGTCTTGGGACAATAACTCAGTGTGGAAAATGATTAGATGGGTTATCAAGCAAGGTGGGTTTGATACTCCTCCCGTGCGGGTTGTTTCACAGCACCGTCGAACAAATGAAGTGTCTGGAGTAAACGTTGAAAGAATAGTTCAACAAGTTTCTATCAGTTTGGCTCCAATAATACAGGCAGAGGTGAAGCGATCAATTGAAGGACTTGCTTTGGGCCAGATAATATAGGCAGAGGTCCAGCGCTCAGTGTTGGAACTCACTGACAAGGTAATGAGTGAAGTGAGGTCCTTTATGAAAGACGCAAGACATGAAGATGTGAATCAAACTAAGGAGGACGGGCCACCGAAAATACGAGATGAAGGTGGTGAGAATG
>NC_047650.1:19111103-19206513 GCF_902201215.1 Prunus dulcis | reverse complement strand
CGTGGGCATATGCCCTCCCATTTTCTTTCTTGTGGTTTCTCGTAGTTTGGACAGCCCCATTTGAGTTACATGCTTTTGTGTTTTTTATTGTTTTTGCATGATAATACCTTTATCCAACACTGAATGCTGCCTAAACCTGTGTGTAAATCTGGAATCTGGTAACAATAAGAATCTATAGCCATTGCTTAGGTTTTAGTAAGGAATAATGATATGATACCTAGTTTGGTTAGAATTTTAATCTCCATTTGTTCTATGGGGAAAATTGAGTTTCCAACTTATTACAAATATTCTTTTTTATCTCTATCACAGGATTGACAATTGGAAGCGTGAACATATACTGCAGTTTCTGCAAGGGAAGGTAAAGCGTGCTTCAGCAATCTGAATGCTTGTAATCCTCTGTCACTGCCTTAATCTGTATCTTAACTGTCATGTATTTCTAAAAGAACTGTGGTACTGGACAAATGAATCTTCTTCCTTTTTTGCTTGCTGTGTGTGCATTCTTGAATCTTGATACAATAAACTTGACATGACCTGACTGTGGCTTATTGCTTTGAGGGGTCGGGGGCAACTTTGCTCAAACTTAATTGGAATGCTTGTATCGCTTAAACATAGTTTGAATTTATTGGCAATATGGTAGTAGCAACCCCTTTGACGAGAGAAAATACGAACATTTGAAAATTTTAACCTTGTGTATTTATTCCAGAGATGAGTATTAAGTTATTTTGCAAATGCATGTTTATAGACTCAGAAGATTTCTTACAGTTGCACCGATAATTCTTACTTTATACGTAAATGGTGTGATGAATCTATGGATTTGGATCTTCCAACATTAATATTATAGAGATCACCCAGGGATGTCAGGCAATTGCATGATATTAGTTCTGTATTAAAAGACATGCCCTTTAGAAATGGTAGCTAAGTCTTGGTCTTATAGTGAGTTTCTTGTATTATGCCAGTTATTGGATATCAAATTCCTTTCTCATCTAATACAGATTGTAGGGATGGATAAATAACCTCTCTTGTATGAAACTAAAACTTAGATATCCTGATTCTCTGCTTGGTTCTTCTGTGCTTGGATTTTCTTGACGTTCGTTCAAAACTTGCCTCCTCGTACGTCTTCTTTTGCTGAGGTCCTTCCCACAAATCGAGTTTCTCTTCTTCTGGGATTTGAATCTAGTTCGTTTAAAATTTCCAATATTATTCTTCTTGGTTTTTAAATCAAGTTCTTTCTTATGGGGTTTTAAATCAAGTCGATCATCTCCTTAACCTCATGGGTCTCTCTCTTTTTTCTTTTTCTTTTTTTTTTAAATTTCATTTTGACGATTAATTTAAAATCATGCTTGGATTATTGTGTGTGGTACATGGTGTTTTATTTTGACGATTAAAGCTTTAATTTTGGGTGGATTTCAATATTATGGTTTTCCCATCAGGCGAAAGAAAAAAGAATATTCATGCTTGGATTCTTGTGTGGGACATGGTTTAGGCTTTCAGGGCCATTAACGATAAAAGTACAAGAGAATTTCAAAATGGAAGTTAATGTTGGTAAAAATTTCTTGTTTGGCTAACTAGGCATGGAATTTAAAAAGATACAACCTGAACGTATGGAATTTAAAGTTCTATAAATGCTTTAATCATCCATCCCATGTTCACTTTTTTCTTTTAAAGTACACGTGACAATCCAAACTATAAGGAAGATTTCTCGCATACACATAATTATGATGTTGTGGGAATTTGAACTTGAGATCTCTGGTTTTCAAGGCAAAGCCCCCGTTGTCCATCCCATGTTAATCATACGCTAGTGGCACCTTTATATGGAGCCGGCCAGTCAGTCAAATATGGTTGAAATATTAAAAATAAAGCTAACACATATACCGTCTCTGTCAATGCTTTACAAAGAATACATCTAATGACATGATGTAATAAAGAGGGAAATCAAATGATAACTCTTTAACGACAACTTCGTAATTCACCAGTAATTTGGATTCCATCAGGAGTTTGAGTAATACCTCAAGTTTTATTGAATCAAAATATGAATAATAATCCAAAGACACGCTAATGTGTCCCTTTTATACTTAACAATCCTAGGCTTGCTAGGAAACCCTAATTGGAAGTAAAAATGGAAATTAACAAAATTCTCAAATTATCCCTGAAACTTAAAATGCTGTTAAGACAAAGAAATATATTGGAATTTGGCCAAAAATATGTAACCGTAAAGAAGAGCTCGTCGTTCTCTTCGTAACGACATGTCATGAGCCTAATTCTGAGCTCGAAGGCCAAATCTGCATGGACTAGATTGTCCTACTTCGACGATGTATTCGCTTGTACAGTTGCTCCTTGATCTGTTCAGCCATATGTTCTACATTAGTTTGGTCTTAAATCCATAAAGATTGGTACACACTATGTCTGTTCAATCGAGAGGGTGATTAGTTTCAATTCATTCGCGTAGAGACACTAAGATAAGTGTATAGGTGTTCAATGGGGATTGAGTCCACTGAATGCGATCGACCAATAATTCTTGTATGGAAATTTTAGTCACGTGTCAAATGAAAATTCTAAGTTGCAATTAATGCAAGTTAGTACTCAAACGTGAGACATCATTATTGTTTTACGAACACGTAGCTTGTCTTTGAGAATGTTATACGCTTATATCAAGATATATGACTCGAATGTATTATCGGGATTCTCAATTAGTTCATAGAGAGACATATGAATGTACAACAAGGGATCTCTACTCTTAATAAAAAGAGACAATACTCTAAAAATATTATTCAAGAAATCTTTAACCAAAGTATTAAATAGGATTATGAAAAGAACTTTCTAATCTTATTCATAAGAATTATAGGATCATTAGTAACATTAGGGATTTGACATGAGCTGCGCATTTCCTAATAATGTGACACAAGGTATTGTTCTATAAAATAACCGAATTGCGTTGCAATTCCAACTCAATAGGTTATCCAAAATAGTTCTATTTAACTTGGATAGTCATGACAGATTATCATGTTGCCTAAGTTTTAGGCTCAATCCGAAATCAATTAGTCACAGAAGTTGGCCACTTTAAGTTCGTAAGAAGTTCGTACTGCAAATGGAGTGGTTGGAAGATTGTATTGTTTTAGAGAAATCCAATTACTAAAACTATGCAATCTTCCAACTATTACATTTACCGTACAAACTTGATATGAACTTGAAGTGATAAACATCTTCGACCAATTAATTTCGGATCGAGCCTAAAATTTGGTCAACATCATAATATGGTTGGAAGAGTCATTTGGTCAGTTTTATATAATATAATAGAAGATTATCTAACAAGCAAAAATTATTTTAACCCATACCCAACCAATATAAATATGTAGAAATTTGTATATATTTAACTAGTGTGTTAATTCGATAGTGCAAGGATAATTGAGAAATTTAAGACTTCTAATATATAAGCTTAGCCTTGGTAGTATGTCAGGAATGCAAAGACCTGATCTATAACTTTCCAACCCTATCGTAGATAGGCCAAAACTTTCAAGGCTTCTTGCCGAGTTGCCAAAAGCACCATCAGACACAGCCTGATCACGCTTACTTAATGCTAACATGAAAGATTGCGCCAATGCGTGAGGAAGGACTTCTCTCCCTCTCTGAGAGAAGAGCCAAGTTCAAGGTAAGTTGCAATAAGGTCTTGAGACCCATTAAAACGCAATTGAGAAGGCATACGCTATAAATCATACCATTATATTCCCCACCATATATTCATTAATTCATGGTCAGAATCATTGTACAACACAAGTTTATAAATATACATTTTGTAGATTCATTTAAGTATACAATCGAGGTACCGTACTAGAAGCTTATCCCACCACCAGTTTAAAACCAGAATGGTTGGGGCCTGCATTAGATGGAGTTCAAGCATGACTACATTCAATCACAGAATTACATTGAAGGGCGTCATGCTAAAAATTTCAGTTACTGAATCCGAATCTGCCTCACAAAAAATGGGTTGTGCTTTAGAAACGAAATTGGTTACCCTTTACACAGCCTCAATCTGGCATCCATCTTCAAGACCATTTTGGTTGCTGAGCATTGATCTGTATCAATGGAATTGTGAGATAGCGTTCTCAAACTTGGGGGAAGTATTCTTAATGGGGGCCCAGATATCTGCACCATTACTTTGAGCAACTCCGGCAGTACAAGAGACAGGAACAAGGCACAGACCTCTGCTTCTCAAGCTGTATGGCTCTAATTCCTGATGAAAGAAAATTAATGAACAACCACATTACATTTTCACCATAAATTTAAACCAATTATGCCAAATTAAATGGTACTAATGTGTGAAAAGAGAGGCATCTTTGACCCATGCACACTAGGTCACATCACTTTGCTTTTTATCCAACAACACACGTAGGACATGGCAGCTTAGTGATGTCTTCATTATGACATATGGTTACATTCAATTAATGTAATTCATCAGTTCTCCAAACAAGCTTTGAAATATCATTGACATTTTGCTCTTGCTTATGTCTACATCCAGCTCAAGCTCACCTGCATCTTAGCTGTTGGTGTGCTTTCAAGGTATGGAGCGCTCAACACCTAAATCCACCAACAAGAAAGTCAAATCTGTTACCTTATCAAGCAGTTTATACGGAAGACGCATCTCTCAAAAGTAAAACATTTCAAATATTTGCATCATTAGTTTTGAACAAGAAGCCCTATCACTTCACATTACTCAAATAACACAAACAAGGCAAGATTGAAGTTACTCATCTTGTTTGTTTTTGCAGAACAAAAAGAAACAGTATCTTACAGGCCAAAGAAACACACACAAAAAACAAAAAACAAAAAAACAACCGTATCTTAACTGTTCTTATTTTCACTTTGAGGCAATCTTTAAAAAGGAAGTGTCTCATTCATATCACAATATCAACCATACGGAATTATGTCTTATAGCAGATTACATCTGAAGTTGGCAATACCATATAACAAAATCCAGTCTATGTAATACCAGTTATGAAGTTGGGTACTAGGGAAGGTGTTCGCTTATAAGAAGAATGAAAAGGCTAACCTTAACTTGTTCATGAAGGAAGCGTATGTAATCCATTGCCTCCAGCAGGACTGAAGCTGTGTCTGTCTGCAGTACAATAATAGGACTTTAGACACACACAGAATATATAAACAACTTATTTTTTTTCTAGGAATAAACTGTTGGCATTGGAAACCTATCTACAGTAAATATAGCATAAGCACTCTCTATCAGATGATATTCACTTTGTGGTGATGCCTGAAGTGCATGATGGATGGACCCAAGAATTATAAACACCACAAATTCCATGAGATGAGTTAATAGGAAACCATTAATGTCGTAATGCCACCATTATAAATCATGGTTCAACAGTTTCTCATCTAAGGAAAAGGATTAATTTGTTCTGTGTACCTTTCCATATGGCGAAACAAGCTGTTGCAAAGCTACAATCCGTTCACCAAGCTTCTCTTTCCTCTCCTACAAGCAGAACAAAAGAATTTAAAACATAAGTAGCTCACAATAGATATCCCCAGCAAACTACGCCCTCGAGGTAAAAACCCTAGTTTCTTTAGGAATTGAATTGCTACCAGACAATAGGAACTACACGAGTGTGAATTTTAAAGCGGCTACTGAAACATACAGAACATGCCATTTTCAAGCATCTTATGATTATATATTTTTATTTTTTTTATTTTTTTTTAAAATAGAAAAAAAAAGTCAAGCAATTTCTAACTATATCAGCTTTGAATAAATAAACTATTGTTATGAGATAGTTGCATTTTTCTTTTCCATGGATATTAATAAAGGTAATGGAGCACTTGAAAGCATATTTTATAGAGATCAGAAAACAATTCTAATACCTCTAAGGTAAGAGCTTCAAGTTCCAAAATTTAAAAAAGTGTTTGATTGAAGCCAGATTGCCCCCAAAATACCAATTAACACACGCACATACAAAGAGGAACAAGATCGAGTCACACCAGTGCAAACCTTATTCTACAAATCATAAATTTCTTGAGAGACAGATATCAAAAGACAGCTCTTGTCAATGTTTAGAAGAAACATCCTAGAGCCCCCATTGAATCTAAGATACAATTAAGGTCCATACCCACCCTAATAACAAAAAATTTGAGAAGCAGGAAAAGAAACCTTTGTGGAGATGGACAAATCAGTCTTATGTCGTTTGGATGCAAGAGAAGTAAAATTGCTTTGATCAACAGAGCAGGGGCTTCTTTTGTGTTCTGTCATGTTTCTTACATCAATCCCTTCTTCCCCCTAGGTTAACAAAGAAAGAAGAATCACTATTTGTAAGATTAGACAAGCATTAGCAGAAACACACACCCAATAATCAATGTTAACCTAACACTTTCACAAGTCCCAATATAAGATGAACGCATCCAGAACTTCAAGTATTTCCCTTGATGGTACAATGCGTAGCAAGCAGTCCAGAAAAGTGAATCATCCTTCTTGTTTGGTTATAATCATTGTACATGTTCGTCATAATGTTCTACTCTTGAAGGAATCTTAACTAAAAAGGAGGGTAACAAAAAAACAATTGATGTTAAGTTGCTAACACATTAAATAAATTACCTAACAGGAACAGGAACTTATGTGTCAGTTTTTTAATACTCACTACAGATCTATTCCAGACAAAACATATTCCCCAAACAGTAGGCCTCTTGTGACAGGATTTATGAACACAGATGCTCTACTATTCCCACGACACTAGGAAACAAAACGAATATACTATATGCAAAATGAGCTAAACTTAGTGACATTCTAACTACAGAAAAACTCCTATTTCTTTTTGTCTCAAAGCAATATGCGTGAAGCTTTCTTGGATGCTGGTTTATCCTGTACCTCCTACGAAGCACATGAATGCACAAGGTTTCACACAAGTCTTACAGAACACAGGAAATCA
This sequence comes from Prunus dulcis, assembly GCF_902201215.1. Classification (NCBI taxonomy): domain Eukaryota; kingdom Viridiplantae; phylum Streptophyta; class Magnoliopsida; order Rosales; family Rosaceae; genus Prunus; species Prunus dulcis. The sequence continues at coordinate 19,199,593 of NC_047650.1, read as the reverse complement.
TGCACATGGGTAGAAGCTGCAGGAAGGCACCCGTGCGGTAATGTTAGAAAAGCCAAAAATAGAAGATTACAGTTGACCGTCCGACAAGTGTGATTTTGATAACCGAAACATCTAGGAACATGGCGAATTTTTTCCATGAACAAGCTTAATGCCATTCAATGTATACCTTAAAATAATCAAGTTTTATATAAGCAATACACGACAGCATGCAAATATATCACTGCATTATTAATGTTTATATTATAAACAAAACATGCACTGTTTCGGTCAGTGGTTTACCCCCAGTTCGATACACAAAACAAAATATAATAATACAGTCCATTGGTGCTAGCGTATATAACCAATTATTAAAACTTGTAAACTCACAAAGAGACAACAGCTCCATCGTACAATGAAAAACACAATCACCTACTCATATTAAACTAATAAATATATAATACAAGCAAATAATGCATCATATTATACAAATCAAAACTCAAAGTCCTTTAGAATGGACCAAAGGTCCGTGATTTCATTAATCCAAAAGCATAAATCAACCACGCTTAAATTTGAATGGCGTGTTAGTAAATGATAAAAATAAAATAAAATAATAATAATAATAACAATAAAGCACAAGATCAGAATCATAGATTAGCTTCTACGAGTGTAATCGGAACAAGCTGAAATTATTGAATGACTTTTGGTGGGCCCAGACAACAAATTCATATACTATGCATGAATTGAAACATAAGCATATCTAATTGGCGTACACAATCTTCCCACCTCATTTAATAATATCACAGAGTATCTCATAATTATCAATACTAAATACACATTTACATAATACGTATTGACACTCCAAAAACTCACAAGATGTTCATAATTTTATGAGTAGAGAACACAATTTGTAACATATATATGTTCACCAAAAATTGCTATGATCAACGGTATATGTGGAAGAATATGAGCAAAAGTTGAAAAGAAAATTATATGAAGTTTTTATGAACTCACCGAGAACCTAGCGCCTGCATTGCAGAGAGAGCTAACAATCATATTTTAAAGCTTAAGCCAAAGTCTTGAAAACCCACCTCCAAAATCACAAAAACCACCAAACCCGCGTTTAAAGCGATAGAGAAAAGTGACCCAGTTACTCAAAAAGAGCCTCTCTGTCAGTTGCCTTTCTCTAAATCTAACCTTTTTGGATTTTACTTCGTAAAGTATGAAACTTTACACAATAATCAAACTATTAGCACTGGAATTCACCATAAATTTTTCCAGAAGTCAAAAGAATCAGTGAATAACTTCAATCCACCAACATGGGATTTCAGTGAAATTACTGAAATTGAGGACCGAAAGAGATCAATTACTCTGACCAAGTAACAGAAGCTGAAAAGGTTGGGAGGGAGCGAGAGAGAGAGAGAGAGAGAGAGAGAGCTTGGCCAGAGGCACACAGAAAAAAGAGAGAGAAAGCAGAGAAACTGAGAGTGTGAAAACTGGGGAGAGAAGGGAGAAAATAAGGCCCTCGAAAGTGTTTTATAAAGTTAAAAAATTTGTTTTTAAAAAGTTTTTTTGTTTTTTTGTTTTATTTTTAATATTGAGTTTTATTTGACAGCTAATATCCAACCCGGACAGAGAGGGAGAGAAAAGTGGTTAATTTAACCAAGGACGACGTCATTTTTCTAACCATGGTCTAAAGACTTTTCTTTTCACATTTTTTCTTGCGAAGGTTGAATTCAATGAGTATTTGTATTTGCCTTTGGCTTGAAGCTCTTTGAGCAACTTCACTCATTTACCCTTTGCTATGGTAAAGGGGAGGTTAGGGTAGCCACTATTTACATGAATAGTTGCTGCTCTTACAAAAAGTTGTGGTGTTTTCACTAATTGTCATTACAACAAATATTCACATGAGATATAAGAAAAGAAATTTGTATAGAGTTTTGGTATGGGAAGTGAAAACTACAACTAGGGACGGATCCATGAATTTTCCTTGCAGGGGCCAACGTCTAAAAGGGTAAAAACTTTCTATACAAAAATAAACCCATAAAAATGAAACGATAATTTATAATTCATAATTAATAATAAAAAAAAACCACATTACAATTGTCCACGACGAGTTTTCATATTTTGAAAACGTCTCATTATAGTTTCATTATCAAACAAACAAATACATCTTTCTCAATATAAACAAGTAAGCTATCATTCAACTATTGATCTCCCATTCGGTTGCGAAGTGGACCTTTGATAACATTCATAGCAAAAAATGCTCTCTCCACTGAAGCAGTTGCAACTGGTAAAGTTAAGGCTAATGTCAAAAGCAAATGGACATAATTAAATGTTCTATGCAACCATGTCTCCACCATTTTTCTTGCAAGGGCACCAATCCCTTTCAATTGAGAAAATTCGCTTCTCGTACGCATATGATGAATATAAATCCCAAGTTGATCTTCAAGTGCCAAGAGGGCTCGGGGTGTAAATTCTTGAGGATAAAATTCAGCAAAACGAAGAAGCTTTTGTTTGTCAAAAGCTATGAATGAATCATTCGGACTCAAACATGCCAAACAAATAAGCAACTCAGTATTTACCTCACTAAAGCGATGATTTAATTCTGCAAGTTGCCACTCAATGATTTGAATGAAGATGTCCACACGATAATGATGGATTTGTGTTATTCTAGGAGCTCTGCGATGTGATCTCCACTGAGCTACATATGCATCATCCATACTTGGAACCTCAATATCATGTTTGCCACAAAAGGAAAATACTTGATCAAGCAAGGCTTCAAATCCATTATCTCTCATATCTTTAGTGTGTCCTTGCAATCTTTGACTAAAGACATTGCATTCCCAATATCTTGGTCTTTTCTTTGTAATGCTTGTGACAAATCATTTGTGGCTCCCAATAAAGATCTCATAAAAAATAGGTGAAATACAAACTCAAAAGATTGTATTTCTCTCAAAGACCTATTTGCTTCACCTATATTATCAGTGGAGCCATCCTCAATAATCAATTTAAGCACTTTCACCACAGATTTGAACATGGAAATGATACTAAGTAATGTACCATAATGTGAGTTCCAACGTGTATCACCGGCACGCTTGAGAGAAGTTTCTTGATTTAAGCCTCGCCCTGTTGGAAGATCATCATTTTCAAGAGCTTCTGTAATATTCTTCTGTAGTTGATCTCTAAGCATGTCACGTCGCCTACACGATGCTCCAACAATATTAACCAAGCTATTGCAAGATGTGAAGAAAGTTGCAACATCAGCATTTCCCTTTGCCACAGCCACAAGAGCTAATTGAAGTTGATGTGCAAAACAATGAATATAATAGGCATAAGGATTTTCTCTCAAAATCTGTGTTTTAAGACCATTGAACTCACCCTTCATATTACTAGCTCCATCATATCCTTGTCCTCTTAGCATGGAAATGCTCAATTCTTCTCTTGAAAACAATGTGTCAATAGCCTCTTTTAGTGAGTTTGATGTAGTGTCACTAACATGTTGAATGCCCACAAACCTTTCAATTACATACCCTCTTTTGTCCACATAACGAAACACCACCGCCATTTGTTCTTTGACTGATATATCATGTGATTCATCAACTAATAAGGAGAAGAAGGCACCATCCATATCCTTAATGATTTTCTTAATAGTTTCAGTTGCACAAGCATTCACAAGATCTTTTTGAATTGTTGGAGCTATGAGCTTGAGATTCCCTGGAGCATTTTCTAACACAACAGCCTTAACTTTCTCATCATGATCAGCAAGAAATTGTAAGAGTTCTACATAATTCCCCTTGTTGTTTGAAGTGTCACTCTCATCATTGCCACGAAAAGGAAGACCTTGCTTCAACAAAAATCTCACACAATCAAGAGAAGCTGTCAAGCAAATACGATAATCAATGCGAGCTTGGTCTGATTGCTTTATCAAAACTGTTTGGATGTGTTGCTTTTGATTCATAAGATCCACACAATATTGTCTAGATTGATTATGAACACTCCCAACACCTCCAACATGTTGCCTAATTTTATCTTTCTTCTTCCAATTTGTAAAACCCACCTCGGTGAAGACATCGCTACAGCCTTGACCAATTTTGAAATTGGATTTGAAGAGATAACAATAAAGGCAAAATGCAGCATCTTTACTAATACTGTACTCCAACCAGTCAAACTCATCAAACCACTTGACATTAAAGCGTCGATCATACCCTGAAAGATCGGTTTGTGGAAATGTGTGATCCTTAGGTTGACATGGACCCTTCTGTAGATATGCTCTTCGAACTTCGTCTCGAATGTTAGGATCATAATCCAACATTTGAGGTCGAAGTCCAGGGTCTGCAGGAAGATTAGCCAATACATCTTGCAACTCACTTTCTTTCGAACTACCCACCACATCTCTTGAAATACCCACATCTCTTACACTTGAACTACCCACATTATCTGAACTAGAGGTAGTTGATGAAAACTTTCTCTTAAAATATCGTTCCATAACCTGTTTGGGTAGAAATAATCAATAAAGCATACAATCTAACTAACAAATACAAATAAAATCTATTTAAAAAAAATCCCTAATTTATTCAAACAACCAAAATAAAATCACAACAACCAATAAAACAAAAATATACAAGAATCTTCAGTAATTAACAAACACAAAAACTAATCCAATATACCAAGATATAATCTAACTAAAGCATATACAATCTAATTACATAAAAAAATAACCCTAATTTATTCAAATTAACTAACCAAAATAAAACCTCAACAAAATAACTAATCAAGAGAATATCAAACATATAAGAATATTTATTAATTTGTTAAAGCATAAAGAGATTAGAAATTAGGATAACATACTTTCAAATTTGAGATGACAATTTCAAAGGTTGCAGATGGGTCATTGACCACCCTCTGATTCTTGTTTCCCTAACTACAACTAAGTTTTTTTTTTTTTTTTAAGTCTGAAATTTTTTATATTTTTTGCACATTTTTTTCGATTTTTTAAAAATTTTTTGTTGCTGACGTCAGCAAACTCGACCTGGAACTAAGGCAGATCTTGCCTGAGGGGCTCGCTTGGTTTTGTGGGCTAGAGCTAGCCCTTGCTGCTGGAAACAGGTTTTGGGCCTAAACACCCCCCCAGCCCTTGTTGCTAGAACTGCTCTTAGAGCAAGTCTAGCACAAGGGGCTCGCGCAGGCAGGAGAGGGCCCTAGGCCTCGAAGGCAGCTCCAGCGTGCAAGATCCAATCCATGCAAGGCGTAGGACCCACGAGCCCGGGCAAGCCCACGGAGAGAACTAGCCCGTCCTCTTGCTTTCGGGATGCTGACGTCAATGCAAGAATTTCAAATTTTGTTTTCCGTCGTAAATTTTTTTTGAATTTCTTGCACTGACGCCAGCCTGACATTAGCGCTAACCCACAACTGCCAGAAACCAATGGCTACAAGCCACGTGGCTTCTCATGGAGCCTCGAATCCAAAAATCTCCTATAATCCAATATCTGTCCATTTTTTGGCTAAAAATATTTGTAAAAAAAAATAAAAAATTTCTAGAATTTTTTTTATAAATACCTACCAATGTTATTTACTTTCCACACCAAATCTTCATACAAATTCGTCTCCTTCCAATATTTTTCACTTTCCACACAAAATTTTATACTATTAAATTTCATTTGTGTAAAAATACAAATGGCCTCTTCCATCGAAGCCAGAGGCGTGTGGACAACCGTGGAAGATATTTTGTTGTGTGAGTGTTGGGTCAAAGTTGGTCATTGCCCGATCATGGACAATATATGTGGAGAAAAATTCATGGAAAATTTTGTGAAATATCGGCTTCGGCTCGTACGAAAATGGCCTTGGCTATTAGGTGGAAAATTTTGAATAAAGAGTTAGAGAAATAAAGAGATGCTTTGGCAAAAGCGAGGGAGAACATTCGAAGTGGTCAAAATCTTGGCGACGATTCTAAATGCGTTTTATTCAATTTAATGTCACATTTTTATTTTATATTTTCTTGCATTTCTATTTATTCAAGCACAAATGTGTTTCGGTACCATTGGCCAAGGCAAAAAAAGTTTCATCAATCACCAATGTTGGGACGCTTTTGGACATTGGCATACTTGGCATGTTTCTTCCTAAGGATGATTCATTGTAGTTGTCCAGTGTCTCCCTTAGGACGCTTTTGGACAATGGTCTATTTGGCATGCGTCTCCCTTAGGATGCTTCATTGTAGTTGTCCTGCGCCTTATGACACTTTTGGATAGTGGCATGTTTGGCATACGTCTCCTTTAGGACACTTCATGTAGTTGTCCTATGTCTCCCTTATGATGCTTTTAGATAGCAGTCTACCTTGGCCTGCGTCTCCCTTATGATGCTTCATTGTAGTTGTCCTACGTCTCCCTTAGGACACTTTTGGACAATGGCTTTCTTGCCAAACTAGCAGATGATGTTTCTCTAGGTGAATCGTTCAACGTCAGCTTCTTTAGTAGAGGATAAAGCTTCGGCCTCGATCCATTTAATAAAGTAGTCAATGACGACGATCATCATGTTCTTCTTAGTAGGTGCAGGCGACATGGGACCCACTGAGTCAATAGTCCATTGCATGAATGTCAATGGGTTGTTATGTGGATGATACACTTTGACATGTAGACTTAGGACTGACTTATAGTGTTGGCCTCGCATCTTTTGACATACTTCGTAGAGTTGCGGCGCATGGTAGACCAAAAGTAGTCTATGCTTAAAGCTTTCTGAGCGAGTGACCTACCCTCAGAGTGGTTGCTGCACTCCTTGTCGTGGATTTTGCAAGTGTTTGAGGCTACTTTATGCATGTAAGGTGAGGACAAGAATATGATAGGCGAACAAGCTTGTTGTTCTTCATGTAGTACCTCGAGACTTTCTACTGGATCTTCCTTGTTTCGGACTTCTCTTTTGGCAAATTTCATTCAACAAGTAGTCAATGATAGGGTATTGCTTGATGGGATCCTTATCTGTCTACGTTAGGTTTGATTGTTCTGCCTCTTCGATGCTTAGCTGATTATGGTGCTCGACCAGAATTGAACGTCTGAACTAGGTGTCCAGTGCTGATCCCTGGCTTGCTAGCGCATCCATATATGTGTCCCAGCCCAGGGAATTTGTTAGATGGTGATGGTAGAAAATGCTTTCAAAAGCTACTACACTTTGTCGAGGTACTAGATCATACTTGGGTGTTTCATCATGTATTTGCCTGAAGCTTGGCTGGTGATTAGCTGGGAATCTTAGTAGATGGCTAACCTCTTGATCGATAGCTCCATTTCCAAGCATAGTCTAGCAAGCAATGCCTCATATTCTGCTTCGTTGTTTGAGGTTGGAAAGCCTAGTGTGATGGCTTACTCCAACAAAGTTCTGCATAGGGTGATTATGATGACGCTTGCTCTAGCTTCCTTATGATTTTACCCTCCGTTTATGCTTAACTGCCACATGTCTTTAGGTAGGTCAGGATCAGCAGAGGAGGTCCCGTCTACTCTCAAACTTTCCTTGTTTTTTATGACCAAATTCTCTTCTTCGATTGATAGAGTGAACTCTATAACGAAATCTGCTAAAGCCTGGTTCTGGTAGAAAAGGTCATACTAACTTAATTCTATAGCCCATTTCATGAGTTGCTAAGAAGCGTCAGGGCTGTGGAGAATCAATCTCAAAGGAAAATCGGTCATGACAATGATTCGGTGAGGTTAGCTTTCTTATGAAAACTACATTGGCCAAAATGAACTTCTCCATTTTTCGCTTTATCATCTTCATGCATCATGATTTGATTGTAGCCAGAGTAGGCGTCTATGAAGCTTAGCAGTTGGTTACCAGAAGTTGAATCTACAAGCGGATCAAATCTTGGCAGTGGAAAGTTGTCTTTCACGCATTTCTTGTTAAGATCATTGTAGTCCACGCACACTCTTCATTTGCCTTGGCCTTTCTTTGCCACAAGGACAACATTGGCCAACCATTCCGAGTATGGGACTTTTTCAATGAAGCCGACAGCTAAAAGCTTGTCAATCTCGGCTTCAATGATAGCAACTCGCTCGGGAGCGAAGTTGTGTCTCTTTTGCGCTACTGGTCTGTTGGTTAGGTTGACATGAAGTTGATGACAGATGATCTGCGGATTGATGTCTAGCATGTTAAATGGTGACCATGTGAACACGCCTTTATTGTTCTTAAGGAAAGTGGTCAGCTCCACATTCTCTTCTAGGCTTAGAAGCCAACTGATCAGCGCTTCTCTCTTGATTGTCAAGAAGAAGGGGTACTAGCTCGACGTCTTTCTCGGGCTTCCATTAAGGGGTACTTGCTCCATTGAAGCCAGTCAGAGACCTAGCTAACTTGTTGATCTTGGCCTCCATGCCCATTTATTGGACTACTAAAAGTTGCAGGATATTGGCTACGCTACCCTCGTCCACATGACTTTGCTCGATCATGGCTTGCACGATTTGGATGCTTATGACGAGGGCATCATTATGCGATAGATCAAGCCTAATCAGGTCTTTCTTCTGGAAGTCGATCACGAGATCATCTTCAATTGCTGGATAGCTGGTTAAGACTTGGGAGATCACAATTGCTTGCTTAATCTTCCTTTTTGTTTATTTGCTCGTCAACCTGAATTCCTCAGAGTTGACCAGGATTGTGTTAATCCTTATGACCTTTTGTGGAGGCTCCTTCGTTGCATCGCAATCCTCGATCTGCTGGATGACCTTCTTCGCCACGAACTCCCTGCAGTTGCCTTCTCTTACGAGCTCTTTGAGGTGCATCTTTCATGATCGGCAGTTGGCTGTGTCATGCCCATGTGTTCCATGCAAAGCGCAGTACTTGTTAGTATCTCTCTTATTAAGATCTCCCTTCAAAGATGGTGACGTCCTCAGCTAGGGCTTGTCTTTCACTTAAGCTAAGATTTGATGCGTCGAGATAGTGAACTTTGTGTAGCCTTCATCTGCTAGTGCTTCTCCTTGGGATTATGCCTTGAACTTCCCTCCATGGTTCCTACTGCTGGGTTTATCACTTCTTTGACATGCCTTTTTAGTCGGTTGTTCAGCTTGCTTAGCAGACTTCTTTGTGGCGATTCGATCGTCATCCCAGAGCGCATAGCTTTTCGTAGTCGCGAAAGACCTTTACCAGAATCTGGCTGGGAGTGATAATAGTCAGCTTGCGATAGAGGTTGTGCTCGGCTGGCAAGCCTTTCTTAAAAGTAGAGGATGCGATTCAATCATTGCATCCCATAATGTTGGCTTTCTCCGCCTTGATATAGTTTTGGGATATACTTATCATGCTTCTTACGCACGTTGAACAAATGGTCAGGGTTCTTCTTGATCCTCTAATAGGAGGTGTACGCCTTCGTGAAGACAAGTGCTAGCTCTCTGAAGCTACTGATCAACCTAGATAGCAAGGTATGAAACCAATCCTGAGATGCTCATCTCAAGGTCGTTGCAAATACCTTGCACTTCAACGCATCCTCCAACTTGTAAAGAATTATGACACTTTTGAAGTGCTTTAAATGGCTTTCGGGATTGGAATCCCCTTTGAAATACCTGAAAAAAGGCGTTGAGAATCGCTTCGATGGAGCTACCTGCTCGATCTTATCAGTGAATGGTGAGGAGTTTACTTGGTCTTCCTATGCTCGCAATGTTTGCTGTTCATGTCAGGGACATTCACGACGCGGTCGTCATTGGTCAACTTCCTCATCGATTGTAAAGGATGTTATCCTCGGCTGCCTACCGGCAGGCGTATTAGTGGATTGAACTTGTGAAGGATTTTCTATACGTGTGTTCTGGAATTTGCTCTTTCGGTGTAAGCTGGTGAGCCTCTGATCTCCTTGTGGGACTAGCCTTTAGTGAACACTTTTTCTTGGGCCTAAGCGGGCATGGATATCGAATTGTACCCCCAGCCTTGTGTGAACGTTGGTCATTGGACCTAGCCCTGAAAGGATACTCGATCTACTTTGAGCGGGGCTTGCGAATGCTTGCGATATGCCCTGGTGTTGAGTAGAACGTTCTTGTCCTCCTTCTTGTATGCTTGCTTCTACTCAACCTACCTAGGACCTCTTGAACTACCTACCAGTGCGTTCGTCCATCCTTCTCTCAAGGACTAGGTGAATCTGCCTGAGGAGCTAACCAACCAGGTGGTTTAGGTCGTCAATTCTCAGGGTCAATTAGTTGACTCTAAGACTGAGATCTACTTGACTGCTTTGATGAGAATAAGAGAATTGTGTGGATTGCAGGTGGGCTAAGGTTTTGTTGGAGGTGTATGTGGGAGCAAACATCAAGTGCGGTGGCAAAGGAGGGAATGGTCACTCTTGCTCCATGATCGGGCCATAAATGGCGGCGACAGGATTGTTGTGATGAGAGGTTATGTCCCCGTCATGGATGAAAATCCCGACCTCAGCCGTGGGCCCTACGGTGGATTTCCTGCTTCGGGCACTTGGCCCCGAAAGAGGTTGTCAGCCTCGGTTGAAGGATCATGGATCAAGCTAACCGATGAATCATGGATCGGATTGACCATAGAATCATTGATCTTGTTGACCGAGGATTCGAAGGTTGGTCACCAAGTCATTTGGCATTTTCCTAATCATTAGTGATAAAATATAATTAGTAGGGATGATAAAAGCGTAATGTTGTAATACATGCCAACCGTAATATCACATATCCCATGAAATAATAAGATTATTAAATAAAACATGTGCAATAATTTCATAATAAAAAATTAATTATTAATATCTATTAAAAATTTGCACTAATTCAAAATAAATATCACATACTAATATTTATTAGAAAAGTGCTTTAATTTATAATAAAATATTAAATATTAATATTTATTTACGAATTGTTAAATCAAGAAATACGATAGAGAGAGAAAGAGAAAGAGAGAGAGCCTTCAGTGTATTTGAGCTGCCATTAGAAGAAGCCTTGGCTCTGACGCGTGTTGTGCAATCTCTGAAGATGCAATGACTCGGGGCTGGATGTTCCCTAAAACAGATGGACCAGAGTCTCCTGGTTTTACTCGTGGTGGCGGCGTAGTGAGGAGAATGGTGGAACAGTGTAGGCAACGCTGGGCAATTCCGACAAATCTCCCTTTGGTGCATCAGTAGTTTTCTGGTTTCGGCTGGTGCTGCCCTTCCTGGGTTATGCATATCGGAAGCAGATGATCATACTTGTACCCGAGGTGTCACGAAATGATGCCAGAAAAGTCTAGATCGAGCTTGGCCGCAACTGCCATTTTTCTGGAAATTTGTCGGAGTGACTCTGGTATCGTATAGGGGAACTCATTTCGAGGTTTTACAGCTTAGAGGTCTACGAGAAAGACGTTGCTGTCAACGGGATGAGATGACAGCTTGATGCCGTCGATTAAGCGATGGTAGCAACTATAAATTTTCCAGATTCTTCGTCAGTGAACTTTGGCGACTGGTGATGACGCAATCCTATGGGCCTGCCTGTCAGAGATCCTGGTCCTGTTGGGACAGAGTGGGCGGCACGTGGTGGCTCGGTGGTTGACTTAGGTGACAGAGATTGCTGCTGAGCCACGGTTTTTCCCTTGTTAAGCCTTTTTTTTTTTTTTTTGGTCCTTCTGACTTTGATGAATGGTTAATCCTTGGTCATAACCAGGGAGACCATGGGTGGCTTGAGAAAATTCTTGGCAGCTCACGTTAGTTGTTTTCGCTGTGTTCCTCGTGGTGGGGCCCCTCACCATGGTGATTTGTGGGCTTTGGATCTTTTTTTAGGAGGAAATAAATTTCCCTTGATTTGGATTCGAGAGCATCGCATTGAGTATATATTAAATCTCGCAATAAAAGCACCAAAAAATTTGAGCAAAATTTCACATGGGGAGTATTTGCACGTAAATTCTTTGACCCTTGAACTTCTTTCTCTTTCTTCTCCCTTGATCCATGCTAAAAAGGTTGGAGTAAATAGACCATACCCACGGGTTGTTGGCCAAAGGCCCTCCAATGCCTAAGTCAATTAGATGATCTTGAGAAAGATACAAAAATAACAGAGAAGGTCGGGGTTTTCTATACGGTACGAGAGAACCTGGTGGCCAGAGCCATGAGGGAGAGAGGAGTTTCTAGCATAAAAATTGGATCACTTCATATGTGTGATGTAGCCATGTATTTATAGTGCTTTTGCCTTCTAGGATTTGAAGAATAATCCTTATTTAATTAGGATTATTCTTACCCATAAATAGGAGATTTGAATTAATCCAAGAGATTTGGGGGAAATCTCATCCTTGATTTAGGGAGATATTCTCATCTTAAATCAAATATAATATCTCTAATTAAATAGGATTTAATTAGGATGATTATTTGACCTAGGGAATTTCCCTTTTCCATATGTCACCCATTCATTGGTCGCCAAAATATATGGCCCCACAACATTGTTTTTACGAGATATTTGAAAAGAAGAACTATATCTTGTCATGGAAATTGATTGGAGTTCTTGAGTTGAGAAAATAATGATGGAAAAGAGGGTAACGGAAATGATGTTTTGTGTAGTTGAGTTTAACTCTTGGCATGTACCAAATTTCAAGGATCCCACAGTGCACATGTTTTTTATTAGAAGATGCGGGACTAAAGACAAGGAGTTAGACAAGATGACTAACAAAAAGAGATTTATGGGATGATTGAGATGAGGGTTAGTTTATATAAATGGGCATTCGGGACCAAGTGGTATAAGCATTGTATGGGACGTGCAAGTCTGCTTGTCCAATCATTTGAATTAATGGGAATAGATGAAGAGCATACATGCATTAATATTATCGATATGATATTTGATTGAGTGATGGCATGTCACTTAATTTAGTTTTATCAATTCACTATAAAAAGTTTTATGTCCCTACTGAGCTGTGGTTTCACTCACCCCTTAACAGATTTTGCAGGTACTGAGCCTGAAATCTAGGACTTGAGATTATTTGGCATGTCTATAGAATGTGTTATGTACATAGCTTGTGGTTGAATAATGAGCTACTCTTTTACTGAACTTTTGAGTGGTTCTAACTTGTAAAATAATGTAATGATGTAAGATTTCAAATGTTGTTGTTTCCGCTGAAAATTCTATGTGAAATATTTATTTATTTTATTTTAATGATCTTCACATTTTAGTTATAGTTTTTATTAAATTTTATAATTAAAGTGTGAATCACCACGTCTTAATCTAACATTATGTAAAACCGTGAGTTGGGGTGAAACAAATATCATATCTAGAAGTCTTTTGAAACAATTTTCAAAATTAGACAGATTTAAGAGGACTCATGTAGGTAACCTATTAATGAGACAAGTGAGTGTTTGACAAGCATCGAACAAATTCGAAGAAGGAACATATACATGAGAAAGCATAACTATATGACAATGTTTCGTTCCACTAAGCCATTTTGTTGATGGTGTTTTCGACATGAAAACCATTGAGCAATCTTATGATTAGCAAAACAATTTTTAAAAGACAAGCTTGGTATATTCACCCCCTTCATCACATTGCAAAGCTTTAATGGAAGTGTTAAGCTTATTTTCAACTTGTTTCTTAAAACAAACAAAGATGTCAAAGAGTTCAAATTTTTGTTTCATGGGAAAAATCCAAGTATAATTAACGAGAGAATTCATCTACGAAAAGTCAAACAATAAATCGATAACCATGAACTGAAACAATTACTGAACTCCAAACATTGAAGTGTACAAGCTCTAATTAGGTTGGAAAATAGAATTTGATTTTTAAAATGGTAACTGTGCTTTTTCCCGTGGAACATGAAGGACAAAAATGTACATTATATGAGCTACTAATTGACGTCTTATGTGTCTTGAGGTCCTTGACAATAAAAATAATCAGAAAAAATTAGGATATAACAGTTGATGTTATAAGTGAAACGATAAACATAAATCAAACTGGTTGATGCAGAGGGACAATGCAAAATGTCATTAAGAAGGAAGGAGTATTGTTAGATCCATTCTTATTGCTGAAAATTCAAATGATAAAGAAAAATAAGATGTGCCAACGAATTAGATATATGAACTTCATTCAAGACCATGAAAAAAAAAAAGGAGAATAAGAAACAAAAGGAGACGCACCAAATTGTAAGCAATCCAAATAAGTATGATAATCAAGCCTCAAGGTGCAAACCAAGTAGCACACAATAGGTTCTCGGAGGAAGCTTGATATGAAATAAGCAAGATGATAAATAAGTTTAAAGAACATAGTCAAATTTAAATTTTGTTTATATAGTAAATTTACAAAGTATGCAGCTCCTCATCAAGTAAATAAGACAACATAAGGCCTATATCCTATGACAACAACCCTTTCAGATGAAGTTGGTGTATAAATTCAAGTAACATTTCTAAATTTTCCCTTTTGAATAAGGTCAACAATTTGAAAGATTAAAATTGGTCAAAATAGAAAACTCATATAGAAAACTCAAAGAAACTCTTGTTATTATTTATGTAACAACTCATATATGTCTCTTTGGTCATTAGGTCATATTTATTTCAATATGAAGTTAGACATTGTGGCTAGTTTGAAATCCATATCCTGAAATTCAGAATTTTTAGATACTTTCTAATTATAATCCAATTATTTTTTGTTTTTGGATTTTAGAATTTCATATGTAGAGTGCGAAAATTGAAATTTCCAAATTGACATTAGCTGAAATTGGAATTTCTTATCCAACTTATACGACTACATATTGCTTTTTGAGATAAAGACGATATATTGCATTTATAATTCAGGCACAAAGGTCGTCAACCACAGGAGCTAGTACAAATATAGATAACCACATAAGGTTATTACAAATACGAAAGCGCAGTAACCACAAAGAGTTAAGCTAAATACGGAGGACTCCACCGACAACATCGGGAGCACAAGTGTACTCCCACACATAGCCATAAATGGCCAAAGGAATTCCAACATAAAAAATCACAGAACTACAACCACAAACTGTTGAAGAATACATGAGTCCCACATCAAAAACTTAACAAAATAGAAAGTCTCATATTATAAATGGTTCCACACCTAATAATATTGATGTCTTTTGTATAAAACCTCACACCTATTAAACAAGTGGTTAAGTTGCGGACAATATTGATGTTGCTAGGAGTTAGGGGTGGCAATTTCAAATACGACCCGTTACACGACTCGGAACCTGCAAGGAAAAAACAAAACCCGAACCTACACGATTAATAATTGGGTAATTTTTGGGTCAACCTGTTATGACCCGCTTATTAAACGGGTGAGTTTCGGGTCAATCTGCCAACCCGTTAAAATACATGTTTAACCCGTTTATTAAAATGAAGAGAAAAGGAGACTTCAACACACACACAAGGGGTTTCGAACCCCTACCACCTTCATTTCTCTCCAACACCTTATCCACCATGCTACAGACAACTTTGTGATTATATGCTACGTCTTTTGATATTTATAATGTTTATTTTTCTTCTATTTCTCTCTTTTCCGTCTCTCTCTCTCTCTCTCTCTCTCTCTCTCTCTCTCTTCTCTTTCTTTTCCTTCTCTTTTCTCTCCTCTCTTTTTTTTTTCCTTCTCTCTTATGTCCTCTCTCTCTCTCTCTCTTTTTTTTCTTTCTTTCCTTTATATTTTATCTCCTCTCTCTGTTTTTTTTGTGAAAATTTTTTTAATTGTGAGTTTTGTAACATGCATATTATTAGTTATGAAATTTAATCACGAGTCGTCCAAGTTTATGGTTCTTTGTACATATTGATGTTGCTTTATTTGTTGCTACCACTTTTTATTAAATAACTTGTTTAAGACGCCCGAACCCGACTTGACACGTTTATTAAATGGGTCAGTTTCGGGTTATGGGTGCTTCAAATTACCCATTTGCTCAGCTAGTGATGGTGCACATATTAGCTTATTCCGATTTTCAACATTTAAGTAAATGTGCTTAAGTTTACAATGTAAATAAGGAAGTACTTCCCATTTGAATTCAAATAAAAATACTAGAAAATAAAATTCCCACCAAATCAAAATATGAAAAATCAGTTTTAGTGCAAATACGATTTAGGCTAAAAATGATGGCTCATTAAGTCAATATATACTTCATAATAAAATCCCATAAAATCAAGTTTTCTTATTTGATGTGTAAGGAATAAAAGCCGCAAAAAATTATCTTCAGAAAATGATTATTTCGAAAAACCATTTTTCATACTTAGTCAATATTTTTACATAAAACAATTTTTCATGTATGATATGAATGCATGAAGGGACCTAAGGTCAATCTAAGTAAAAAGTCTTAGATATTCAATCCACAAAGAGTTTTTAGCTTTTCAAAATTGCACATTCGCTAAAAAATTTCTAGGTCCGTCAGTGAACACAACACAACCCATTGCCAGCTCTACTTGTGATGGATCAAGGATCCGTTCTTTTGAAATCTTAAACTACAACACTTTTGGTACAATTTGTACTTTTCTGTTTTCCTTTATTTTTGAAAATATTTTGTCTTTTTTGGCGGGAGATTGCTATTAGAGCAGTTTCTGCATTTCAGGTTGGCCGGTTGGTCCACAACACCCGTGAGCAGGAACTCGCTATCCCAGTAAATCCACGTGGCGCGGTCTAAACATGCGTTGTTGCGGAACAAAAGGCACGTGGGTCGTAGAGACATTGAAACGAGAGTGGACTGGCAAAGGCAAACACAGGAGATTTTTTCTACTTTTACTTTTTGGATTTTAATTTTTAATTTTTAATTATTTATTGTGGGATGTGGATGGCCCACAAGAGTACTAGACTACTAGGACCATGGCCATGCGAGCGAAAAAGTCCAGGGAAGAAGGATTTTGTCATGCGTATGGGACCCACGCGGTTTTCCTTTTTGTCTGCCTTTTGGCCTTTTGCCCACTCTCACACAACACCACCCAGCTGTGATTTAAGTAAGAAAAAAAAAAAAAAAATCGTAATGAAAAACATGATTGGCTTTTCTATGGTAGATTTGCTAAATGGCAATCTGATCAAACTGCTGGAATAAGTGTATAGACGAAGAAGGATTGTAATGTGTGCCTGTATCGTTGTTGGTCTTTATGGGATTCCTTGGTTAAATGGATGAGTTATTAGGTTCACATTCCGACATTTGTGGCATTTCAAGACCGTATGAGAATGACCCCCTAATTTTACAATTACGAAAAATGATATTGAAATATTAACTCGTCTTATTAATTATGGAAAATGATATTGTAACTCCCAGATGCATATGTATTTGATATATTTTGACCTCTTAAGAACATCTCTAAGAGAAATGTCAAATATCAAACATCAAATTTAAATTTGATGGTTGATGTGGTAATTTGACATTTACACAGTTTTACACTCAACTCGATATGTCAAATCATTTAAGATAAAGAAGAAAAATAATAAATGGAAGTAACAGCCAACTGTCTTTAAAAAATAATAAAATATTCAATTAACATCTTGCTTTTGGGATGTCAAAAGTAACTCATTCCACATCAATTTTGACAATTTCATTGGAGTGATCTGAGATACTCTAATTTTACAATTCTAATTCATAATTTTTACCTGAACATTAATATTTGATGTACTTGTATTTTCCATTATGTTGTGTAATATTAACTTATAAATTCCTTTTTCTTATTAAATAGGCAAGATAAGTACTAGTAGTGGTACTTACTCCTTGGCATGGTTTTTCTTCTTCCTTACTAGTAGTAGTAGCTTGGCGCCTATTTGTGAGTACAGAAGTAAGTACTACTACTACTAGTGTAATATGAATGAATAATATGTCCTTGTCTATGATAAATATGAATTTGTTACCAGTTACCGTAAATATATTTCTTAACTCTTGAGTAGTAAAAGTAAAACCGAATGTCTCCTTGGAATGTTTTATCATTGTGAATTTGTGAGTGGCTTGTATACACGCAACACGGATTATTTATTTATTTAAAATTATATGTACAACTTCTTAAAAACAAAAACAAAAAGTGAAATTTTGTTTTGGCCATTTGGTTATCATTCTGATTTTTTATTATTTATAAAAAAAAATATTATTTGAGCATATTTATATGGCTAAACGTTTTTTATTTGGCTAAATTCTTTCAAGGATGGGCGTTGAGATGTGACCTAATAATCCAAATCGTATAGTTTTTAGATCATCACTTATGAATTATGCTTGCAAAAATCAACCAAAGACACTCCTTCATGAGGATCTTTGTCTACTCTAGATCACTTTGGTTATCCAAAGTGCAAGTCCTAAGATGAGTCAGTTGAGTGCATTATCAAGGATTCAAGGGAGTTGCTGAAGGGGTTCATTATTGAAATTTTAAATCTTTTTATTTATTAATATAAGTGATGGTCTAAAGTACAAAAAAGAGGGAGGTTTCTCTCAAATACACACTACCAAGGTGCCATGAGAGTTTTGTTGTGCAAAAACACTCTAAGCCATGCAAAAATAAATCACACACCAACCGAACACACGCACAAAGAACACAAGAATTTATAAAGGTTCGGTGTTGTGCCTATGTTCTCTTGGTGATCCACGAGAAATTCACTAGTATGAAAGAACCCATTCGGTTACAATAAAGAACCCCCTTTGCTCTCTCACAAAACCTAACTCTCTTTTCTCTCACCTTGGCTCAAACCAAAATTGATGCCCTTGTTTTCTCTCTTGCACTCGTTTTGAAACTCTTAAAGAAAACCCTAGCACTAAAATGCATATTTCTAGAACATAGGACTTTTATACAATGTTACAAGGAATATGAATTTAACTCTTAATCAAACTACACTAAGAAACCTGCCCAAAATCACCTTCTGCACAAAAACACACCGAACTGGAAATCACTGGTGTGATCGATTTTAATTCTACTTGATTAACCTAATAACATATCACTACCTTTAAATAATATGATAATTATGAAAACTTAAAAATATAAGGATTTTTTTTCTTTCTAAATAAATCTATTTATGGGACCATTCAAGGAAAATGTACTACATTTACTGACCACCTTGTTGATCATTTCATTAATAAAGGTAAGCCCCACTAGTGTATGTAGGACTCATCTATGTTTAAAAAGTGGTAAATAAATGTGGTTCAAATAGCAACACCCCTATGTATATAGTAATTTCTTTCACTATCAAATTAAATAGAAGATTATTATTTTTATTATTACTATTATTTTTTTTTAATTATTATTATTTTGAATTCCATATAGTTTGACCATGCCCATAGGGTGTTTCCTTGGCCTCAGACTTTCACACCAAAATGCTACCGGGATTTGTGGCATAAAACATGGACTTTCCCATCTTATACAGTGGGATGAAAACGACACCAAATCTAGAAGTTTGCATGGTTTAAGATTCATTGATAATCTTTGAATTAATAGTACTCAAGCATACTCCTGATCATGTTCCCACCTACCTCTTTCTAATAAGATTTTAAAAAGGTTATTTACATGTGTTGCTTGTTTTTTGGGCTTTTTTTAAAAGGGGAATTTATATAAATATTATCTGAATTTTTAGGCATGTGCATCATTACCACATGAATTTTTATTTTTTATTTTTAACCACTTGAACGTTGTAAAGTGTTACAATCCACCATATATATCTGACTCTGTTAAAATTTCCATTAAATTTAAGGGTATTTTTGTCCATTCCTTGTAACTAACCAAACAAAATATAAAACATTGCTTATTTGTAACACAAAAAGGAGCAGCTCCTAGTCATTGTTATTTGGTTTATGAAGATAGTTGTGAAAGACTATAGGTTTTGTTCGTTATTTGCATGTGTAAAATTAAATGTATATGAAAATTATGATAATGTATAGTGTATTACTATGGATATATATGTTAAAATGGGAAAAACTTAACTACTTGGTTATTTTTATGTTTTATTTATTCATTAACTTGCAGTTTGTTATAGGCAAGTTCATTATAAGGACTGCACTTGTTGTAGAACTTGTTTGCCAATGGTAGATGTTTATGACCATCTAGGGATATTTAGTAAGACTAGTACGTAATTGGAAGGCAACTGATTCCTTCCCAAAACTATGATGAAGCTATAAAATTCAAGTTCTACAATTTGATGTGAAATTTTGTGAACTCGCTAGATGGGTGCCGCGAGGAGGGAAAGAGAGTATTTGCCCACAGAATTCACAATCTATGAAGTTATAACATCTTTTTATTATTTTTAAATATGTGTTTTACATTTATTTTTAGTTATAAGGAATAGAAGAAAATGCACTTAAATTTAACGAAAATTTTAACGGAGTTAGACATAGGTGGTGGATTGTAATACTTTACAAAGTTCAAGTGGCTAAAAATAAATATTAAAAATTCAAGCGGTAATGGCACACATACCTAATAGTTTAGGTAGTATATATGCAAATTTCCCTTATCTACACCCCCGTCTTATTTCAAAGAGAATAATAATGATTGTCAAAGAGAATTTGCTTGAATTAATTATTAAAGGGTATTTTAGGAATAATGGTGGGTGGAAAAATAATATTGTGTTTTTTCAAATTTGGTGGGAAGATAAAGTGGGTGGGGAAATATGACAGGGGTGGAAATAGCATCACTTTTTTGTTTGATTTGAAAAAGTTTAGGGGAAGGTGAGGCTACCCCATCTCAAGGCCAGTGCATATCAAAGCCTCTTTGAGGACTTATAGAGGGGATCTAGCCTCTTTTTCAGTTTTTACATATTACCCATAAAAAAGGATTGTCGACAGCAAGACTCAAACTTGTCTTGATAGCAAAGAGAACGATCCTTACCAACTCAACTACTCTCTTTAAATGGCAAATATATAAAATATTGATCAGTCGTTTGTAGCAAATTGGTTTCAATTATGTAGACAATGACATTAATGGGATTGGGTGGGGTGTTTTTTAAATGGTGAAACGCATTCTAAATTTGTGAATTTTTTTTTTAAAAAAGGAGGAAATGTGATTAATTTAGACTATGACTCACGTTAACCAATCATAATCGTATTACGAGACCTCTTTGTTTGCAATCATGAACTTTGACTACCCACTTTTTCAAGGGAGGTCACATGCATCTATCTCAATCTTAACCACCTATCATAATTAAGCTAAGTTCAAATTTCCCTATTTCAATAGAAAAATGTCCATAGATTAGATATTGTACATTGTTTTCATTTGCGAATTAAATGCTGATAATCAGTTTATTCATGTGCGTATGTGAGATTGTTAAATGATGCAATTCTTACTATGAACCTCACCTCACATCAACAAAGCACAAGTCACAAAAAAACCTAGGCTCTTATACCATGCAAAACAAAGTATATGGGAATGTTTATATATATATATATATATATCGGATATTTCATACATGTATTCTTCTTTAATATGGAGGTATTTATAAAAAAGTACAAAGAATATGTGTTAACCTTAAATAAAACAAGAAATAAATTTAAATTACAATAAAAAAATAAGTGTTCATTATAATGTGACTAAATAAACTGGTAAAAATTGTGACTTAACATTTGATTAAGGCAAAACCTTCACGAGCCAATTCCCCAGATTTTTTTATTGGAAAAACAAAAAAAAAATTTTGAAATTCAAATAATTTAATGAGGTTGGTTAATAATGTCAAAGGTTGATAGGGTCAACATCTCTATTGCAGAGTTCAAAAAGGCTTCTTGAAGGTGCAAAATCACTGTCAAGGCACAAGCTTTTCCCAAAGCAAACAACCTACCCCATTCATTCTTTTCCATTTTCTTAATGATGGTGATTTGGTGATAAGGAATCTCCACCCAAATCCCTATTTTGAAAATTTTCTGATAATTCAAACAGAAAAAACATAGCTATCAATCTATACCAAATCAGATGGGAATCATTACTTAAATTTATACAAGAAAAAATTATGCACCTATCTTTTCTCCCATCACAAGATTGCCAGCAAGATTACGTTGATGCTTTAATTTGTCGGAAGATGTTTTCAAAATAGAATTTTATCTGCATCACAGAAAAAAATAAGTATTTTATTACAAAGGCAAAGGGTGTTCATTAAAATAAGCAATAATCTTGTTTTCCATCATATCTAGCTTTGTTATCTTGTATTTGAATTCTGATAATAGCAAATCAATTTTCCATGATTCTATCAAACGGTTTTTTCTTTCACTTATCACTAGCTAGTAGGATGAAATTCAATCTGTTAAAGGATCATTTTTCTTTCGGTCATTCTATTTAGGAAAATTTACATAAATATAACCTGAATTTTTAGACACGTGTGTCATTATCACCTAAATTAGGGCTCTTTAGTTTTAATCCATAAAAAAACTTAACTAATTTGGAAGAAAGATAATTAATTTTGCTTAATTAATATAAAACCAAAGACACCTAATTTTACCAAAAGGACATCCAACAACCTTAAAATTACTACATGTGCCATTGTGCTTAACTGTCAAATACAGTTTATTTAATTAAGAAGAAGGGTAGAATTATTTTATCAGTTGTTATTTTTTACCTGGCCCAACGAATCTGGGCCTCTCTTTGAGCTAATCCAAAATAGTAGTTTTTTCCTAAGTATTAAAACTAAAACCAAAATATCCAATATCTTACAATCTAATTAATAAAGTTAATTATGTCTAAAACCTAATTTTTCTCCTAAATTAATGGGTTTAATTTATAATCATCTAAACTTTGTAAAGTGTTGTAATTCACAATTTACGTCTAATTCCATTAGTTTCTGTTTAGTTTAAGGGCATTTCCACAATTAATTATAACTAAAAATAATTTTTAAAATAAATAAATAAATAAAGTGAACTTAATTATACCATACTTCTTCTACGCCTTACTAAGGCCAATTGTCGCCCACCCTCTTTATATACATTATACTTCATATTGGTCTTTTTATCTTCCAATTACATGTCAATTTTCTTGGAAGATGCTAATAAACAATCCCCAAAAAGTAGCAGGACTCATCAACTCAAACTCTGCAGCCCAATATGACACATAGGTTGATTGTTTATAGCCTGCACTTTCCGACCCAACTTGACAAGAAGGAGCCATCTGCTGCAGACCATCAAGAATTCAAGAGAGACGAAGAGTTTGCAAAATGCATCCTTGTTAATTTGGTGACTGTAATTACCATGAAATTATGAATCTTAAAAAATAATAAGAATCCAAAACTTACCTGAGGAAGTCTATGGTTAACAAGGTGGTGTAATCCATGCTAATTAGGTTAAATTTCATTCCTTTTTTTTTTTTCCTTTTTAAATTTATTTTTAATTACAATTAATTGAAAAAAACGTATTTAAACTGAACGAAAATTTTAACGGAATTACACATAAATGATAGATTGTAACACTTTACAAAGTTCAGGTGGTTAAAAATAAAAATTAAAAGTTCAGGTGGTAATGGCACATGTGCCTAAAAATTCTGGTGCTATTTATTCAAAATTTCCTTCTATTTAAATTTTTTTTAAAAACTAATCAGTTAATCTTTACGAATTTACTAACTAATCAGCGTTTGAGTGCTTCTACAAAAAGTAAAAAAATTTCAAAACATAAGTGCTTTATTTTAAAAGAATAAATGCATAAAACAAATAGTTTATTAAAATACAAATAATTTAAAACAAATGAAACAATATTTGTTTCCAATAAAAGTTTTCACTAAATAAAGTTAAATAAAAAATCTTATCGACAGAAGCATAATTATGGATTGAGAGTTTAATATGATGAAGCATTTAGCAACGCCAGTAGTCCTTAACATTTTAAAAAGTTCTAATATGTTACCTGTTATCTATGCTTGTATAAACGTTTTGGGCCCAATTTTAACTTTCGGGCTATGTGTCGGCCCAATAGGACCATGTATAAGAAATTACATCGATAAATAATAAAAATTTGCAGAGACCATAAACTATAGAGATATTTAGTGATATACCCATTTCTAGCACTAATATTATAAATAAACCCTACACAATTGAATTTCTATAAACAAACCCAAAAAATGATAGCTAGCCTTATTGAATTTAATATTGATTATTAAATTACTTTGATGCCCTATTGAGTGCTTTGGGTATTTTTATGAGATTTTGGGGTTGGGCTTGTTTTAAGAAATTGATGGCAGTTTTGTAATTTATAAGAAGTTAAAAGCTTTTTTGTTATGTTGTAAATGGGCTTTGGGTGTGTTTCTAAAGTCCATTTTATATAGGGTATTTTTATAATTTGGGCCCCCATATTGGGTATAATAGTGAATCTCCCTAAACTATATTTGCATACTTTATTTCATCATTTCAACAAAATAATCTTACGATTTAAGTGGCGTTAGGATGGTATAAGGATTTAATAGGTTCTAAGTTAAAATATCATCTAAAAATTAATTTTCTTTTAACTAAATTAATGAGGGAGCCAATGGCCTGCACATAGATATGGAAGATCTTAGGCGCAAATCTTTTTTAAAATTGCCTCTCACATTTGGGTTTTAGATAATTTTGTTATTGTAAGGGTTTTTTTCTTCCGACTGCTACAAATAGGTTGGGCTGCCATAAAGAGCAGATGAATGAAATTATCCCCTGTGTCCGAGTTCGAAGATCAAGCCCCAAAAATGCTTCGAAAGGACAAAGATGCCTAAGGAAACACATTAGTTACTTTCACCAACAAAAATAACAACAACTTACAGATAGATTTTCTAGCTTGGCATGAGATGCTTGTAGCATGGAAATAAAATTGACATGAGTTTAGCACTGAAGAGAAAGCTATGCGTTTTTGGGGGAAAAATGATGAATAGAACACGAATTTGCTAGGTTTTGCAGGTGAGAGAGGAAGCTTTCTCTCTGGATGTGATTGTTTTAGCTAATGATGAAGTAGTGGGTATGCTGGGTAGTTTCCGGCAGTTCGACGAAAACTCTGTCAAGCTTTGGAAAAGTTTACCAAAAGGGAAAATGGGAAGAGATGGAAGGATGAGGCTCGAAATTACAGAGGTTTCAGAGGTGAGAGATAAAGTTTGCTCTCCAGATGTGTGTTGAGATTATGGGTAGGAAATGCCTCTTTTTATAGGAGCTGGAAGCTATTTTTTTTTTCAAGAAACCCTAATGGTTTTTATCCAATTTGGCCAAGCTTTTCCCTTCCTTTCTTCTCCCTTCCTTTGACTTATAAAATCTCCTCTACCCAATCTCATAAAATTAGGGATTTTTGGGAGCTCAATGTCTTCCCGCAGCTGTCTCAGTGGAGAACTCCCATTTTCAGCCATCTTTCTTCCTTCTTTTCTCCATTCTTCTATGGCTAGATCTGATGGGGGGAAAGACATGGGTATGTATATTGGTTTGAAGGCTATTTTGCTCAAGTATCCCTTGGTTTTATTTGATATTTTTGCTTGAAACTTGTTCTCCCCCATGTGCTGGAGCCTCCCACCAGCTTACACACATGGATATTTTGGCTTTCATCGTGGCTTTTATTTTTTAGCTTGGTGCTGGAGATTTGCAGATGTTTTCTTGGGTTGCTTGGGCCTTCTACGACAATAAGTTGGTTTATCAAGTAAATGGGCTAACTTCATCAATTGTTGGGCTATTTTGGTTGGGTTAATGGGCTACTTTGGTTGAGGTAATATGCTATTTTTTTCTTTTGTGCTCACCCACATGTTTGGGCCTAAGAAATGAGCTTGAGTTTCGAGGCTCCCAAGCAACCCAAGACTTCCATTTCTCTGCCCATTAATGGGCCTTATGTCAATTTATTATCATCCATACCACAACCTACTCAAGCAAGCCCCATGCATCTTGCGTGGCTTGGGCCTACTTAAACTTGTAGCGTGGCGTGTTGCTTATTTGCTAGGTGTGGTTTGTGTACAATTGCATATGACGAACTTTCGGGTGCCCAAATCGGGTTTCTTCTCGATAAGGTATTATATTTGGGCTTCATTATTAGGGTTGGGACAACCCTACTTAATCCCTTTTACAAGGGGTGCGGGAAAGTATCTCACTTGTTTACTCATATGGTAGAATTCCTAGTAATATGTTTGAACTTTGGTGCTATCAAGCAGCTTAAAGTCTACATTATCCAAGAGCTTCTTTGGGCCTTATGAATCTTCGTAACCTTACACACCACAACTCCTCTTACAAATCCTATGAATTTATGTTGTTTTGGCCCATTTGAGTTTGTTGAGTGGTCTTGTACAAAGAAAGTTGCTTGGCTTTTCAAGGATGCATGTAGAATGTATTTTTCATGCTTGGGCCACATAACATAAGTCAAAATCACCAACTGGAAGCTTGTCTCTTTACGCTTGGTGAAAGAGTGGGCTTGAAAGACATGAGTTTGATACGACTTTGTTGGCCAGATGGTAAACGAGTAGATTGCATGTGCTTGGTGTGATCTTCCCAAGTGCTAAATTAGATTCATACCAAGAAAAAAAGAAGTGCTAAATTAGACTTTCGCTTATCATGGTACGAATATTATTAATAATTAATTTTTTTTTTAATCCTTGCTGCCATGTGTCGTGTTTGATGCGTTGCACATGTTCGGGCCAAGCTTTTGTTATGGGCATGGGATTCGTGGGCCTTTGAGCACGTTTGGCCTCTGAACCTTTTGGGCCTCAACACCATTTATAGACTCTGTGATGGAATGTGGCGGGACTACTGTGTGCTGCCAATAAAGGCATTCGTGCTGACGCTTCAGCAAATTTGGGACCATATTTGGCATTTGCGCTGGGGAATTTTTGTTGTAACTTTTTTGTGTGTGTTATATAACTTGTGTGGTGCTTTGTAGCAAGTCCTCGAAGGTTTGGACAGTCCAAACAGGAAGGTCAAAAAAAAGTCATTTGCCACTTAGACCCAAATTCGCCTCCCATATAAGATGTAACAGAAACTGAAACTCAGCAACAGTAATAAAGTTCACTCACAGAGTCAGTCATAGTGACTCCTTCTCCGACGTCGTTTAATGTTCTCCGATACCCATTGAGTCCCGCCGGAGCTCTGACGCCGGAAACATAACTGGGACTCTAATCCGATTAAGGTCTCTCTCTTTCTCTCTCTATGATCTATCATACATATATATAAACCCTAGATGTTGAAAATGAATTAGCGCCGTTCGGTTGCTGAGAAATGATGGGGAAGTAGGGTTCGGTTGATATATTCAGGTTTTTTTATTCGGCTTTTAAAATTAGCTATGAATGAAGATTCTATTGTTGAAGGACAAAAGACAATGCAAAGAAATGTTTCTCTTCAATTGTGTGTAAAGGAAGTTGCACAGTCTGTAAAAAAAATAAAAGAAGAAGAAGAAAAAAAGAGCCTAGGAACTAGCCTATTGTTACTGTGCATAAGTTCAACAACAGGGAATGTGAAATTTGGCACCAAAGGTAACTGGTAACTTGAAGGTTCAATAGAATTTGATTAAAATTTGATGTGTTGGGTAATATTTTTAAAAAATACTTGAAGGTTCAATGATTCATGCCTTTGTTTATTGAGATTTTGCATATTATTTAAGCAAAATTGTTCCATTGGCAGAAAAAAAGGCAGAATTGTTCTTCATAAATCTGTTATGAATGAAGAATTATGGCTCATACAAAATCTAACCCGTAAATCACTTTCCCAAAACTTTTATCAACAGGTTCAGGGTAAGCTTTCCTTGACATATATACCTCTGCCAGCTTGCTATGGCAGCCTCTGAAACTGCCCCGCCTCTGGATATCTTAGGTACTTAAATCATATATCTCATTCAGTATTAGTTGGTTAGCTATATCCTATATGTTTTTGTCTGTCTCTCTTATTTTTCTCTCACCTCTCTCCCAGTTCGTGGCCCAGAAGGGTTCTCGCTCTGGAATGGGCCCCCATTTAGCAATGGGCAACCTGGTATCAAGCTTGAAAACATTTCCTGCACAAGTACAAAATTCAGTGAAGATGGATCGAGGCTGATGGTGATGAAATCTGATTCAGTAATTAGCATATATGATTGCAGCAGCTACAGGGAGATCAGATCTTTTCAAATCCCCAATGTTGCTGCAGCTGCCTTGTCCCCACGTGGGACTTATGTGCAAACTTTTCAGAAATCATCAACGCCACAGGAGAAGAATGTCATCTTATGGAACACCGAGACTGGTGATCCTGTTTATCAACAATTCCAAAAGAACATGACTAAAGCTACATGGTATGTACAATGTCTTATATTTCATGTCTTGTTTGTTATGTGAAATGTATTTCGATTGTGAAATTCTATGCTCTTCAGGCCCTCAATTAGATTCAGCTCTGATGAAGCTGTTGCATGTCGATTGGCAACAAATGAGATACAATTTTTGGATGCTGGAGATTTCTCTAAACCATTTATATATCGGCTAAGAGTTCCTGGAGTGGCTGCATTTGAGCTTTCTAAGGCACCTGGCTCCCATGTGGCAGCATTTGTTCCAGAATCCAAGGTTTGTACTCATGCCTTTGGTTAATAACTTGATTGTAGAGACTTCCTTATGAATAATATCTAGTATGGGAATCATTTGAACTTTAAAAGCAGTTTTGGATTTATACTAAATATTGTTGGCCCTTCTGAACTTCAACTCAAAGTATTCAACTCTTTTGGAGTTTCAAACATGGAAGGATGCAGTGTCAGGAAATTGTGAAGCTATACAGTGTTTTGGACTTGGCACATTGAATGGGTGGAATTTCATCCACTTAGTAGCAGATATAATCTCAACATTTTTGACAATGGGGCTGATTTTTCACATAATTATCTCGTGCTAATTTTGTTATTTCACTTTTTTGTTCATTTATCAAGTTCAATTTCTTTCTATTTAGGGGATTCCTGCCAGTGTCCAGATATTTTCTTGTGCAAAAGCTGTACAGAGTCAACCTCTTGCTCGACGGAGTTTCTTCCGATGTTCATCAGTGCAACTGAATTGGAATAAGGGCTCAACTGGGCTTTTAGTTGTGGTGCAGTCAGATGTTGATAAAACCAATCAGAGTTACTATGGGGAATCAAAGCTCAACTACCTGACAACAGATGGGACCCATGAAGGACTTGTGCCTCTTCGTATGTTCCAACTTCAATAGTAAATCAAAATTAACATTTAACTTTATGCAGCCTAATTATCCTTAGATATTTGGCAGGTAAAGAGGGGCCTGTTCATGATGTTCAGTGGTCATATTCTGGATCAGAATTTGCTGTAGTTTATGGCTGTATCCTTTTATTATGTTTTGAAGAGACAACTTAACAGGAGCAGTATATAAGACTCGGAATGTTTAGTGAATATTGTTTGTGATCAAATTAAGCTTACTCTTGACTCTATATCAAGAATCTTAGTACCACACACACACACACACACACACATTATTATATATATAGGCAGCTGCACTTGGGGGCTCTAGTTATCAGAATATTGAGGTGATTTTCACCCCAGGGTTTAAATTATTTGGACAGGGCAATATTATCTGGACTCTATGGTCCATCCCCTTTTCTAAACATATTACATTCAACTTATATGGGTTCTTCAGAATCATTGTAAGTGTATTCGGGTCTGAATG
The DNA here is from genome assembly GCF_902201215.1 of Prunus dulcis. Lineage (NCBI taxonomy): Eukaryota > Viridiplantae > Streptophyta > Magnoliopsida > Rosales > Rosaceae > Prunus > Prunus dulcis. The sequence continues at coordinate 19,170,239 of NC_047650.1, read as the reverse complement.
CTAATTTCTCTGTGCATCTTTTATATTAGGATTTTTTGTTTTTTGTGATTTTCAGCTTATCATGTATATCCTTCTTGCAAATGTTCAGAATTTGTTCTTTTCCTTGAACTGTATTAGTTATGCCTTCAAAAGCGACCGTGTTTGACAAGAAGTGCAATCCTCTTCTTGAGCTTGGAACGGGTCCGTACAATACTATCCGATGGAATCCAAAGGGAAAATGTATCCTTGAGAATTGCCACTTCTTGAGAACATTAACTTTGTTTACTTGAAACGGCTACTTCATCTCCCTAATACTTTATAAGATGGCTCCTCTATTATTTTTGGTTTATCAAAATTATTTAGTGGGCATTATTTTTTTAATGGTGGTTGCCTTTAAAATCAAGTTCTCATTTGTTATTTGGTTGCTTTGAGCAAGTTTAGCAACTTGTAGACATGCTGAAAAAAAAATTAGTGAATGGAAGGGGGGCCAAAAGTGACTACCAACCTGGGAGCATAATGAAACATAATATAATATAATATGGTATAAAAAAGATAATACTTATTTATTTCTTAGAGAAGACAAAAAGATCTATATATATTGTGGCCTTAATTATCTGGTTTGCAGTTCTGTGTTTGGCAGGCTTTGGTAACTTACCTGGTGATATGGTATGTTATTAAGTTAGTTTAGATGTGTACATTTTCTCCTCTGGTCTATTTTCTGTATAGCCATTATTTTGTCCTCAATCATATAAAATTTTATTCAAGAAATTCGTCATATGTTATTTTTACTGGTTTTCACATATGCATGCACTTTGATGGTCTCATGATGAATACCTTTATTCTGGCTTGCAAAAGATGATAAAGATGATATATGAGCATTATGATTTCTAAAGTCAATTTGCCATTTTTTATTTATTACCATTTAGGCATTTTGGGACTATGGGGAGAAAAAACAGCTTGGGACAACTAGGGCTGAATTGTCTGTGACAAGCGAATGGTCTCCAGATGGATGCTATTTCATGACTGCGACAACTGCACCAAGACTTCAAGTTGACAATGGGTATGTTAACATTTGGTAGTGCACTTCATTTGGGTATATTATGGAAAGTTTCCGGGTTAACAGAAGGGTCAAGTATATGCTAGTGCACTTCATTGAACTAATAAGTGCACTAGAGCTATGCTTACCATGTGGCTATCTAGAATTTCTATGTCATTTCTGGCCTTTGAAAAAGAAATGATTATCAATCTTCCAAATGAGTTGTTTATTGAACCTTCATCATGAGAGTATCCATGGGCACAAAATTTGTTCATCTTCATGTTACTCATTCACACTTTTATATTGATTTTAACTGTGCATATTTACTCAGCTCTTGCATATTATGTTGGTGTGTGTGCACATTCTTTCACATGGGATGGATTGGATACATAGTATGATGGTCTGGTTCAAAGAAGTTTATTCACCTGTAAACCACTTCATGTTTCTTTTCTCTCTGTATTGAAGGATTAAGATTTTCCACCACAACGGGTCGTTATTCTTCAAGAAGATGTTTGACAAGTTGTACCAGGTTAGTGTTGATGGTGCAACCGTCTTTAAACTGCCTAAAAACAAATCTTCATTTTGTTCACATCTCCCTAATTTGGTTTCTTTCCTGACCCCAACTATTTGTTCAGGCTGATTGGAAACCAGAGTCACCAGATAGGTTTGGTGACATTGCCGAACTTGTCAAGTCCATAGGATCATTAAAAGTTGTCGAAACGAAACCTCAAGGTTGCTCTTGTTTAGAATTTTCAAGTGCAGTTGAATGTGGATTTGGATTTTACACGTATATTTTTTTGGTTCACTGAAGAACTTGGATAATTTTTCAGGAGACAGGTCCAAAATTTCTCAGACCTCTGCAAAAGCTAGCGCTAGCAACCCTCCTGCCCAAAAGCCTGCTGCTTATCGGCCCCCACATGCTAAGAGTGCTGCTGCTGTTCAGGCTCAGGTATACAGGATATATGTTGGTTTCATTTTTTTAGTGGGTTCTTCAAATTCATGGATGAGTTCATCGTACGGATACTATTGACAATCATTTTTGGAAAACCTTTTACTAATTTGTATCGGAATGAAACAATTGCTTGATGTGATGCTGATGGTTTCAATGACTTTTTAATGGCAGCTGTTTGGAGAGAGCTCTACAGAGTAAGTACATGCCTATTTTGTTTGTCTCCTCTTTACATTAGGCTCTGATTTTTTTTACAGTTTATTCTTACAAATGCTTGTCCATGTTAATTAATGAAGGACGGTGAGCAAGAATGCATTGAAAAACAAGAAGAAAAGGGAGAAGCAAAGGGAGAAAAAAGCTGCTGAGGCTACCAGTGGTACTTGATTGGAAGCAGGGTTTCTGAGTGAGTGATTCCTTTATACCTAGAGGTTGATTTCTAGGCTTGGAGGGGTGGATTTTACAATTACCATCCTTACTCAGATCTGAGTGTAGATTTGTTCCTTAAGCGGGATTTTTTGTTTGTTCTCCGAAAAAATTTGAGCTCGGCATAGTAATATCTCCAATACGAGCATATGTTTTGTTAAAATGGGAAATGAAATAAAAGTGATGACAGGAGCTGGGTCTCTGTTTTTACTTTATGTGTAACATTATGATGGTATGATTGAAAATGATAATGATATTAAAGTTCGAGAATTGATTTTTTATTTATGTATAGTCTGTATATCAGTTAATTGAAAACAAAAAAGATTATATGTTGATATGCCTAGATTTAATTCTTTTGCAATGTGAACTTGCCAAACCATGTTGAAAAGAGAAAAAAAATGCATGTTATTATCCGGCTGTCGAATGGTGTGGCTCTGCTGTAGAAACCCTCTCTAGCTTAAAGATTGTTTTCCTATATGGTAACAAGAAACACATTCCAACAGTAATCATTTCTTAGGCTCCTTGTTCAAAATTCAGAAATACGTTTCTATTTAAAAAAAAAAAAAAAAAATCAGAAATAACACATTACACACTGCACATTTCTTTTTCGCGTAACTTTTTGGTTTTTGTTCTGTTGTAAATAGCCAAGTCTTACTCTTCGATGGTTTCCATTTGCAAGGTCATCATATCGGTGTTGTTATCAAGTATGAAAATATTGGTCGTGCAGAAAGCATCAATGTTGTTGGTTTTATTTATAGTAGGCCTCTGAAATCTAACATATCGGTGTATCGGCTGATTTTCGTCCAACGTTGTTATGTCATTTTTACAAAATAATATCACATGAAGGTGAAATATTTGATCCCAATAACAACAAACAAAAACAAAGAAAGTCACATTCTCATAGAGCACTGGTTGAACTTTCTTCATGAGGTTATATTATTTGACCAGGAACATCATACCATATTCAGAATCAAGCAATTGATCAAGCACAAAACCGAAAACCAATTTGAACTTAGTCTTCAAACTAGGAGCTAAGATTACTTCAGACTCGTTGGGATTGTTTCGCGTGCCTCAAAATTTCACGTCTGTTGTCCAGGTACCTTGCACGCTAGGATGTTTGGTTACATGTCTAGTCTTCAGTTTCACCACTTTTCTCCCCAGTGAATTTCTTAGCCTGGTTGCACATTGAAGAACCTCTTCTGGATCCATATTCTTCACACATACCACCCTCTCACTTTTGTTCTCTGTGCATTGACAAAGGAAACTCTTACAAAAGAATTTCAAAGCCTCATGCTACTCAAAAGAGTGTAACTACTTGTATGAGAGAGAGGTGTCTTACTGTATAAGCCCTTCAAATGTGGATGCTGACCCCGGATGAGTTCAGTAACCACCTCCAGCTGAGGATTCTTCTCCTTAAATACTGGTAGATATGACTCCATAAATGACCTACCATGTCAAAGGTTAAATTTATTAAAATTCGAAAATGAAAGTGCTAAAATTTGAAGTTCTAATATTTACCCATGATATACCATGTACTGTATTTTATTATGCAGGACAGCGCTATATAACACTATCCAGCTCCTTAATCCAGCACCATACCTAACATAGCCGGGACTAAGTCCAAGCCAACCCTATCCAGCACAGTTCATAAAAATAGTCCAGTCCAATCCGATCTGGGCTAACAAACCCCACCATAGATTATTCCCTAAGGATAGGATTAGAAATAAATGAACCAGAAAGTGCAATCCAATCAAAATGTCACAACAATACCAAAAGAGAAATTTCAGGCATATGCATATATATTAAGCTTTAAAAAAACACTACAGGCTTAAAGCTTATAATGATGCCCCTCCTCCAGTAACTGAACCACCAATGCATTATCAACTTCACTTCAGTTCTACTAAAGAAGAAAGGGCAAGCATGAGCAAGCCTACTTTTACTCAATTAAGCTCCAACATAACATGTAATGCAAAACACCAAAGCAATTCCCAACATATAAGACCCAATCTGTTAACCCCAGCCTCATTCCTAAGTCACCTCTTAAAAGTGCAGAGAATTAAGCTAAGTTACGAAGTCTAAGCCCTACGGTCCAATTTCAAACTGCATCTAGAGTGGCGTTCCTTGCCTATACTTCATAAATTGAGAGTAATTACCATGCAAGTATATGTTATGATGAAAACAAAAGCCCAAAAGCAAAAAGAAATAATCAGTATTCTTGCTATATCATATTGCATCTAACAAAAACAAGCGGGCAAATTCATCATGAATACTATGGTTTGTTTTTTTAATACATAACAACATCCTAGCATTATTGATCTTGCGGTAAATTATAACTGTATCTTTCAAGCCACAGTTCCACTAGGAAGTGTCAATCAATATTTTAAAACAACAATAAAAGTTTTATCCTTACATTTAAAAACATTTATTTCCTTTATGAAATCAGATTATCTAACTTGACAAAATACTCCCGCAATGCACGGTTTACAAATACTGGTTTTAAGCAATCTACCTGATTCCCCTACTGCTTCCTCCCCAATCAGAAAAGCTCACAATCAGCTTTTGCAATTGCCACGCACCTCTCAAAGCCATCTGATATCAGCAAATTAATATATCAATGAGAAATTTTACAAGATACAATGAATAGAAATTCTGTTAAAGCTATGCAACATTCTTATGAAGCATAAAAAATACATCAAACCTCTTATATCATTCTCATAATAAGTTCTCAGTTATCCCATTTTCTATTACCATATACACTAAAAGTTTCTCCTTCACCACTCATACAGCATCCATTTCAGCCATAATGATATAAAATGCACTCAAGAATTTATCATTTTGATGAAAGCCTAAAATTTTAAATAAAAAGGAAAAACATGGGAAAAAAATAAAAAAGTATCTCGTCGAGCAGCAGAGAAGAAGAAGAAAGCTGGAGTTGCTGGACCTGGTGGTTGGTGCTGCGCGCGGTGTTCCTTCGAGAAGAAGGTTAGGTTGGGTTGGATTCTTCTTTATTCTTCCTCTTCCTTTTTCTTCTTTATTTTCCTTCTGCCGCAGAAACCAAAGTATCAATCGTCTTGTTCTCATAAAGTTCAATGTTCTGTTCACATAATATAAATAATTCTACAAAATTGAGATAAATAAAATCTTACAGTATAAGGAAGAAAGACCGATGATGCTTTGAAGAACGAAGATGGATTTGCTTTGAAGAAATGATGCTTCTCACTCCTTGCGGCTGGAGCTCCAGAGAAAGGGTGAGGGTTTCAAATTTCAATCTTTCTATTTTGTATGCTTTTGCAAAAATTAATATTATAACCTAATGATGTGTATAAATATTAATTGAAATCAACAATTACTAAAACATGAATTCAGCACAGTAGGAATTTCCGGTATTTTTTTCTCTTCTAAAAGTGAGGTAGGGGTTCGACTCCCTGCCCAGCAATCAATTTCTCCCTTTTTTTTTCTTTTTTTTTTTTCCAGATTTATTAGTGTAAAATTACAAAAATACCCCTACTTTTAACGGGATTCGCAAATGACATTGACACAACCTGGTGGGTAATGGGTCAACCTGTTATTAACACGACCAAATAACTTGGACTCGAATACTAAATTTTTAATACGAATTCGTGTCGTGTTAACAAATTGTGTGCAAATATTGTCAGATCTAATATAATATATAAAAATCGAAATAAGGTTTATTATTTTGAAATACACCTTACAAATAATATACATCCCTCTTATCCAGACCGGATTGTTTAGTGTGCGGATTCCAATGTTTGCAGTTGTGTTTCATTGTAAAAAATGATTTGAAGATGTATACTTCTGCAGCACCGACTGGATATTTTTATGTAGCAATGTAGTGGCTTGATTTGGCAGCATATATAAGAGGAGAAAACTGAAGAAACATTGAGGTCTGCATGCTAAACAATCCGGACATCCGGAGATATATATATATATATATATATATATATATATATATATATTAGCTTCATAGTCATAGGTGATATTTCTTTCTAAAGAAAGGGGTTGTATAGTATCACAACAAGATTGTATAGTGTCATGTAAGTAATTTGCAAAACGCCTGGCCTCTAAAGGCGTCACGGCCACATTGGCAACTACCAGTTACACTGTCAACTCCATTTGTGTCCCTAACGTGCTTCGATTCCTTGACGCGCTGTGCGGCAACCAAGCAATGGATGGTTTACAGTTTCCTTACATCATTCAAAACCAATGGCTCAAGAACCCTAATCTCAAGTCCTGAAGAAATACCAACACTCCAACTTCCCTGTCAATTGTGTAGTTTACGATTCGTTTTTGCCGTGGGCCCTTGCCCTTAATGTGGCCAAGAGACACGGCATATATGGAGCTTCATTCTTTACCAATTCGGCCATGGTGCGCAGCATATCTTCCATTTGAGCTGGAAGACATGCCCTTGTCGGTTCCCGGCCTGCCTCCACTCAACTTCCCTGACCTGCCTACTTTTCTTAATAAGCCAGATAGCCACCCAGCACTGAACCAGACCCCGACGCGGACAAGGCTGATTGGTTCTTTGTAAACACATTCGAGGTACCAGAACGCCAGGTATGACGAATGCTAATCTGGATTAATTATATCTCTCGTCGAACGTCGAATAGTTTCACATGTTATATGTTGTCATACTATCAATCTTGCCATTAAACAATTACATATGCTGGACATTTGCGTTCATCATTCCTTTTTTACCCCTGCCTATTGACATTCATGCAAAACAAACTTCTTCCAAAGAGTTCAAATCTTGAATAAAAACTTCTTCCACTACATTTTAGAATTATATGACTATCAAAATTGTGACAACAAGTTCGTAAAACACTCCTAATGATCCAACAAGAAGACGTATTGGGAGGGGCAACAATGAAGCAACAAAGGGTAACAACAAATTAGTTCTTGAATCTGATGCTCCGGCTGATTCCTGCGTTGATTCCAGAGGTCTCCCCGCCATAGGGACCAATAGGCTTCTTGACTTCTCTTACCTGTCCTTTTCTACGCTCTTGTGCTTTCTGGTGCTTCAACTGCGCAGAGAGATAGAGAGAGAATTGAGTTTAACAGAAAACATTTAGTAGCCTGCAACATCAAATGTGCTAACTATTTGATCAAAATACCTTGTACTTCTTTCTTGGATTCTTGATCAGCTTCTTGCGAGCACGAGTAAGTCCTCTGTTCTTCTCCATCTGGCGTAAATTTGGAGGAAGACAAAATTATATGGTGAGACAAGAAATAATGGTAAATCTTAAATAACCGATCGTACGAACAAAGTTGAAATTCGCTCATATTTACCTGATAAGTAATGTGGCGTTTCCCATCGACAGATTCAGTTTCGGCCAAAGATGGAACTGTAGAGGACCTGCAGTCACAAAGAAACTTTAGCAAACACAAATTACCAACTTGAAATCAACAACCACTATTTAAAAGCAAACACAAATTACATAATTGCATGACACTGGGATGATGTAAACTAAAAACCGTAGCAATTAACTACAAAGCAAAAAACACCTTGAATAAATCTGAGCTTTGGCAGCAAGTTTTGCAGCTCGTTTTTCTTTCACTTGTTCGTAAAATTCATCTTCTGAATCTCCAGTTCCACTATCATCCATCTCAACATCTCCATCATCCGAAATAGCGCCATTTTCATCTCCAGCATCACCATCAGACTTGATTCCAGCTCCTGCCAGTACTCGGAGCTCATGCTTTCTCCGCCTCTCCCCAATATCATCCCTCTGAGGTAAATCATCATCACCTGAGACAGCCTTCTCAAAAAGATTAAAAAAAAAAAAAAATTTAGCATCAAAATGTTATTATTATTATTATTATTTATAATCATAACTTGATATTTGTCAACATAAACCAACATCACTATTATGTATTCTTCTTTGGTTAAACAAAAAGATAAGGAAAAATAGGAACCATGCCAGGTTATCCTGAATCCTGATTATATGTTAATATGTTGAAACAACTAGACAACTAATGTTTGGATTGCATTCTCCACAAAACTGCAACACTAATATAGCAAAACAATACCCAGATGTAAATAAAGGTAGGGGATAGAAATGCAAAGACTTTTATCCTATTTGAATGTACCAAGAAAAATGAGAAGCACAATGATTAGCAATGAATCTCATAAATCTCACTATGGCTCGTAAACTCAGAAAGCAGTTAAAAACAAGAATTGATTAGGAAGACAGTAGTATTGAAGTTCATACCTTGGACTTATTTGGATTAGCACCAACAAGTTGGGAGAGCTTACGTGCACGCCCATTGGTCAATCCATGGATGGCGCCTTCAGCATTTACAGCGTCATCATCAAAATCATCATATGATTCAAGCTTCCTGTTTAATTCAAACTTTAGTTGAATCAGTCTTCACAGCATAGGTACAAGCATATTTAAAAATATATATAAGAGCATGCTGATACCCATTCAATGGCTTTAGAAGTTTCCGGGGTTTATCAGTCTTTGGAGTGATGGAACTGAAAACACCCTTCTGCTTCAACTTTTCCTCAAGGGCAGCTCTTACTTTCAACATTTTCATGCTCTGTACACCAACTTCATCATTCTGCCACATACTAAAAAGTCAGCATAAGACAAATTGATAATCTTCATAAAGCCATAAAGAAAAAAGCAAAAACAAAACTTAGGAAAGAGAACAGAAACTTAGGAAAGAGAACAGAAACTGAAACTAGTTAACAGATCTGCCATGTATGATTTACCTGACATTTGCGCTTTCCCACCTTGTTCTGATTATCCTTCAGAGACTCCACCTTTTCCAACACAGCAATGTCATGTGGCTGCAGTGAATTAACGTATGAATCACACAAGAGACCATTACTAAATAATTATAAATTGTATATTGCTGAAAAACAAGAAGATTAAAGCAGTAACTACCGCAGCTGCTTCTTCTGCCTCAACAAAGGCAGGTGGGCGACTGTAACCCTCAGCAAGAGAACCAGATGCTACAGTAGCAGTCTCTTTACCCGACTTCACTACTGCTTCCATCCCATTATATTTGTTGAGAATTTCCTCAAAGTCAGATGGAAGATTCCCATCAAGTTGCTTCATCTGTTAAGTGAAACCCAGATTAGCCCCTATCTTACTGAAGAACCGAAACAGCAGTGTACACTTCACATAGACCACTTAATCAAGAGCAACAGGAAAAGCAGAACCTATACTTCATAGGTAATATATTAAACTGATCTACAGGGCCCATTTTGAGACTACTGAAGTTTGACCCAAGGGTGGTCATTTTCATATTGCCACACATCAGTTCCAATTATAACGACCCCTAACTCAGTTGTAAAATTCATCCTGATCGCAAATGTGGCCTTTCTTTTTGCAAATTCAATAAAAGGTAGTTCCATCAAATTGAACAAAAAATATACGTGAAGATGGCAATTAGACAATCATTGATTAACTCGTACATCAGCTTAAGAGAGCAATTACCAGAAAGGTTTAGGCATTCATGTGTCATAAGTTATACCTATCTATTCAAAGAGGCAGTGAACTTAATGGTGCAGATATGAACCATATTAGTGATGTCTCCATAGATCTCTGAAGGCTTTTGACTTTTATGCATGAAGAAACACTTTTAACTCATGCATCACAACTATGCACTAAGAACTAACAAGTGGTTTCTGCGGTGATATTCAGTGTGCTATAGGTAAACCAACAGAAACAGCATGAACAAAAGAAAAAGACCAATCAGAAACAGACAAATCCAACTATCCTGTGCGGAGTATGGTCAAGAGAAGAGTTGTTTTGAATCCAGAGAAGGGACAAAACTACCCACCATATATTCCTCCAAGATTAATTACATACAACTTATTAGCGGATCATGCACATTCCATCTTTGGAAAGAAACATATAAAAAAATAGTAGTTGAGAGATTGGACCAAAAGCATGCTGTATTATATGCATATATAAGATGTATGCACTTTCATTTTAATTGATACCTTAATTTCAAAAAGAAAACCATAAACAATAGATGGATCTGTATCCAGCAAGTACAAGATGCTTTTTAAATTTAGCAAAGAAAACATGCTCAAGAGGGCGGGGTGGGGGGTTGGTGGTGTCTTAAAGAGAAAAAGAAGACCTTATCCAACAAACTCTTGATCTCTATTAGGCGAGCAAGTACAGGATGATCACGAACTTGTTGGCCTTCGGACTTGAGAAGAAGGTAGAACGTTATGGCTTGACAATAGGCCAGCAGAAGAAGCTGCTTTACCTCTAAATAGCGCATCCCTCCTTCCAACATGACCTCCCCGTTTTTAACCTTCATAACAAGAAAACATCAATAATGCTTGACACCAAGTTATCAACCAAATTTAGAATAACAGAAGATAAATAAAAATGATAAAAGAGGGAAAGGGCTCCATTGATACAGGTTAATCACATTATATCAAACAATAAGAAGAAACCTAAAGTTACCCAGCATTCTGCTATCCAAATATTAAATATTAAAACCACAACGACATATGTACAAGCCAAAGGACTTCTAAGTGATCCGACCGTGTATTCTTGAAGTCTTCATTGATTCATCATATATGCAAAAAATACCCAAACCGGACCATTTTATTAAAATTAGTATTTCTTTGAAAGCACCATGGGTCGTCTATTTATTTCATCACAATCTGATTTTTTTTTTATTTTTACAATTTGGAAATTTTTTTTTCAAAGATGATCCATGAATGAAGACTTGAAAAATCAAAGATTCGGATTGTTGAAATATAATGGGGAGGCCCCACCCTCTGCATTGTATTTTAAGAAACCAAACCTTTCGGGATCCACGTCTTTATTCACAGATCCTCTTTGAAATAAAATTGACAAATTAAGACATCACATGATGATGAAATAAATAGACGAGCATGGTACTTTGAAAGAAACACGAAAATGACTATCATTTAATCAAATGGTTAAATATTTTCCAATTTGGGTGCTTTTTTGCAGAACTGATCAATGAACGAAGACTTGAAGAATAGACAGTCGGATCATTCAAACCAAAAAGGGAAATAACAACAAGAAGAATGATACATTTAAACCAAAAATTGATTTGTCCATGTATCCAAACCAGATTCAAAAGACTATCCTGAAAAATTTCCTCATTACTCTTCCTAACAAACCCTCCATGCCAAGATGCCAACAGAGAGAAAAGCAATTCCAGTAACTCAGAGTTCTATCACAAGAAGCATGGAATAAAAGGAGTTATACCTTTCTTAAAAGTGGATCAACTCTGTTTTGAAGCTCCTCAAGTGCATCATTCAGTTCTGACAACAACCCAATTAATTCTGGAGCGGAACTGTAAGGCAAAATGATTAAGTAAGGAGGCCAAAGTATCCTACAGTAAAACTAAAATACACACCCCAAAAAAAAAAAACGTGTGGATTTGCGATTAGCAACACAATAAGGCAATGAATTGAGCTTAAGAGCATTTGTAAAGCAGCAGAATACCACATTGCACAGAGAAATCACACTTCTCTCAGCAACAAAACAAAAAAATATTTATATATGAAAGTGTCAAATATAAGCACATATCATCGTACAAAACCTATATAAAAAGCTCGATGCCTTCTACCTGTAGACAACAATTGGCACTTCAACCTATTCCTCAATTTCTAAAACAATATTGTTCCTATTATAACCTATACTATCATGCCACCCCCATTTTATTGACATTTATTTTCTTTCTTTGTTGACATTTATTATCTCTTTGTTGACATTGTAACAATAACAATTGCTGATGAGAACTGCATACAGGAGAAAATAGATAAGGAAGACAAAAATAACAAAAATAGAGATCTTCAGATCAATATAATTTTTTTTTTATTTATAAAAAAGATCTTAATATAAAAGAAAATATAAGATAAGCATAGTAAAAAAAATTCAGATGCAGTTTTAGTTGTGGATGTGCACCACATATTAATAGTGGATGTGCTTCAAAATTGCCCCAACTAATATTTCAAAACCTCATTTAATATACGGTAGAAGTAGTTAAAAAAAACATTAAAATAGATTATTATGACTCCACCCTCAAGTTAAAACAGAAAAAAGAAGGGAAGAAACATCCTTGATTTCTTTAACGTTCTGTTCAAGCATGAATTTCTGGTCCCAGGGCATTTCAACAAATAGAAAATGCAATTCATTAAAAAAAAAATTCCAAACATGTTGGAGGAAGGAAACCTCCATCCCTCCTCATGAGATGCAGACGACAGTCAATATGTGGTGATTTAAATTAACGATTAGGAAGCAAAGGAGCTTCAACACACAAGATGCATTGATCTACTGAGCAAGTCAAGCTTTGATTCCCTCGGCATCTAGAGCCAAGGAATTCTTGAGTTGTTAGATTTGTTGGGAAACTTTTCAGGTTTGATGAGAATGAGTGACTAAACAAATAATAGATCCATATACCAAACTGGATAGAGAGAAATCACAAATAATATATATATTTTTTTGATGTCAATGAAAAACCTTACCTATATAAAACATCCATTTTCTCCTCCTTTGACAAAGAATTCAAGTCTTTCTTCACCTCCTCATAAGCTGTACCCATGTCAACTGAAACTTCAATTCCCATTGGAGACTTCTTTGTACTTTTTCCCTTACGTGAAATTTCCTGCAGAAATGAAAGAATTGATGATATGCCATTTGTAAGAACATTTACATCATAATACCCGCCTCTGAACAGAAACTTGTAAATAATTAAGGTCACCATCACTTCCCATGGCAAGGAGAGACTCAACAAAAAAAAAAAAAAAAAAAAAAAACTGATGACCCAACAAAACCAAAGAAACAACCGTATCTGCAAACCCCACCTCAAAAGTTAATTCGGCATCACTCTCATTTTGACAAATATCCTCAAGCCCAAAGTCTTCCTGCGTTGCTGATTTTGCCCTTTCTCTTTGCAGCCTCAGCACTTCTGCCTCTTCCTCTTTCGCAGACTCATCGCCACTTGATTGTTGCTTCATCAATAAAAAATTAAATTAAATTCCTAAATCTTATTAATATATGTACACAGGAATCCAGTTATGCACATTCGATTGAATTTGAATGGGGAAAGGACAAGCATCACTGGAAAATGGTCAGCAGTAAATTTGTAATAAAAAAAAACATGAATAGAAGTAGGTAAGCAGACAGACATTTAGAACTTAAAGAGCATGCCCTCACCTCGAAATCACGATTATCAGCATCATAATATTGCTGCTTCCTTCCACCCCATACAGGGTTTTGATCTTCCTCATCCTCTTCATCATCATCATGCATTTCATCCTCAACTCCACCAAACTTTGCCGTTAAAAACTTTTGCTGCCTAACAACTGCAGGCAATACATAAATAAGAAACAAGTTATGTAAACTTTAAACCAGGTATATAACTTGTAAGAGGAGTTGTTGGAAGTAATTACAGAAATATAATGATTTTTTCACCTAAAACACAAAAAGTGTGCAGGTAGTATAATGGAGTAGAACCAAGGGATTTTGTACAAATGATGAAGACAGAGTCATCCATACAATGAACATAGAGCAAAGAGCAAATCATGTGAATTTCATTATATGCACCGCACCCTGTTTAAGTGGTGACATAACAAAGTTCACAAAATTTCAACACACCGCTAACGCACAACAATATTAGGAACTTGTAACACGCCTCTAAAAAGTTCACACAATCTATAGAATCAAATAATAAAAGGACATGTTTCTATTCTAACAATTCAAGAAAACTTGATTTCTTTTACGCTTGACGACTTGAAGTTGAATTGTCAAAGAACCACTGAGCTACACTTATAGTAGGTCAACAAAGAACTATGGCATAAAGAAATACAACCAAATGACATTTTTATTTTAATGAGAAATCAAAAGATCTTAAACCATCTTCCTTACTTTTTGCAGCAAAGCCAGTATCACGGGTTTCATCATCGTCGCTATCATTAAAATTCTGTAAACAGTATTAGCAATACTAAATTAAAATCTGAAAATACAGATAGCCAATTCTATTCATAAAACTCACTGAAAAGACGAAAACAAACACTATCAAAAACATCACAGAGTTGTATCAATCTTGTAATAGGTCCACAGAAACTATTAAAACTTGATGAAAGGGAAAATAATAAAAAAGAAAACCTCAAAGTCAAAGACAGGTTGCTCGTTATCTTCATCGGAATCCTCAGCCTCTTCATTAATGTCCAGAGGAACAATATCTCTTTGTTTGTGAACTGCAACCAAAGAATTCGCAAAATCAATCACTTACTTTTCCAAATAAGAATATGCACAAGAAAGGATTTTAAAATATAATTACGTTAAGGGAAAGTGAAGATTGAACACATCACTTTCTCTCTCCAAATTACACGGGGTGACTACAGTAAACATGTAAGAATGTCCAAAAATAATTTTCAGAAAACCAACTCCGTGATCAAATAGGTACTGAACAAACACCAACTCAACTATCAGTACCAGAAAATAAATTTCACCACAAAAAAGTACAATAAAAAAAATCATAGAATTAATCAACATACATGCATCAATTTCGTCGTCCATGTCATCTTCAATGACACCATTTTCATCACGGAGCTTTCTCTTATTAGGCTTTCCATCGACTTTCTTCTGACTCTTTCCTCTCTTGCCCATTTTATTGCAACCTTCAAATAAGATATACAATCAAAGCATGAAGGTAATTAGTTGTAGGTGTTAGGTTTCCTTCTTCTCCATCATCATTGTTCCAATTCGACAAAGTGTCAAACCTGCATCCTGATCAAATATCACAACTATAGAATATCAGAGCAGGAAATGATTAGTTCAGCACAAAATGACAGAATCTAAACCTTTGAAAAACAAATATAGACCAGTCATTCAATCAATAAATAATTATTCAATAAAAAAACTAATTAACCCAAATATTAGCATTCATTCATCAATAAGATACTAACACAAACATGCTACATAAGGAAAAAAGGGAGAAAACAAATAAAAGAATGAATGCATTTAATCAACAACAAGTTAAGTAGATTCATGCCAAAAATACAGATTCAAGACAACTCAATTAAATAAATTGAAACAGATTCAAGGCTAACAATCGAACCTAAAATACACAGATAAAAAAATCAGAAATTAAATCTGAAAACAATAAAGAAAGCATCCAAACATAAACAAAACTAAATTCCATGTATGTCTACGTCTAGGAAAATGTAGTAATAGAGTGCAGAAGGGCAAAGCTAAGCCTGAATTTCATCTTTCAAATTGATGAAAACCACATTGCTAATTTATTCATAAATTTTATCACATCGAAATCAATTATATTAATACGATACCTCAGTGCAAAGACACAATTCGGGGCAATTCGGACCACTGTGATCATGTTACAAAGAACAAATTAGATAATTCACAACATTGAGTACAGAAAAATTGAACAGAGTATACAATGAAATCATTGACATGAAAATGTCATAGTATAAGAGTGCTTACCAGAAAGCTGCAACGCAACAATCTGCAGAACAAACAGAACACAGGAAGATTAAAATTGAAGGTCAGATCATATTCACATAAAGAAAGAAAATACCAAAAATCCATAGATCTAAAGTAAAGCCATGTGGAGCTGATGATTTAAAAATATATAATTCTAATTCTCCCATTCCTTTTAAGCCACACACAGAGATTGAGATAGAAATATTTATACCTTCAATTTTGCCTATTAATCCAAACCCACAGAGACTAAGCACAACAACTGCAAAATTAAGAAAAAATTGCGTTAATTTCAACAGAATACCAAAATTTCGAAACCCTAATAATCTACTAAATTAGGGAAAATGAAAACAACTAAGAATCCAAACCAAATACATACAAATTACCTTAGAATGAACCAGAGCCCTCCAAAATTTACAAGGATTCGCTCCAAAAACCAATGATATTGGATTGATGTTTGGTTAGGTTTGGAGAAAGAGAATGAGTCTCGCGTCTCTAAGAGACTTAAAGATGTGACTAAGAGAGAGAGAGAGAGAGAGAGAGAGCGAGTGCGATAGAGACGAGTTGAAGGAGAGACAGAGAGACGGAGAGAGCGCGCGATAGAGATGGCGGCCGATGAGGTAGGGTTAGTCTCAGATCGGGAGAGAAATAGTGTAGGGTTTCGTGAGTGAGAGATGATACAGAGTGAGTCTGAGAGGGTTAGTGAAAAAATAATAAATTAAAACTTGAGAGAGGTTCTGATATAGTGCAAGCAAACCCACCCAAAGTTCTTATTTAAGCCAATGAGACAACGCCATGTGTCAAATGTTTATATAATTAAATAATGGTCGGTTCGGGTCGGTCCAACGGTTTAAAAAATTTTGGACCCGAAGCCTGAACCGAAGTCAACGGTTCGGTTCAGGTCCAGCGTTGACTTTTTCGGTTTGGTAAAAAAAATCTTATTTTTCGGTTTGGTTCGGTCGGTTTAATCGGTTTATCAGTTTTTATGCCCACCCCTACTAACACATGACCGGTTGAAGATTTTACTCTTATATCGGCCTCTAGATGATCTTTAAACTTTAAACTATTATTTCCGTATTATTGCCAAAGCAATCCGACTTTGAAAGTTAAATTAACTATTTTCATGCAGTTGCACTCTTTATTATTTGATCACAAATATTGTTTTTATTTTTATTTTTATGGCCGTTATTAATCGGCCCAATTCTATTACTAGGTTTTTTTTTTTTTTTTTTTTTTTTTTTTTTTAGAACTAGCAAACCATTGATTGGTCCTCTTGCCAAACATGCTGCGTCTCTTATTTGAACCATTCTTACTAGGAATGTAACCACACCATATTTTAATATATTTAACCCACTAAAGAAAATTAGCCACAATAATTGACTATAATGATGGCAAGATATTTTATGGGTAGCAGCCCCCAATTAATATGATCACCCTCCTTTTGGTCTAAATAAGAAAGTAAATACACCTTTCTTTTCCTCTTCTCACGATTTAAGATAAAATAGGTGATACCTATATTATTAGGGATCTTCACTAATATACCCAAAATAGGAGCTGAAATTATAAAAAAACCCCACATGGAAAACACTTCATAAACACACCCAAAATCCATTTATTAAATAACAAATTAGTGTTGAAGTTCCAATAAATTACAGCCCTGCCACTATCAAGCCCAACAGAAAAAAACTCAAAAAACACCCAAAACAAACCCAGCCCAAATTTATAAACAAGCCCAAACATTGTACCATCTCGTATTCCATAACTTTCGGCCCCAAAAAAAAAAGTAAACCATATCATAGAAGTACATTGTTAATACCATGTCATAAAAGTACATTGTTAATACCATGTCATAAAAGTGCATTATTAATACCACGCTATAGAAGTATATTGTTAATACAATTTCATAGAAAAAAATTCTTAATACAATTTCATAGAAAAACATTGTAAATATCATTTCATACAAGAAATCCAAAAAACCCTAACAAGAGATTCGATATCATAGAAGTACATTGTTAATACCATGTCATAAAAGTACATTGTTAATACCATGTCATAAAAGTGCATTGTTAATACCACGCTATAGAAGTATATTGTTAATACAATTTCATAGAAAAAAAATTCTTAATACAATTTCATAGAAAAACATTGTAAATATCATTTCATACAAGAAATCCAAAAAACCCTAACAAGAGATTCGATATCCTTTGCTGCCACCTCCAATTGTCCATAGTTTCACCAGATACAATCGCAAAGGCAAAAGGAAATACCTTTAGAAGAAAAAAAAAATACATTGTTAATACTATGTCACAAAAGTACATTGTTAATGCTATATCATAGAACTATTTTCCTAGTAAAAATCACATTTTGCATATCATAAACTTCAAGTGCACAGCCATATATAGAGCAAAATATAGAGCGTGCTTTGTTACTAAAAATATGTTAATAATATGTCATAGAAGTACACTGTTAATACTATGTTATATAAATCAACTCAGTTGCAGGGTATGAACAGTATAACAGCTGTTCATACCACTTACTGTAAAACAACTTTGCTAAGTTCAGCATATCCCGCTCTTCAAAGAAGAGCTTTTTCAATGGCAGCCGTAGAGAGGAAGAGGAAGCGGCAGCCCCTTTGGCTATGGAAAAATCATTGTCGTCGGCATTTGTGAACAAGAGATTCGGATTGAAAATTGGGAACACATGACGGATCTGGCCATTTTGGAATATATCATCACTGGAAATCGTCTTCATCTTCTTTCTTCTTGCAATCACTACCGGCGTCGGCTTCGTCCGGCAATTGACACCTCAAATTTACAGAGTCGCCACAGAACTCCGTGAGCTTAACCATAACCTGTATTCATATCGAAAAAAAATAGACATTAGCACCAAATTCAACGAGGTAACTGAAATCAAGTAGAAATTCAAGTAAATTAAGCGAAAATCAAACGGAAAATAATGAATTGAAGCAAATGGAACAAACCTGCAAAGGAAATGGAGGCATTGACAGCGAGAACACGTGTGAGGCCACCTATGTAATGGAGATTGTCGTCGGTCTTGTGTTGGTCCATGGCTTTGAGACTGTTTGGTTTACTTTGAAGGCATAGAGAGGGAAGAAGGGAAAGAGCAGAGGAGAGATGGTGGTTTGAAGTAGGAGAGAGGCTTGAGGCTTTAAACCTGAGGGAGGCTTCAAATGAGATCCAAAACTAATTTAATTCTAGAAAGGGTAATAAAGATATTTCATCTTATTAATTAAATTAAAAAATATACAGTTGTTGATTTTTGGGTTTATTTTGGGTGTGTTTCTATGTTTTAAATAGTGTAGGGTATATTTATAGTTTCATATCTAGGAATGGGTGTTTCACTAATTTTGTAATATTATTAACCATTAATTGGCTAGGGCAAATTGTGATTTCCTCTTTCCATTTGTTCACGTCAATTTTCTTGGAGATTTTTATAATTAGCCATTAATTGGCTTTAATAAAAATAAGGAAATCGTCAATGTTAAAGCTGACCATTAATTGACCCAAAGACTTTACAGGGCTCCAATTATTTTAAAAAAATAAAGAAAGAACATATATATATTAATAAGATTCTTCAAGTCAGTCATTAATTGGCTAGAATCATGGAGAAATATTATGGGCTGGTAACTTCTCCCTCTTGCTTTATGAAGCCACATAAAATAAATGTAATCTTCTTCTTCTACTTGCTCAAATAAAATTTGGCTATTATGGGAAAGTATTTTATGCCATGGAAAAAATTCTTTCTTTACTTTTCTTCAAAGCAACACAAATATTCTCCCAGTCAAACTGGGATTCCCTCCATTCTTCTATATAAACCTTAGTGTACTAATCCATGAAATTCATCACCATTGTAAGCACCAAAAGAGTCTTCGACTATTCTCAAAGGTAAGCAACTTCTATCACCTCTTCTTCAGCTCCGCGTACACACACAAATATATTTATATATATATATATCTATATATTTTCTTACTCACTATTTTTCCTTTTCTTTTCTGGTGCACAATTGGGATTTGGAATACCACGCGCGGCTCAAAACTGTCTCTCAAATTCGTGAGTTTTCAATTTCGGCACAATACTTTGTTAAGATATTTACCGTTGCTTTATATATGCATATAAATAAATATTTCCTAGCCATACGAATATTGGCATGTTAACATACATGGCCATGTGAATGTTTTTTGTAGCTGCAAGGCCATTAAGATTGTTTTGGCCGCAAGGCCACCCAGCTGCCCCTTTCTTTTTTATTTTTTATTTTTTATTTTTTTGGGGCATGCACATGGCCATTTGAATTATTTTGTGGCTGCAAAGCTATGAAGATTGTTTTGGCTGCAAGGCCACCGAGCAGGCCTCAAATATATATATATATATATTTTTTTTTCACATGTAGATGGCCATTTTGGCCCAAAAGGCCATTCATTATGATTGTGGGGTTATTTAACCCATCATGGCTATAAGACCAAATTATATATATGTATATATAAAATAAAAATTTATATCACTGACAAATAATATTTTGCAGATTATCAATCTCCCGCCTTATTGTCGTTCTTCAATGTCTCCTGAAGAAGTAAGAGAGTACAACAACATCTTGGTTGATGCCCTTAATGAGGATGAGACCGCTTTCTCCAACGACTGATTTTGCGCCGGTGCTTGCCACTCCACGCAACATGGTCCTTGGTCCCTATTTTTACGGCCGTATGCCCAGCTCTATTGTTAAAGTTATGTGACCCCAACAGAAAGACATTTGTTTGCTTGGAAAATACCTTAATTGGCAAGGTTGGGATCGACCCAAGCTTATGAGGGGTTGGCCTACTTCAGGGCCAGAAAAATGGAACAAGTGGCTTGATCGATTACCAAGCTTGTGCAATACGCAATGGAGGGAAAGGGGCATCTATGATGCAATCATGCTTTGTAAGTCTAGTTTCACATGTGACCGTAATCTTGTCACAGCCGGTCTTTGTTTTTGGTGACCTTCTACAAATACTATGAAGTTAAGATTTGGGATGATGACCCCAACTCTTCTTGACTTATCCGCATGGCGGGTTTTCTACCATGTGGTGGTGAAGTAAGTGCTTTATCTCCATCAAAATATAAGGTTGATTTTGGTTTCACCAAGAAGAACAAAAGCTACAAGGTTTTCGTGGAAGCTAATGCTCAAGAAATAGGGCCACTCACGCATAAAGAATATACAGCTTTTCTCTTGATTTGGCTATTCAAATATGTCCTATGCATGGTATCGGCACAAGTTACCTCAGAAGTTCAGCCTCTGGCCGAAGCACTAGCAAAAGGCAATCAGTTGGCCCTTGGGCCAATGGTGTTGGCGTATTTATATCGAGGTCTCTACAATATGGTGTCACTCAACCCAATGAAGTGCAATACTACCGGGCCGATTTGGTTGTTTCAATTGTGGCTTCAAGTATACTTTCCAGAAGTATGGCCAGCTCATGATCTATTTGCTCCTAATTCTCTTATTGGAGTAAATGTTTTGTCTCTTCCCCTTTCCGGCCTCAAAGTTGAAGATTCTTTGGAATTTTATACAACTGTGAAGGCCGCTCCCCAGATGAATTTTCGGTTTCTCTAGATCGAGAATTTGCTTCTTATCTTGGGCTGATACTAAGTTCTCCTTCCCCATCCGATAACGGCCGAGATGCCTTTAGTAAAAGCCTTTGGGCTAGCATTTTATTGAGTAGAGACTTAGACCTTGGCCTGTCAGTGGGTACGCATGCCAACTACCCATGCGGGGTTGAGGTTTATTTTCCTTCTGCGACCGGTCGTCAATTGGGTTTCACTCAAACTCTCCCTCTTATGATCACAAAATCTTGCAATATGGGCACTCCCATAGAGCTAAGTTCAAAACAAAATCCGAATGTAATGTGGTTGCCACAGATAGCAAGCAAATGCGGAAAACCTTTAATTTGCATATTCGGGATGCCAACTTTAATTATGCGACCCACTTTGATACTTGGTGAAAACACATCACCCGTGATTGGTTTACATCGGCTGCTGACATTATTTTTGCCAAGCTTTTTCAGAAATGGCCGTCGACAATTAAGGATGCTACTTCCTGCAACTCGGTGAGCGAAATATGTATGCACTATTCATGGCTGCAAGTTTGATTTTCAACTGCCCATATTATAATGATTCTCAGCAATTTTTATTGCAGGTAACGTGGCCAAAGAGATCAGTTCCGCTTCGCCAGCATTACCAAAGAAAATACTACTCACCAAGTGAAACCATTCAACCATGACTGGTAACGTCCGTACTTCTCTCAGAGCATGTTATTCTCAAGCTTCGTAATTATTTGATTATTTGGCTTGAAATGAGGGGATTCATCCGGTTATGGTCAGGCGGCTGCGTTGGCCAAGCCTAAAGTAGTCTCAAGGCCTAAATCTCTTGTCATTCGTAGTATGTCACTGTTGCTTCTCCCCTAATTTCTTTTCTTTGGCTACGCAATAACATCATAACTTTACTTGACTTGTAGCTAGCCGAAAGACTAGCGTGACGTGCGAGTCAAGTAGTGATGAAGATGATGATGGAATAGCAAAAGCTCCAATAAAACGGTCCAAGAAAGTTCTCGTCATTGAGGTACTCTCACCTAAAGAATTATATTACCATTTTTATAATATTCTTGCACGGGAACCATTATTTTTGTAGGATCTATCTGACCTTTCCTCACTCTGCCATTCTCAAGAATTTATAAGCTTTGAGACCAAAGACCAATTTAATTCGCTGGTCGCCAATACTATTATAGCTGAGGTTAATGAGGCTGTTGTTGCGGCCTTAGCTGATGACAACCAAGGCAAACATATCCCCCCTTTCAATGTGGTTGAAATAGTTAAGGATACAACGCATGTAGACATTTTTCTTAATCAAACCTCCTTCCTTATCCCTTATGGATGCTCACCCCTTGATTTTTCCATAGGAAATTAATGTTAGGACTTCAAAAACTGTGGCTTCATCAAAGACTCCAGTCGAAATTGAATTTGCTTTGCATGTTCAAGACACTACTACAATTACAACACATGTAACGAGTATTCTACAGCCTAAAAGGTACTTGTTTTAAAATATATATATTAAGCGAATGCTCAACTGCCACTATGTTGCTCATGTTTGCACCTTTGGCAAGAAGCACTCCCCTCAGAGGCTATATTGGAGTCACTTCAAGGCATGAGAGATTACTTGGCTGCAGCAAAGGCCGCCACCACTTCTTCATACAATTCTTCCTTAAATATTGCGGCCAAATTGTCCAAACCATCCTCGACAAATACTATGCTGATTTAGCTAGTGAAGCTCAACATGCTCATCTATGTTCGTCCATTCAAAGTCTCCTTGATTCTTATTTTTTCCCAATTGAGGATGAATCCACAATCAAAGGGTTCATGAAGCAATCGGTTGAGGGCATCCAGGCCTACAACCAAGCCGTGATGGAGTACAATGCTGGCCAAACCTTGACTGAAAGGATTCAATCAACTAACCATATTTTAGAAGCCCACCTTCATATCTGCCACGAGGGAAAAGAAGAACTAGACAAACTTGAGGAGGAGCAGAAAAGGTTGAGGCCAGAAAATCAACCATCCTTGCTAAGATTGACAATGGGGTCCAAGACTCTCGACCACATCAGGTCGAACTAGAAAAGTTTATGTAGCAACAGGCCGATTTCCAAGAGAAGGAAGACGACTACAAGACCTTGGTGAGTGCAAGGGTCAAATTATGGGTTAACTTCAAAACCGTCATCTAAAAGCATCTTTAAAATCTGTCACGGTCCTTTTATGACCATTTTGTACTTTTATAGCTAGGCTGCATTTGAACCTCAAACTATTTCTCTTTTATTTAGTTGATAAACTTTTGATTTCCGTTAATAAATTTTGGCCTTTATCTTTGGATACGACTAAATTTCTTGAAGAAAATAGTATTAGCCTTTATTCAATATCTTGCTTCCAAGTTTAGGCCGTAATTGCGGCTTAACACCTTTGCATGTATTTCTTTACAAAAATAATTTGCGGCTAAAATAATAGACTTTGGTTTCGGCCATTCTTGTATTGAGAGGAAAACTTTGACGGCCGACACTATTTGGCCGCTTTTATCTGTGAACTTTTGTAGTGCCCAAATCACTAACAAGTTATTTATTTATTTATGGCCATAATACTAACATGAACTTTTGTAGTGCCCAAATCACTAACAAGTTATTTATTTATTTATGGCCATAATACTAACATGACCTTTATTGGGAACGTTGTCAGCCTACTTGTTTGGGTAGTGGTTGTTGAAAATAATATTTTTATGGGGACCAAGGGGGTGGCCACCCATTCTTAATTCCAAGCTGTAAGCCCTTCTTATTCTTGGCATAGATTTCATGATTGCGCAAGCTATAAATTGGTGCAGAAGTCACCTTGGTATAACCAAAACTGTTTTTTCCATTTATTTTTGCTGAATTTCCTTGCCCCCAAAGTCCACTTGATTGNCCAGACTTGGCCTTCGGTTGGGGTCTGATAAACTTGGCCATTTCTAATTGTGGTCTAATTATGTTCGACTGGTCCCCTAAAACCGTGTCTATTATGACTACTTTAGGTTGGGTCGTGTTTAGACATTTCTCTTTTTGATCTTGTTGGTTATTAATTTCAAGGATGGATGTCCCATGTTGGGTCATATTTTCGTGTTCAACCTTGACCGCTTGTTGGATCTCATTCTCTTGGGTGGGTTTTCCTTTCTCAACCAACGTGAGAGTTTTAATATGAAAGTCAATCCAAGTTTTCAACTCTAAGACCGACCCATCCACTTCTCTCTCTCTTTCACATATTCCCGACTAACTTCATTTTCCTCTAGAAAAGTTGGTAAAACGGGTGGCTGGACTTCAACCATACCAAGATTTTTCTCTTTTTCAACCAATGTGAGGTTTTCAAAAGGTAAAGGGGTCGAAGTACTGAATTCCAAGGCTGATTCATCCACATCCTTTTCCTTCATATATTGTAGGCCAACCTCATTTTCCTCCAAATAGGTGGGTAGAATGAGTGACCGTATTGTAGTCATTTGATGGTTTTCCTACTATGGCTGATATTTAATATTATGACTAAGAGTTTGCTCCTCGACTGCAAGTCGCGAAGCAATTTCACGCAAACTTTGGATCAAAAGTTCGTTGGAAGCATAAAATCCATCTGCCATTTCCATAAATACACCTTTCATTTTAGATGTTTCCTTCATGAAATTTTGATGTTCTTTGTCCATGTGGTCAACATATAGCCTCCCACCTATGTTATTATTTTTTTGGTCGTTATAGCCAATAATATGATTTGTTTGGTAAAAGCCATAACTGGGTTGATTATAAATATTGGCAGAATTATTTTGACCATAAGAGGTCAAAAGCACCGGTGTGGTGCCGGCCGAAGACCCTTCGATGCTAAAATTAGTGACTAAGAGCAATTTTATTGACAGTGTGAAAGCACAAGTCAAGTAAACAGTCTTACCTTTTGGCTGGGCCAAAGGGCTTTATTCATAGAAGGTGTTGGGTGATCACTTAGTACTTAGTTCCGATGTGGGACTTGTGGGAGTGTCTTCGACAGTGAACACGTGCTCTGACAGGCCTTGGCGAGTGTTCCGAGGTTTATTCGGCAGAATCGACTGGGTATCCTGACTGGTCGTTCGTCATCAGGTGCCGAAGATTTGTTCAAGGAGTTGGTCGGGAGGACTTTGCTGATTTGACGAACATGTGTGAATCGGTGGGGTATGCTGATTACCTATTTGGCATGGCTCACAGGTTTGGTCTCAACCTCATGCACCTCCACGTGTCATGATGTGAGTGGGGGTCATATATGGTACAAATAGCCATGTTGGCTATTCGAATAGTTTTGATACATCATATTATTTTGTCCATGATTGTTGTTTCTGCCATGCTGGCCATTGAATTGGCTACCAGAGCTATAATGATATGTAGAATCGTACTGGCAGTTATAGCCACCTTGATGTGTACAATGATATTGGTCATTATGGTTGTTACCATACTGGTGGGTGGATTGGCTACTCGAGCCATAAGAATTATAGCCGTTATAGCCCATCGGCTAGTAGGAATAATTCCATTGATTTTGATCACTCATATAGTGTGTCCCACTGGGCGTGCCAAATTATGTTTTCCTATTTTTGGCCGGGTAGGCCGATTGAAGGAGTTTTTGGTCCTTCTTTAATTGAGTGCAAGGCGTGCCACCATCAAGCCACGAATTAGGCTTAAATGGAATGTAAGTAAATGATGCGTCTGAAATCTGCTTTAATCAAACGATTGTTCGGCCAAGCAAGGAACCTCCTCACGGCCTAGGTTCTTTCACTACCTTGGAGTCAAGGCTTTATGTGAGCAACCAAATGATGTGGAATGGGTGGAGATGAAGATTGAAGGTGAAATGTAATGAAACGAAGAACACGTGCGTAAAGTAAAAGGTGCTTGAATTTAAATATAATTGAAAGACGAGTGTGTAATGTAAATTGCGTAAATTAAATAATTAAAATGTGAGTGCGTAAAGTAAAGGGCAAAAAGTAAACTAGATTGTGAAGAACAATAAAGATAACATGAATTGAAGTGACTGTAATTAAAATAAAATTGAAAAACAAGAATATGAATGTAAAGGCATAGTTGAAATCTACAGAAACTAGAGCAGAAAAAATAAGAACTAGGCTATGGCTACATTATGCTACTCCTATGATAGAAATTGAAGAGAATGTAAAATGGCAAGTTGTGTGTTGTGTCGGGGGTCTTTTTTCTCTTCAATAAGCTTGGTATTTATAGGGGCTTCGGTGCGCCTCAATTTGGTTGGTCGTCAATTGGCCTTCAAATCAATAATAATTGCTCCACAATGTCTTAAATCCCTTGTCTCATGCATGTGATTTAATGTGAATAATAATATTTGATTTAATTTTCCTTCCATCTTGAGCTCTCCCATAATAACTTCGGTTGACCATCAAGCTGACACAATTCCTTCTATATTTGAATTGTAACCTATGGGAAATAATAACAGGAAAGAAGAAAAAAAGTTTTCTTTTTAAAGACTAACAATTTAGAGAAAACTAAGGCTTAGCCATTACCGTCACAATCTTATGCAATTCTATCAATTACTTATGAATTTTCACATATATGCTTTGAAGATTAGGTTTTCCTAATGTATATTTTCCTTGTGATGTTCAAGCGAAAACGTATATCTAACATGCAATCCGTCTGTGATGTTCAGATCAAATATAAACATGCAAGACTCATTAAGCTTTGTGAAAACCCTTTGAAAAACCATGCAACCCTTAAGAGCGTGATGTTCCCCTTAAGTGAACTTACAACTACTAATCACAAGAAGCCATCCTCAATTTCAGGGTGATGTTCCAACATAAATTGCATCAAATTACTTGTCTACATATCCTAATGGCAATCAGTCATTAAAATAGATAGATAGTTTTAAACGATGTGATTAATAATTCAAAGCAAACATGCATCCTTTCATAAGCAAATTAATAAAATTACATATTCATGCTAAGGCTTATGGCTTCACCCTAACAAAAGGAATTAGTTACGCATATTCATAATTAAAATCAAAGAAAATATCATTCGAATGAATAAGAATGAAAACACCTGAAAGTTGCGGAAACCCAAAACCCTAGCAATTGCTCCAAAAGCCAAAAAGAAGTCTGCCCAAAATTCTTGTGAGAAAGAGCTTAAATACCCCTTAAAACCTAGCTGCCAACGTATAGCTTTTCTATCCACACAAGAAAACTAATTAAAATAAAATAAAACTAGGAAATAAAGTCCAAATTGGATTAGGAGAATCTGCCTAAAAACTGCCCATCCACGTTTTGGCTTCAAATTTCCTCAAAATCTGGCCTAAGATAGCTTGTTTTAAAGATAAAAATATTCTGAACACTTCTCCAGAAGGCCACAAACCCATCCAAGGTTATGTTGGGCTCCAAAAATGCAATAAAACCCCAAAATGTCACTATTCCAGCACCACGTGACAGGACCCGACCCAATTTCCACTTTGAAATTCGAGCCAAGTCCTGTGCGTGTCCGACACCTGGCGAATGTCGGGCACAAATGACCTTTTTGCCCTCTTACTTCAATTTCTCTTTAAAATTTCCTTAGACTTCTGCCGAAAATTCGGCAGAGTCTCCCTTGTATTTTGACCAGTCCCAAAATTTCACCTGTAAACAATCTCAAATATTTCCACCCAACTGCCAGAATAGGATAAACCAAAATTTGCCAGATTCAAATTTTCCAATAAACTCGATATCAGAGCAATTTTCTAAAGTTCACAGGTTTTCAGGAAAATTTCTACAACTTTACCTGACTTTGAAGCGTGGAGGTTAAGAGTGGCCCGGTGGTGGATCCTATGCACTTCTACAACCTGGGGGCTAAAAACAAGTTTTAAACTGTGAGTGGACAAAAAGTGAGATTCTTAAAATCCAGCTAAAATATAATTCCCCCATTTTGAAATAACTAGGGATATATATACATTAAAAATTTAACTATATCTCCATATAAAAGATTCTATAAGCATGAATTTGTATACTAATGAAGAAACTTACATAATCGATCTGATATAAAGATATTACTGCCTGGAAGAATCAAAGAACTGGTATACTGAATAAAAATACAAAAAAATACACATGTGCAATTACTGAGAGACCAATATAAAATGGCTGAAAATCATCCTTAAATAAAGAAAGCTCAAAATCCTTTAAAACTTCGTTCGACTGAATTTACTAAAAAAAAATGAGTAAACAATATCTGCAGTAAAAGCTTTAAAATCCTTTAAAACTGCCACCTAATTGTACCCCTGTTATATCAGTCAATTCCCTGGCAGGTCTCGGGCGCCACGCAGTCCACCCGAGCCGCAAACTGGCGAAATCAGGGGACTATGATCAGCCTGTCCCGCTGGCAGATTCCTCGGTGACACCAAGTCAGCTTGAGTCGCTCTGGCAGGATGCAGGGGACCGTAGTCAGCCTGATCCGCAATCCTGGCAGGTCTCGGGGACACAGAGTCAGCCGAGTCGCAATCCTGGCAGGTCTCGGGACACCAAGTCTCCCGAGCCGCAAATCCTGGCACTCACGGTCCGAGCGTCCCCGAAACTCGTGAGGCAAAGTCAAGTGCACTGGCTGAACTATAATCAGACTGGATGTCCGTAGACATCGGTCCGACTCTGGGTAATCACCATAAAGAAAATGGGTACAAGGTGGGTTTAAAATAGATTCCTTTAGAAAATCCGATTAAAACTGAAATCTCAAATTGTGCTGCTGTCTCATCTGATTTCAACCTCAAACTCTGTTTCTATGACTTTTAAATAAGCAACACATATTTATAAAACTGTTACTGTACTGATCAAGTTCAGAACCGTAATAAAACTTACTCAAGATCAAATAAAGAAACTTATTCAAATAAATTCATTTCTAAAAACTTATTTATATAAAATCAATATAAACTCATTTATAAAACTTATTTATATAAAAGCACATCAATCATTCATGAAATCTGATTTATGAAAGAAAGTCCACTCACAGATGGTCCGAGCTACTTCGATCCCTCGAAGATCTCTTTTATAATTCTGTCGGGCTCCTGGTGCCTTACTCGATCGATTTGGTGGAGAAACGAAGGAGAACTTCAAGCTGGAAGTTTGGGTAGCTTCGGACGAACCTCCGTCGGAAAACACGATTTTCCGGCCAGCTCAGGGCGGCCCCAGGGTTGAGGTCGGTTGGAGAAGGTAGGGGACTCGATGGCGTTTCCAACGCCACCGGTCCCGTGGCCATTGGAGCTCGGAGGCGGCGCCAGCACCTTCTGGAAGTCGGTGGCCCGTTTCGCGCAGAGTCTGGGTTTATATAGATGCAACTTCGAAATATTTACGGTTATGCCACTGAGCCTCTTTTGACCATAACGTTTTCGTTACAACTCCGATTCGGGCCCACTCCGTGTCTACGGACTCCTTTCGCCGTGCTCTACGCAATGGCGCAAGCGGAATTCCCAAATTCTTTCTCGATCAAAAAGTCAAATTTTTCCCCATTAATAATGCAAGGGCAAAATGGTCTTTTTACTAAAAGATATTTTCCTTACTTTTTAGATATTTTCTTTTTTTTTTAGATATTTTGTTTTGGGTTCTTACAATCTACCCCCCTTATAAAAATTTCGTCCTCGAAATTTGCATCTCTGTGCTTCTAGGAGGGGGGAAAGAACTGCTCCTGTAATTGCTACTCGGGTTACTACACTGCACATATCACTGAAAGCTAATTACTTTCCCTTCCAAAATCTGAACTGCTTGTTTTTTACACATTCTATAATCTCCTTGGGTCCGATACAGCTAGGATTTGGCTCCCTTGCTTCCTTGATTCTCCTCTCACCTTCCCTAGGTGGTATATATCGAGAATACTCAACTGAGGATCCTTCTTCTAGTATCTGCATAACTCCTTGCCAATCATGGTTACTTGAGGCTTTTTCTGCTTAATCCAATCAGGTTCTTTGTTTCCTACAATACTTCCAGATTCCAATGGACCTTGCTTAACATTCTATCTTCATACTTAAGTGATCCATACCATATCTCGAGTAAGGCATCTCTTGGAGACATCTAATCTAAGGAAATCCAACAACTGACACTTAAGGCATACTCTCAAACCAGCATCTTTTTCACCCAAATCATCCTGAAACTGTAGTAGATTATGTCTCCATAACCTTCCAACAACTGTCACTTAAGGTATTAAACTGAAATCAAGGCTCAAAAGCTTCTTTTGCCTGAGTCCAACTGAAACCGAATCTGGATTTCTAATTCTGAATTATAGAGGCTGGTATTTCACTAGCAGGGTCCAGAACGGTACCTACCACATTTGGCACACTAGGGCAACTTCTCCTGTTAAAGCCTATCAATACCTGTCTCTCAATACTTCTGACTACACCAACCTTAGAACGATTTGCAATATCACCATCCTGGCTGGTATCTCTACTGAAACTAACTCCAGTTCGATGGCTTTCAAGTCTGCGGCCATTTGATGATTGGAAACTGTGATCACCACTGTAGTATCTCTCTTAAACTCTTCCTAATTATTGTTACCTATCTCCAAATACTGTGCACAAAGTGCACCCCATAGTCTGCCCCTATTCTGACTGGGACAGACATCACCACAACATCCACATTGACCAACTACTAACTAATCACAATACCTTGAATGGAGGCTTTTTAACCTTAACGCAACCAGGCACTATTTCTTACTTTCCGATCTCTATTAGTAAAACACAGTACGTGAAACCTTTTTCTCTTATTCGAGTTTAACCATTTTCCTCTATTCTGCTGTAAAAACCCCTATATTCACACCTTCTGTAGACTTATAAATAAGATTGACTAACATATTCTGTTCCCAAAATGCTTACTCCGTACGAGTCAGAGGATTTTAACATCACTTCTTAACCAAATCCTGCCCAAAACTTTATTCTCCTGTGGAATAACCAAGATCTTTATGATCTGCTATATTCCTTTAACTCAATCCTCTTTTACCACTAGATACCATTATTATTCCAATTTATAGCTCTTACTCCTGTTTACTTGATCCACCCATCTTGCGGATGGATCTCTGGCTGACTATAGCCTGGGCTAACATTTCCAGGGTCTACTGAGTGTTAGGATCTTTCTGCCTACTAGATATAGTAGGTACGGTTCCTTACACACCCCTACTAAAGATTACTATGTCGGTTCGAATATCGATGTAGTTCCTGTCTGACTTGGAAATTTCATCCCCTAACGTCGGGATAACTATCTAATTTTCCTACGGATACCACCACCATTTTGGGCCCAACTTGAAAAGAGAACAAGGATGCACAGAGTGCGAAGTCTACAGGAAGTAAAACCTATGCTCTGATACCAAATTGACAGGACCCAACCCAATTTCCACTTTGAAATTCGAGCCAAGTCCTGTGCATGTCCGACACCTGGCGAATGTCGGGCACAAATGACCTTTTTGCCCTCTTACTTCAATTTCTCTTTAAAATTTCCTTAGACTTCTGCCGAAAATTCGGCAGAGTCTCCCTTGTATTTTGACCAGTCCCAAAATTTCACCTGTAAACAATCTCAAATATTTCCACCCAACTGCCAGAATAGGATAAACCAAAATTTGCCAGATTCAAATTTTCCAATAAACTCGATATCAGAGCAATTTTCTAAAGTTCACGGGTTTTCAGGAAAAATTTCTACAACTTTACCTGACTTTGAAGCGTGGAGGTTAAGAGGGGCCCGGTGGTGGATCCTATGCACTTCTACAACCTGGGGGCGAAAAACAAGTTTTAAACTGTGAGTGGACAAAAAGTGAGATTCTTAAAATCCAGCTAAAATATAATTCCCCCATTTTGAAATAACTAGGGATATATATACATCGAAAATTTAACTATATCTCCATATAAAAGATTCTATAAGCATGAATTAGTATACTAATGAAGAAACTTACATAATCGATCTGATATAAAGATATTACTGCCTGGAAGAATCAAAGAACTGGTATACTGAATAAAAATACCAAAAAATACACATGTGCAATCATTGAGAAACCAATATAAAATGCCTGAAAATCATCCTTGAATAAAAGAAAGCTCAAAATCCTTTAAAACTTCGTTCGACTGAATTTACTAAAAAAAATGAGTAAACAATATCTGCAGTAAAAGCTTTAAAATCCTTTAAAACTGCCACCTAATTGTACCCCTGTTATATCCGTCAATTCCCTGGCAGGTCTCGGGCGCCACGCAGCCCACCCGAGCCGCAAACTGGCGAAATCAGAGGACTATGATCAGCCTGTCCCGCCGGCAGATTCCTCGGTGACACCAAGTCAGCTCGAGTCGCTCTGGCAGGATGCAGGGGACCGTAGTCACCCTGATCCGCAATCCTGGCAGGTCTCGGGGACATAAAGTCAGCCGAGCCGCAATCCTGGCAGGTCTCGGGACACCAAGTCTGCCGAGCCACAAATCCTGGCACTCACGGTCCGAGCGTCCCCGAAACTCGTGAGGCAAGTCAAGTGCACTGACTGAACTATAATCAGACTCGATGTCCGTAGACATCGGTCCGACTCTGGGTAATCACCATAAAGAAAATGGGTACAAGGTGGGTTTAAAATAGATTCCTTTAGAAAATCCGATTAAAACTGAAATACCAAATTGTGCTGCTGTCTCATCTGATTTCAACCTCAAACTCTGTTTCTATAACTTTTAAATAAGCAGCACATATTTATAAAACTGTTACTGTACTGATCAAGTTTAGAACCGTAATAAAACTTACTCAAGATCAAATAAAGAAACTTATTCAAATAAATTCATTTCTAAAAACTTATTTATATAAAATCAATATAAACTCATTTATAAAATTTATTTATATAAAAGCACATCAATCATTCATGAAATCTGTTTTATGAAAGAAGGTCCACTCACAGATGGTCCGAGCTACTTCGATCCCTCGAAGATCTCTTTTATAATTATGTCGGGCTCCTGGTGCCTGATTATCCCGAAAGATTAAGTTAATAAACTGCTGAATAAAAAGAATTTCAACTAAACACTCTGCCCCTGGTTCCTAGAAATACGCGCATCTCAATCCAACTACTCCTATGCCCACAATAGCCTTTTTCAATGCTTGGAACAGTTTTGGGAGGTTCGACGTTCAGCTTAAGCGATAAGCCTGTCAGGTCGGCCGACCCGGGACCCGTGGGGTCCACGGTGTCCGATGGCCAATATGATCATCCCTGAAGGTTTCTCATAGGACAGGAACCATGTTCTGCGAATTTGGTTCGAAACGGACGGTCGGATTGGCCAAAATCGCATTATCGCTTAAAACCCTAACCCTAGCCTCAGGGTTCGCGATTCCGGAGTATCCGGGACTCCGATTCGCATTCCGTCGAATCCTACGCGATCCTGAAATCACGTAGACCGACATATCCAAAATTCAGCGCGATCCAACGATTACACGACACTGCACCCACGGATCGCGCGATATGGAAAATCCGTTCGGGGCTCAAACGGACTCCGAATCGAGATCCGCGAAATCCCACGCGCTCGTGACGACACGAGGACCTCAAAACTGGCCAGAGCGGTGCCACCACCCTGGGCCACGCACCGCTACACGCGCGGGACAGATCGGGTGTCCAAAGCGATTTCGGGTGGCCGAAGAATCTCGGAACCAAGACTCCAAACTCCTACCCTAAGTAAAACACCCCATTTGAAGTCACTTTTGTTCTTGGCCCACCCCCAAAAAGTGACCGGAAACAGTAGTTTCGAAGGGCCGAAGTTCGGCCGAATACTCAAGTTCAAAATCGAACTCCTTAGAGCTAAAATCGATCGAAGCCCATATACCCATCAGCTAGAGCACGAAAAATAGCTGAGAAGCCATACCTTACTCGATCGATTTGGTGGAGAAACGAAGGAGAATTTCGAGCTGGAAGTTTGGGTAGCTTCGGACGAACCTCCGTCGGAAAACACGATTTTCCGGCCAGCTCAGGGCGGCACCGGGGTTAAGGTCGGTTGGAGAAGGTAGGAGACTCGATGGCCGTTCCAACGCCACCGGTCCCGTGGCCATTGGAGCTTGGAGGCGGCGCCAGCACCTTCTGGAAGTCGGCGGCCCGTTTCGCGCAGAGTCTGGGTTTATATAGATGCAACTTCGAAATATTTACGGTTATGCCACTGAGACTCTTTTGACCATAACTTTTTCGTTACAACTCCGATTCGGGCCCACTCCGTGTCTACGGACTCCTTTCGCCGTGCTCTACGCAATGGCGCAAGTGGAATTCTCAAATTCTTTCTCGATTAAAAAGTCTGATTTTTCCCCATTAAAATATGCGAGGGCAATTTGGTCATTTCGCTAAAAGATATTTTCTTTACTTTTTAGATATTTTCTTTCTTTTTAGATATTTTGTTTTGGGCTCTTACATGTCATGCCCTTTGGATTAAAAAATGAGCCTAGTGAATTCCAGAATATAATGAATGAAATTTTTAATCAATAGTAATTTTTCCATAGTTTATATTGATGATGTCTTGATTTTTTTTGAGTCAATTGAGCAACATTGGAAACATCTGAATAAATTCCTTCAAATAGTTAAGCAAAATGGTCTAGTTATCTAGCCAAGAAAATCAAATTATTCCAAGCCAATGTCAAATTTTTAGGATTCAATATTCGTCAGTCTCATATAAGCCTAATTAACCCAGTTATCTAGTTTGCTGATAAATTTCTAGATCAAATTCTTGATAAAAGTCAATTACAGAGGTTTTTAGGATCATTAAACTATGTTTCTAATTTCTATCAAAATTTAAGAAAATTATGCAAGCCGCTGTTTGATCGTCTCCAGAGCAATCCTCCTGTTTGGACTCCGTGTCATACAAACCTAGTTAAACAAATCAAAGTTCATGTCAAGTCCCTTCCATGCCTTGGTATTCCTTCAGTTACTTCTTTTAAAATTGTCGAAACAGATGCTTCTGAGTCCGGTTATGGTGGTATCCTAAAACAAAGAGTTTCCCCTGAGTCACCTGAGCAAATTCTCCGATTTCATTCCGGAGTTTGGAGTCAATCTCAAGTTAATTATAGTACTATTAAAAAGGAAATTTTATCTATAGTATTATGCATTAGTAAATTCCAAGATGATTTATTAAATAAATTTTTTTTAGTCAGAGTTGATTGCAAGCCTGCAAAACATGTTTTATATATATATATATATATATATATATATATATAAGATGAACAACATATCACATCACCAAATATAATCATATCACGAAACGTAATTGTACCACCAAATATTTGCATTTTTATTCATACCATCCTTTAAAAATATATTTTTTTGATACTTATTTCAAAAATAATTCTTGGTTTTATTATTTTTGTGGAAAATCTAATAAGTTGTGTGACTTTATTGGGTGTTTTATGAATTTGGTTTGGTGTGAAAATATTGGAATGAAGTGAGTTTAATCTCAAATTTGGACTAAAATGCCTTTATGATTAAGTTTATGATTTTTTTTGAATAAAGTAGGGCCCGACCCGACCCGATGGGCTTTCTCAAGCCCAACTCATGGGTCGGGCTTGGGCTTCGAATGTTCTAAAAAACCCTGGCCCGGCCTGGCCTGATATTTTATCTCTCCTCTTTAAAGCCTGGCCCATTGACGAGCCCTACCCTGAATATTGATAGAGATATCTCCACATCTAATCCTAGCCGTTCATCACATAGTTGTTAATTTCTGTTTAGCTTTGCTTTAAAAAACTGTACAGCTGTCATTTGTACAGCTATATCAAGTGTATATAAGCAATTCAATATCATTATTGTTTTAATGAAATGTGAATACAATTCTAGTTTTCTCACATGGTATCACGAGCCCTAGTCTAACGACTTTTATCTCTGCAAATTTTCTTGCGATTTTCTTCCTTGCCAAACACCTTTCTTCGATCACTTTCTCTCTCTTTTTTCACTTTCTCATGGCTCCTTCGACCAATTCTGATGCGGCTCCTCTTCCACCGCTCTCTTCTCCCTCTTCCCCCAACTCTGATGCGACCAATTCTGTTAATTCGCCATTGTCAAACTCTGTGAGCTCGGTGACTGTCTAGAACATTGCTGATATGGTTCCTATTAAGCTGATATCTGGAAACAATCTGTTGTGGAAGACTCTTTTTCTTCCGGTGCTACGCAAATTCAAGCTTCTTGGTCTTATCAATGGCACTGAACCTTCTTCTTCGCGCACCATCGTTTCTTCTTCAAGCCCTGTCGTTGTGAATCCCTAATATGATCTCTGGGATGATCGCGATCAAATCCTCATGACCTGGCTTATTTCAACTCTCTCTGAGGATCTTTTCTCTCATATTGTGGGCATTGAATCTGCTCAAGATTTGTGGAATCTTCTTGAAAGGCGTTTTTCTGGTGTCACTCGAGCCAATATTCATCAATTGTGCTCTCGTCTTCAAAGTATTTCTAAAGGCGACCTCTTTGGATTCTTATCTTCAATCTGTGAAGGAAATTGCTAATGGCTTAGCAATTGCTGGTCAATCATTATCAGAATCAGATCTCATTGCTAATGGCTTACGCTACTACTTCGAGTTCTTCTCGCTCAAATTTCAGAGGCGGACGTGGTCGTGGTCTGTTCCATTCCAACTCTGGTTCTCAATTTCATTCTCGTAATCATTCTTTCACTAGCACCACCAGCTCTTCTGGACAAGGCCTTTTACCTACGCCGTCATCTTTTTTTCCTGGCAACACTTCAAATGGTACCAACTCCAATGGTTTCTTCTGCAATTCTTCCGAATTCTCTCCTGATCGTTCCATGACTTGTCAAATTTTTGAGTGCAAGGGTCATTCTGCTCTAACAAGTCGCTAGAGGTTGAATCTTTCTTACAATGCTAATGTGGTTCCTGCCCGATTTCAAGTTCATTCCGCACCATGCTCACTCTGCTTCTCAGCCTACTGATAATATTTGGCTTGCCGACTCTGGTGCTTCGAATCATGTTACCTTAAATATGAGCAATCTTTGTCACTCCTCTCCATACACAGGATCTGAGACTCTCCGTGTTGGTGATGGTAATTCCTTACCTATCTCTAATACTGGATCTACTATTTTGCATACCTCAAATGCTAAGTTTCATCTCCTAAATGTTCTCCATACGCCTCAAGTTGCTCATAATTTGCTCTCCGTGCACAAATTTGTTAGTGATAATCACTGTTCCCTAATTTTTGATGAAATTGGTGTATCAATTAAGGACAATGCTACACAAAGGATGCTCTGTCAGGGCCCTTGTGAACAAGATTTATATCCTATCTACTACATCTCATCAGTTCAAGTTGCACCTCTTTCCTCTGGCACCTCTCATATAGCTTTCTTAGTCAGTAAGGCTTCTCTTCAAACTTGGCACAAGAGGTTAGGACATCCTCATTCTGCTGTGCTTAAGACTATTGTAACTAGTAATAAACTTCCTAGAGGTGTAGTGGATATAGATGAAGAAGGGGTAAAAGGAAGTCTGGTAGCTTTACCAGGAATACAATCAGTACAATGGGGCTTAGAAAAGCTAGTAGATATTGAGTGCTGTAGTTTTTTAAGTTTGATTTCTTATGATACCTTTCATTGAAGATCTGTCATAGTTGTTCCCATCCAGAAAAATAGGATAACAAACAGAGAAATCAGTTTTTGAAAAAGAAAAATCAAAAGAGAGGAGATGAGAGAGGAGAGAAGAGGAGAGAGAGCAGAGATGATGTAAAGTGGCTGAGGGAGACGACGAAGAGGAGATGAAGCGAAGGAGACAACATGAGGGAGACTTCACGTTCAGCAAGAGGAGATGCCTCGAGGTTGTCTTCGAAAGCCATGCCTCGACGTGGGTTTTGATATCCAGTGTCTGTTGGATTCATATCCTAAACAAAAATTGAAGTCCTAGCTAGTGTGTGATACAATTAAGCCCGCCAAACAACAGACTGGACTCATGTCCAATTTAATTGAAAAAGTCCTATCTAGTCTAACCCACCAAATAGGCCTAAGGGTGTAACCACATGGTACTAAACTATAGTTAACCGGGAGCTATAGTTTTAAAACACAATATAGTTTACTAATTCGGAAGATAGGAATACATCCAATTTTGGAAGGGGTGGATTATTTTAACATTTTGCCTTCTATTTGTCCTTTTTTTTGGTAAAACCCCATTAAAATTTGCTATGATTCAGTATACATACGAAAATGTTGGAAACTTCGGGCCCGTTTGGTATCATACTTGGATCCAATTTTATAAACTCAAAAACAGAAGTCCAAAGCCCAAAAAACCCGTTTGGTAGGCCCATTTTTTAAAACTCAAACCTCAAAAAAAACTCAACACCCCCATTATTGAAAACAAAACAAAGTGAGATTTTAGGGTTTTTTTCTCTCTCTGCTCCTCTACACACACACACACACACACACACACACACACACACACACACACACACACACACTCTCTCTCTCTCTCTCTCTCTCTCTCTCTCTCTCTCTCTCTCTCTCTCTCTCTCTCCTTTTGTTAATTCCAATTTGGGAATTAGCGTTCCTGATTTTCTGATTTTAACTTCAATTTTTTTTAGATCTTAAAAATATTTTGGAGTTCAATACCAAACAAGTTTTTAGATCTTAAAATCAGTATTTAAACCCATGTTTTAAACAAAAATCTTGATTTTTGAGTAGGATACCAAATGGATAAATTATTTTATTTGAACAAACAACAGTTAAATTTATTCAACAGGCAAAGGGCACAACATCTCGGTTTTTAATTTGATTCATCAAAACTTTATTCATGATTAGTCACAACTCATCAAATACTATTGTTAAATAATTAAAAACTAAGATGTTGTTTGATAACCATTTCATTTTCAGTTTTCAGTTTCGTTGTTCGCTTTTTTATATTTTTATTTTTAAATTGTAACATATTTTGTTTTTGAGTTTTCAAAATCACCCTCATATCCTTTTTTAAAACAACTTGAAAGTATTTTCGGTTTTCGTTTTCATTTTTTATGGTCCCTACTTCATTCACTAATTTTGCATCACCACACATGAATGGCACTCTAGTTACCAAAATTCAGTATTTGTGACCTCTTGACTTGGACCTAGTTACTCGATTCTTCCGTTTGGCTATTACTAGTATGCCCTTAAAGCTAACTAATTATGTGATAGTTAATGTTAAGGACATCTTTTGTAATAACTTATTAAGTTATTAATAGGTAAGACTAGTTATTTTCAACCACGATGTTTGGTCTATTATCATAAAAGTAAAACAACTATAGTCAAGAATATGAAAGTGGAGATAAGAACTATGTGATGAGATTGAATACATTGAGACTTATAATGGGCCATGGTCATATCCTAAAATATTTCTGGTCATAGGAATATCAATTGGGCATTGATCTTCCTCCAAGATCAGTACACACAGTATTTTCTCTTAATATAGATGATGAAGAGATCTCAAATCATGAAGTGTGGTGACACCAAGATATGTGTGTAGGTGCTTGCAAGGGAACAAGTACACTAAACGCGATCAAATATATGAGTTCTAAAATGGAAGTCTTTACTCACATGTCAAACTAGAACTCATAAATTGCAATGGTGCAAACTAGAACTCCACATTTGATTGCCTCTGCTTCTATCAATATGCCAAAATAACTTCTTTAATATACCATGGTAGTTTCACACACATGCTATTAAGGTGCCATGAGATTTCCAACTTGTGATCACTATTTGCAAATCAAGACCCTTTTTCAAAAAGCTAGACTCCGTTGACATCAACTTGGTGCTTACATCATAGTAGTAGTGAAAATATACTATGCACATAGGACTTGTACTCTTTAAATTAATAAAGGGATTCCTACAGGGATTTTGTGATCAAAATGACCTTCATGTATTATCTTCTTGCTCTTAAAAAAGATTTGTTTTTCTTTTAGTTTTTTCCAAAAAAAAAAAAAAAAAAAAATCATCTAGTTTATATCCCAGTACCAATGATTTCTTGTTACTTCTACTTAAGATACCCAAGTTATTTCAGAAAAAGAAAGACAATATT
Organism: Prunus dulcis; assembly: GCF_902201215.1. Classification (NCBI taxonomy): domain Eukaryota; kingdom Viridiplantae; phylum Streptophyta; class Magnoliopsida; order Rosales; family Rosaceae; genus Prunus; species Prunus dulcis. The sequence goes on along the minus strand of NC_047650.1, from coordinate 19,129,856 downwards.
AAATGAAGTTAGAATAAATTAATTTTTTGAAGTGAAAAATGAAAAAAAATAAATGAATAAAAAGAAACTCAAATTAATTATTTCAATATATATGCACAGATGACTGACGTTTGTTTATTCATGATTTGAAGCTTTCTAGATTTCATTGATAAAAAGAGAGGAGGATTCAAAGCTTGCATGTTTCCTGCACACCGACATATATGTAATTACATATGGTCATTGTGATAACCAAATTCTAGCCAATCCCTAAGTCAAATATTTCCTTCCATTTGGGGATATTTGATCTAATTGGGATTGATTCGATTCCTACTTGAATTAGGGATTGGATTTAAATCAAATCCCTAATTAAGCCAATCTGGCCAAATCAGGAAGAATAATTCTTTTCCATCTATCGAATTATTCTTCTAAAACCCTAGCCTCCGAGGCCCCTATAAATAGATGGTTGTGCACAAAGGTTGAGGTACGTATAAATTCCTATCTGAAACTCTGTAGAAATTATCCCTCACAAACCCTAGCCACCATACTCTTTCTCACACACACAAGGCTCTGGCCACTACACACGGCTCTGGTCACCCGGTTTTCCTACAAACACTCAACCTAACTTAGGCATCGGAGGGCCTTTGCCCAACACCCCCCGTGTGTGGTCCTTTTACTCTGATTTGTTTTGCAGGGAGAAAGAGAAGCGAAGAAGACGAAGGAATCTTAGGCGAATATTCTTGTAGGATTAAAATCGCTGCCACAAATTGGTGCTCCCATTGACAGTACGACATAGTACTCAAAGCGTGCTCCAAATCCATTTTCCAATCCACCGAAACATTCCAAACAACCATGGTTGGAAGCAAATGCCCAAGGAGCAAAACCACAGCGACGGTGCACTCCAGAACAGTAGAAACATTGCTGCAACCGCACGGAACCGTGGCTGCCAACATCCTGCAACTGCCTCCTAACACTGTGTAGTCACCTCCAACTGCTAGAATTACAGAATAGTCACCACATGGTCCCGTGACTTGCGCTGCGCTAGAGCTGCTCTGCCGCACCATCCTGCTGTAGGAGCATAGCAGCAACCGCCCTATTCAGCTGCCGAATTTGCTACATAGCCCCACAACTACTTCGACGTCTCCCAAGTCTTGGAGCATATCCATCCTCTCCCTCCTCTACAGCCACACTCGAAGTACGTACTTGTGTACTCGTCTACTCGAGCCCTGGCCTATATGCCGTTGGGCCGTTGCACACCACTCTACCCGACTTGCGCAGTCAGGTGGACCTTAACTCACAGGTTGATCAACTGACACAGAGGGTTGATGATCAAAACAACTTGATTAGCATGCTTCTCAGGCAAATCAACTTGAATCAAGGCCCTAACCTTGGATCCCGTGATGAGGAGAGGAGGATCCACGAGCATGTCAATGAGCAGTTCAAGAGGTCCCAGGCTGGTTAGACAGAGACAAACAGGCAGGGGAGAGAACGAGATTGTGCGGACGAGACGCAAATAGCTACGAGCCGTACTCTGAGCCGTTCGAGGTTAGGTCCAAGGACCAATGTGCACGAGAGGTTGGACTCACAGTCCAATGTCCACGCTCGCTTGGGCCCACAAAGAAATGTCCAATCCAGGTTGAAACCACAAGGAGCTCGAGTTCATGAGTAATTGCATGACGAGTGCAACGATCAACGCCCACCAGCCTGCTTAAGAACCAACATACGGCAGGAAGCAGTAGAGGAATCCTCGTAAGATCAACCTCCTAATCTGGCCCACGGGCAAGGCAACAAAGGGGATCGACTCTTGGAAGCTGAGGAAGAAGTTAGCCAACTGCGCTCGAGGCACCAAAGATGCCGACCAAGCCACCAGCCTTGTGGGAAGAAGATGTCGATCAACGCCCACTAGCCTGCTCGAGGACCAACACACGGCGACAAGTCGTTGAGAAATCATCACAAGCTCAATCTCCTAATTTGCCTCACGGGCAGGGCAACCAAGAGGATCAACCCTTGGAAGATGAGGCACCAAGGATGTCGACCCGAGCCACCAACCATGCAGGTAGAAAATGTCAATAAGCTAGTAAATGACTGACTCTAAGGTCTCCAACCTAAAGGAAGTACAGATTAGGCCTTGAGCAAGAAAATTGATCGAGGTGGAACGAGCTTTGCAGCCGAAGTCGTACACAACGTCATCCATCACTCCGTTCAAGAGGTACTTAGACCCTGAGAGCCATTGAAAGAACTTCAACAGTGCCATGATCTTGTACAAGGCATACGACGCCTTGATGTGCAAAGTGTTCGTGATGGCTCTGCGATGAGCAGCTCAAGGCTAGTTCCATACTCTACTGTTCGAGTCGATAGGCAACTTCAAGGAGTTCGCCCTCATCTTCACAAAGAAGTACACCTCCTATAGGACGGTCAGAAAGCATGCGGACCACATGTTCAACCTGCGCAAGAAACCAAACTAGTCTCTTTGAGACTGCATCAGAAGATTTTAAGGCTAAGAAGGTGAATATCATAGGATGCAATGACCTAGTGGCATCCTGGGCTTACAAGAAGGGCTTGCCAACCGAACACGAGCTATACGGAAGAACGCTATGTACTTTGGGAAGACGACCATATTGCTGCAAAGAAATCCAGCAAGCGAGTTGATCACTTGACAAGGCAGGCAAGCCAAAAGAGCAACAAGTTCGAGCACAAACCCCGAGACAAGTGCAGATCGCGGCCCCAAGAGGGAGGCTCGAAAACAGGAATTTTCACTGAGTTCACTATCCCAATCCACCAGATCCTGGCACAAGTGAAGGATAAGCCGTGAGTGAGAAGACCTCCATTCCAGAGGGGAGACCTTTCTAGGAGGGACACAAGTAAATACTGCGCATTCCAAGGGGAGCACGGTCATTACACCAACAACTGCAATGCCTAGAAAAGGCATCTTGAGGAGTTGGTCAAAGATGGCCATTGCACAGAATTCATCACAAAAAAGGCCATTGCACAGAATTCACCGTAAAAAGGCCATTGCACATAATTCATTGCAAAGAAGGCCATCCAACAGATCAAGGAACATGATGCAGCTCCCAAAGAACCTCCCAAAAAGGTCATAAGGATCAACACCACCCAAGAGTCCGGGCTGACCACTAAGGAGGGTAAGAGAAAGATCGTGTAAGCGACTTATGTCTCCCAAATCACAACTAGCGTACCAAATATTGCAGATACACCCATCATCGGTTTTCAAAATAAGGGCTTGATTGGGCTGGATTCACCACATAATAACGCCTTAGTCATCTGCATCCAAATTGAATAAGCTGTGATCGAGTGAGTTCACGTGAACGAGGGCAGCGTAGTCAACATCATGCAACTATCTATTATCCAACAGATGGGATTGGAGCCCAGTATCAGTAAACTTGCTAGATCACTCATCAACTTCAATGAGGCCATGTCGATCACTGTTGGAACGATTGATCTTGACATCTACTTACCCGTAGTGGTCTGCTTGCAAACCTTCATGGTCATCATGGTCGTGGATCAGTAAGATCGAAGCCATCACATCTGCTCTACACCAGAAGATCCGCTACCCCATCCCTGGGGGCGAGATCAGGCATATCAACAGTGACCAAGCCATTGGAATGAGATGCACAGCCCACGGGCTCAAGAAGAGCAAGCACTTGCAGTTCATACCAGTAATGCAAGCTGCCAATGAGGTAGAAAGCTCAAAGCAGACAAGCAAGTCCGAATGGGAAGAGGGTTGCTACCTCACAATAACAATTAAGGAGCCAGGACTAAGGCGAGGGAATCCGCCAGGAAGACTCCCTTAAAAGGGGTTAGAAGCATGAGGATGATGTTGAGTTAGTATCCCATGACCCTGGCCCGCCAGATAAAGAAGTGTAGATCGGCTCACTCCAGAACCCAAACGAGAAAGATTGAGACGAGGGAATCCTCCCGAAAGGCTCCCTGAAATAAGGTTGGAAGCCTAAGGAAGACATTGAGTTAGTACCCCTTGATCCTGACCAGCCAGACAAGAAAGAGTGGATCGGCTCAAGCATAAGCCCAAACGAGAAGGTGGAGCTGACCACCTTCGTTCAGAACAACAAAGACATGTTCGCATGGTCGCCATCTGACATGCCTGGCATCGGCCAGAACATCATCTGCCACTAGCTCCATGTTGACCCCGCCAACAAGCCTATGGTGAGGAAGAGACGTAACTTCGCTCCTGAGCGGGTCGCGATCATTGAAATCGAGATCGACAAGTTTCTAGCTGTCGGTTTCCTTGAAGAGGTCTCCCACTCAGAATGACTGGCCAACGTTGTCTTGGTGACGAAACAAGAAATGGGCAAATGGAAAGTTTGCATCGATTACACCGACCTCAACAAAGCATGCCTTAAAGACAATTTCCCATTGCCGAGAATCAACTAGCTCGTGGATTCAACTTCTTGCAATCAGCTGCTCAGCTTCATGGACGCCTACTCCGGCTATAATCAAATCCTAATGGACGACGATGACAAGGTGAAAACCTCTGTCATCATCGAGAGAAGGACCTAATGCTACAAGGTTATGCCCTTTGGGCTGAAGAACGCTGGAGCAACCTACCAAACCCAAGGTGGACGATATGTTGTTCTACGTGGACAATATGTTGGTCTAACCAAACCCTAGATCAAATATTTCCTTCCATTTGGGGATTAGTTGACGTAATTGGGAGTTACACAATTTAATTAGAAGTTACCTGATTTAATTAGGATTGATTTGATTCCTACCTTAAATAAGGATTTGATTTAAATCAAATCCCTAATTAAGCCAATCTAGCCAAATCAGGAAGAATAATTCTTTTCCGTCTACGAAATTATTCTTCTAAAACCCAAGCTTCCGAGGCCCCTATAAATAGATGACTAAATTCCTATATGAAACTCTGCAGAAACTATCCCTCACAAACCCTAGCCACCATACTCTTTCTCACACACACACAAGGCTCTAGCCACCACGCATGGCTCCGGTTACCCGATTTTCCTATAAACACCCAACCTAACTCAGGCATCGGAGGGCCTTTGGCCAACACTTCCCGCATGTGGTCCTTTTACTTTGATTTGTTTTGCAAGGAGAAAGAGAAGCGAAGAAGATGAAGGAATCTTAGGCGATTATTCTTGTGGGACGAAATCTTAAACTTTGTATTCAATTTGAAGGAGAAACCCACCAGGATGTTCCAGATTTATGGAGTTGTCATTGCAAGCTCTTGTTTTAGAATGGAATATTTAGGAAAAACAAGAGGTCTAAGGAAGGCTGAAGTCTGTAGGCCCTTTCCATGTGGGAAATTGTGGGAACCGAATTTAAGCAAAACCCTAGTTCAAATATTTTCCTTCATTCAGGGATTATTTGATTTGGGGATTCTTGCCTTGAATTAGGGATTTCATTCTCATTAAATCCTTAATTGATTTAAATCTCCTAAAATCAGAAAAATAATTCCTTTCCCAACAAGGATTATTTTTCTCAAAACTCTAAACCAACGTTTAAACTTTTGTTTGAAACTCTACAGAAATTTCATCTCACAAACCCAAGCCGCCATAACTCTCTCTCTCTCTCTCTCTCTCTCTCTCTCTCTCTCTCTCTCTCACACACACACACACACACACACAAGGCTCCATCCACCACACATGGCTCCGCCCACTCGATTCACACAATACATACATGCCATCATTCGTGGCCACCTCAACGCTATCTCGAGCCACTCCTCGGTCTTGGAGCAAATCCATTCGCTCCCTCATTTGCAACCACACTTGATGTATGCATCCATGTACGCATCTAGTAGAGCCCTAGCCCAAATGCCATTGGGCTTAATCCACACATCTCTTCCTGACCTACACAATGAAGTGGTCCTTAACTCACGAGTCGTCAACTCACACAGAGGGTCGAGGACCAAAACAATCTAATTGGCTAGCTATTCAGGCAAATCAACTTAAATCAAGGGCTTGACCTTAGAGCCCATGACGAGGAGAGAAGGATCCACAAGCATAACGACAAGCATTTCGAGAGATCCTAGACAAGTCAGCCAAAGACAAACGAGCAGGTGAGAGAACGAGATCGTGCTGACGAGATGCAGACATCTACAAGCCATACTTTAAGCGGATCGACGATCCGTTCAAGACTAGGTCCAAAGACCAATATGCGCGAGAGGTTAGGCCTACAGTCCAACATCCACGCTTGCTTGGGACCGTAAGGAAGTACGTTACAGGTTGGGCCCTAAAGAGTGCAAGTTCGTGAACAATGGCTTGGCGAACGCAATAACTGGTGCTGTGAACAATTGGCTGGCGAACGCAATAATCGACGCTCACCAACCCACTCAATACTACAAACCGTGGAGGAATCCTCGCCAGATCAATCTACTAATCTACCGCATCGGCAGGACAACCAAGAAGGTCTACCTCTGCGAGTCAACGAGGAAGTCAACCATTCCTGGCCGGTTCACAAAGGTTACCGACATGATTGGGAAGCCATGCGTGTGGAAGATGTCGGGAAGCTCGTAAATAACTGACTTCGAGGCTTAAAAATTGGTAAAAAATTCAAAGATGCTCTACGTAGGGAGGTGGGCCTAGCAAACTCTACACCTTTCACAGCCGAAATAGAGTAGGTTGCTCCTCCAAAGCGATTCTCAAAGCCTTTATTCACGTATTTTAAAGGGAATTCCGATCTCGAGAGCTATCTAAAACACTTCAAAAGTGTTATGATCCTCTACAAGGCCGATGACGCGCTAATGTGCAAGGTGTTTGCAATGACCTTGCGAGGAGGAGCCCATGTTTGGTTTCACACCCTATCACCCGGGTTGATCAGCAACTTCAAGGAGCAAGCTTACGTCTTACCAAAAAATACACTTCTTACCGGAAGATCAAGAAGAACCCTAACCACCTATTCAACCTGCACAAGAAGTTTGATAAATCCCTCCGAGATTACATTAAGAGGTTCAAAGTAGAAAGGGCAAACATCATTGGATGTGACAATCGAATCGTGTCATCGACCTTCAAGAGGGGCTTGCCAATTGAGTGTGAGCTGTATCGCACGCTGACCGTCTCTCCCTACCAAACACTGGTAGAAGACTTTGGGACATTAGAGAATTATGCACTTTGGGACGATGACTAGATCGCAGTGAAGAAGGCTACCAAGCAAGCAAATCAACCGGCTGAGCAGGCAAGCCAAAGGAACGGTAAGATGAACAACAAGGATGAAGGCAAGCACAGATCACAGCCTCAAGGAGGTGCTCCAATAGTTGAGAGCTATACCAAGTTCACTATCTCGAATACACCAAATTGTAGTCCAAGTAAAAGACATGCCTTGGTTAAAGAAACCATCGCCTTTGAAGGGAAACCTAGCCAAAAAAGATACCAGTAGATACTGCGCATTTCATAAAGGACATGGTCATTACATAAATGACTGCTTCGCATGGAAAAAGCACCTCGACGAACTGGTCAGAGACGTCCATTGCACGGAATTCATCGCAAGAGGGTTATCTAGCAAATCAAGGATCGTGACACAGCTGCCAATGAGCCTTCACGAAAAAAGTCATACGGATCAACACGATCCTAGTCGACTCCAAAAGCCCGGGTTGACCACCAGGGAGCAAAAGAGAAAGATCAAGTAAGCGACTTTCGTCTCCCAAGCCGTCACTAGCTACTTAGTCATAGAAGACGATCCTGTCATCATCTTTTAAGGGAAGGAAGTTCTAAGACAATGGAATGTCCATCACCTTTGGAGTGTACTATCCATGAAGCTCTTCACCTATCAGCTCAACTCTAAGCAGGAAGCCAAGCCTCCCTCACCTCAACTGAAGATAAGTTACTTTTGAAGTTACCTACACAACTCATTTCTTTTGTTCAATAAAGCAATGTAGTCACAAAGGCATCAATACAAGTTCAAGCTTTTTGTTTTCATTTTTTTTCCCAATAGAGTGTTCATGAGAGGAGTCAACACGTCTCCGAACGTAAGCCAAATGTGCCATTCTCATCGACACATTTTCGGACATAGGTCAAATGGGCCACTCTCACCGACATGTCTCCAAACGCAGGCCAAACGGGTCATACTCATCGGTACGTCTCTGGACGTAGGCCAAATGAGCCACTCCCACCGACACTTTTCTGGACATGGGCTAAAAGGGTAACTCTCATTGACATGTCTTCGGACGTAAGTCAAACGGGTCACTCTTACCGAAACGTCTCTAGAGTTAGGCCTAACAGGCCATTCTCATCGACATGTCTTCGGACGTAAGCCAAATGGGCCACACACACTAATCGACACCTCTCTGGACGTAGGCTAAACTGGCCACTCTCATCGACACGTCTTCAGACGTAAACCAAACATGCCACAACCAAGAAACACTCCAGTAGTTCACAAGGCACTATAATAATTGAAGTTAGAAAAAGCAACTGAAATTTACATAGCAAAGTACCAATCGGCCGAGTTCAACAAAAAGAATATGTCAAGCAAGACCAATTATTCTAAATAAGAAAGCAGACTACAAAAGCTGAAAAGAAATAAAGGAGTCTTCATCTACTCCGAGACGCAAGTAGGAGATCCCTGATCTACAGCCTTTTTGACGTATGCCTAATCAGCCACGCTCTCAGCAGCTCCACCGGCCTTATTCACGACTTTTGCCACCATCTCATTAGTTGCATTCTCCTCTGCTCTATCCTTTATAGCTACTGCCTCTTTGGCCACCCACTCTTCAGCTCCTTCCATGTTCACAGCATTGACCTGCTTATGATGAACGGGGGCAAGTCGCGACAGAGCGTCTCAATGTCTTTATCTCCAATTGCATAGAAGGGAGCAGACCTATTTGTGCAGTCCAAGTAGCCTAGCTGGTAAGCATCTATGATAGCTTCAAATTTGGATTTTTTTAGCAAACTTGTAATAGGCGCCAAATCTAGCCAGAAGCTTGTCATAATTAAGGGAGATGTCAACATTCTTGCGCTCAAGACGAAAGTAGACATCTTTTCGACTAACCAAGTCAGCAGCAGAAGAAAGGGCAACAACAGACGACTTCTTAATATTTTCAGCAGCAAAAACTACCATTTTTAGAAGCAGATATACTGTTGCTTCCCTTTGTTTTTCCAAGGAAAGACTTAAGGTATCAAGATCGCCAGTCTAATGGATATGATCAACCACCTTGAAGCAAGCAGACTGGCTTGACAAGAAGTTCGTCTTCAGCAAATCAGACATGCCTACATACCCTGCAGGGCTGAACTTGTCCACTTTGGGATCAGCAGCTAACATTGTGGAGTAACCCTTCGCTCGGGCAAATGACTCTCTTGCATTCTTAGCCGCCGTTATCCTCACCTTTAGAAGAGTCGATGATGCTGAATCAACTCCACACTTGACTGCTCGTGACTCAACAGCTTTGATCTCCATCCCTTGACTGGTGTGGATAACTCGAACTTAGAAGAGGAATACCAATATCTCTTTTCCTCTCGGCAGGTGAACTAGTTCGTGAGTAGATCGCTTCACGGAGTAGATCACGATTTCCAAGCTTGTTAGCAGGATGCTTGAGTAGAACGTCCCGAGTGTTTTGCATAGTGCCAACCTTCTTATTGTTTGTGCCGATGAGGTGCTTAACCCTAATTGATGAAAAGGGAGCAACTGCTACTTGTTTCTTCCTCCATGAAGATACATCCTTCGCCCGCGAAGCTGCAACTCCATTTCTTGAAGACTTGACATCAACCTTTCTTTTTTAGGGGAGTCCGGCAGAACACTTCTTCTGCCCAACTGGCTGATCATCAGAGTCTGGACCATTCTGCTTCCATCTTTCAACATCCTGGGCAAGGGGTTGACCACCAACTTCATCTTGATACTTGCCCAACTAACTTGGCCTTCCACCGATGAGGCCATCATGCTCTAGCCCAGACCTGCGACGACAGGCAATAACTGGTCCACTTGAGCGCACCTATTCCACCATGGCTGCCACCTACTACCAACCGTCGATTATCAAGACGACAACCAGTCGGGCTTCCCCCAGCTGGTCCTCTCCGCAAAAAGAAGAAAGACGAAGAAAAAGAAATATACGTGCTCCACTTACCTTAGGATGCATTGTGACTCCTCTCTTCGACAAGCATTACAAATTCTCCAAGAAGAGTGAAGAGAAGCCATGCATTTATATAGGTTGGGCGTCCTAGGTTAAGAAGGAATCGCAAGCCCATTCATACTGAGAACCCAACTCTAAGAACAGTCAAAAGCCCACTCCAATTGGGAACCCAATCTGCAAAAGGAGTCTAAAAATTACCTATAGGATGGCTTAAAACACCAAAAGCGTAAAGTCTATGTTTTGAGTAGTTAATAGTATTACAGTAATATAAATAAAACACGCCAAGGGGATTTGTACGATGTATCAATCTTGTACAGGTCAGAATGTAAAAATAGAGAAAAAGACAAAAAATATATTACGTGGTAAAACCCCACCTCTGGGGAAAATCCACGATACCTGATAGTCCAAGGCAAATCCACTATAGAACGATGATACAAGAAGTATATAGACTTGTGCTAAACACTCTAGATAACGTACCAACTTCTTCGTAACTCAACTTCTCACAGGATTTCGCCTTCTCTCCTTATGTTGAATCCGATTCTTGACGCGATCGATCCAAACTCGCCGGAGGTATGAGAACCTTGTAACTTATGCAAATGAATGCAAGGGCAAATCACCAAGATAATCTTTCTCTTGATGATTTATCCTTATGAGCAACAAAGCACATCAACTTTCTTTTGTGAATATGAAAACTCAAGAAATACTCTAGTCATTGAAAGTTGTGTAAAAGAATGAAACCAAGCCTTGCTTTTATAATGGTTTTCAAAACTAGAAACAAGATCAATTAGTTCCTAATCAAACTGATTATATTCAAAATTAGACTAATTGATTTCCAATCAAAGAAGACTTTTAATATTCAAAACTGGAAAGCAATTTATAAAATCAATCAATCTTTCTTAAAATAAAAAGTCTTCTTAATCAAAATGTTAATCAGATTATGAGTTTGAAAGAATGCTTGAAATACCACAATCAAGATGCATGATTGAATGAAGAATTTACCTTAGTGATCGTTGATTGACGTATGAGCCTTCAGAGCATATCTTGGAATTTAGATAGCCACCATCACAACTAATTTACCATCTATACTTAGTCTAATTTGTCTCTAGGAAATTCCAATCACATAATCAATACTAACAGAGTCCAACTCATTGAAGGAAGCCCAGTCCAACAATCAATCCACATCTTCTACATGCCACCACGGGCCATGCAGAAGCTGGGGGGCATTTGTGGGAACCAAATTTTAGCAAAACCCTAGATGAAATATTTCCTTCCATTTGGGGATTATTTGATTTGGGGATACTTGCATTGAATTAGACATTTGATTCTCATTAAATCCCTAATTGATTTAAATATCCTAAAATTGGAAACATAATTCCTTTCCCAACAGGGATTATTTTTCTCCAAACTCTAAACCTACGTCTAAATTTCTGTTTGAAACTCTACAAAAATTCCATCTCACAAACCCTAGCCACCATAACTCTTTCTCTCTCTCACACAAGGTTCTGGCCACCTGGTTCACACCATACATACATCTCCGTACCATTTTGTTAGCTATTGTTTTCCTACAAACACTCGAACTAACTTAGGCACTGGAGGACCTTTGGCCAACACCCCCGGGTAAGGTCCTCTTATTTCAATTTCTTTTGCAAAGAGAAAGAGACAACGAAGAGAAAGATAGAATTTTAGACAAATTGGGACGAAAATCGCTCCCACAAAAACCACATCCCCGATCACGTTGCTATGACTCAGACCCCAAAAGAAATGAAGAAATGACCAGAAAAAGGAGGTTTCTGGCTTTGGAATAGAGTTTGAAACGCTCCTAACGGTGGAGCAATTTTGTATTGGAGAAGATTACATTGATATTGGAGAGAGAAAAGTAAAGTTTGAAAAATGCAAATTGTTTGTTACTAAATTAAAGAACCATCTTTGTATTAAAAATATCTGCTTTATGGGCGTAGGAGTTGTGCTCTTTATTAATTAACCAAGGGATTCCTTTAGAGGCATGACCTTTATGTATCTTCTTCTTGCTCTTAAGAACATTTGTTCCTTTCTGCTTTTGACCAAAAAAAACAAAAACAAAAAACAAACAAACAAATAAACTAATCTAGTCTACATCCCAATATCCATCATTTATAATTATTGATTCTTTCTTGTAAATATCTACTCATGATACCCACTTTACTTCATAAAAAAGAAAGACTAGTGTTCCAATCCATACTTGACTAAAAAAAATTTTTAGGGGCAAATTGAATTTTTTGTACAAGTTCATGGGGGATTTCGATAGTTGACTCAATGTCAATTGAACATATTGTTAAACAACATTCTCTACATATCCATATACATAAAAACTAAGATTTGTCATTGGGTCAGACTGGCCCAAAATTTTTGGGTTTGGGCTGGATATGTCGTGATTTTTTGGGTTAAGCCAAGCTAGGCCAAGGTTTCAAATGTCTTGGCCGCCCCACCCCATTGGGCCAAGACAGGCTTGGTGAGTCGGGCATTTTTTTTCTTCTAAGTATTTTATAATAAGGTTAGGGAGTGACTCTTCCCTATGTGGCTACATGTGGAATTGATACATGATCCATTATTTGGATTGCACATCATTTGTAATGTACAAGGGTGCATGTAACTGATACATTTGATGATTTCAAGATCTGTGTGGTGGTTGATTGGGAGATAATGTTGCCACACATGTAACTCCAGATCCAGTATTAAAATACAATAATTTTGCATTCGCTAGCCAAATATCAACCAAATAAATTTGCCACTATTTTCAATACCAATGAAATCAATTGTGGTGCTTGAATTTAAATTAGCCCACTTGTGATATTAAATGCAATATTATGCAAACTTTATGGGTGCGTTGGTTGGGCTTACATGGGTTTAAGCGGGCTGTCTTCAAGATTTCAAATCATTGTTCCAAATTCTGTCTAATCTTAGAACTGGCCGGGCCGCTCTCTCACTCTTTTTTTAATTTCATTTCTAGGAGACTGTTGCTCTCTCTCTCTCTCTCTCTCTCTCTCTCTCTCTCTTTCTTACATTTCTTGGTGGAGGAGCATGCAATATGATTCTTGTTTTAGTGATGTCATATGTATGTTCCTCTCTCTCTCTCTCTCTCTCTCTCTCTCTCTCTCTTACATATCTTGGTGGAGGAGGCATGCATATGATTCTTGTTTTTGTGATGTTTGTTCCTATATATGCAATCATGCGAGGCCCAAGTTGTAGTAGAAAACTAATTAGTTTTACAATCTTTGATGGAGAAATTCTAGCATCAGCAAATTTGAGTTTTTGTTCAATATATTGTGGCGTGTTCGGACTGTCTCTCTTCCAGAGGTTTAGGGTATTAAACAAGGATTTAAAAAGAAGAATAGTTTGTCTGCCAAATTTACTTTCCACTTCGTCAGTTGGAAGGTAAGTACTTCTCCGTTATGTTATGAGCTTTATTCTACTCTTTTTTGCTTGTTATTTTATTTTATGGGATTGAGCTTGGTAGAATGAAGAGGGAGGAAGGGGAAGAAGAGGACCTTGTGTGTGGGACGTTCACCTGGAGAATCTGACAACTTCTCCATGCTGCACAACGAAATGCATTATTCTGATGTTTTCGTCATTTGTGGTTATAAATGGTAGACTCTTTTTCTTTTTTTTTTTTTTTTTTTTTTTTTTTTTTTTTTTTCTGGGATAATAATTGGTTAATATGTAGACTTAATCGTCTTGGGTTGGTTTGATCAGGCAGATCCTTATATATCCTAAGGGGGACAACGTAGTAGATTACTTGTCCCTGTATTTGGAAGTTGCAGATGCTTCAACATTAACATTTGGGTGGACCAGATATGCCAAGTTCAGCCTCACCGTGGTTAATCAACTTGATAGCAAGAAGTCAATCACAATGGGTATATATCTTTATCTAGTGGCTTGTCATTTGTTAAAGCGACTTGTTAAATGAAATTTAGTGATTTTTTATATAAATAATTCGGAATAAGTCCAATTCTTATGATAGAATTTGGGTGCAATCCACACACATATTGTTAGTAATCCAAGTCCTGTGACTTTAATGCCACATAGGATTACATTCCTTTTCTAATTTTATGATGTAATCATATATATTTTTTCTTTTTAAATTTATTTTCATGTTCCAATTATGCCCTTATTATTTCAATCGGGAAAGACTAATTTATATCATAATAATTAGCTAATTAATACAACTATTAATTCTGATTGCAATTCATAAGCGGGTAAGAAATTAATTTTAGGCCAATAGTTACTATATTTGATTTTTTAGTTAATTATGATTTGAATTTATAAAATATTTTCTTGTCTATCCATTTTAATTTTGAAAATCTCATAAACATACGCTGATACAAACAAAATAAAATAAAATAAAATAAAAAATAATAAATTCCTATTCTTCATCCTGTTCATCTTCTTCTTTTTTCTTCCTTCTTTTTATTCTTACAATCCTATGGAGGAGGTATAATTATCTATGGACTAGGAATATACATGAATGTTAATTAGGTATGGATATGTAAATTACCTTTGGATGGAGGAGGTATGCATATGAATGTTAATTACCTATGGAGGAGGCATATGATATGAAATTACCTATGAAGGAGGTATACACAAACCCGCAAAGCAGGTAAATCAAACCACCCAAAGACATCTGTACCTCACCATAAGGTATTCACTAGTTGAAAGCGTTTGATAAATTGAGGTTAATTGTAGAAATGTGAACTGTATTCATAGTGCAAACTCAGAACTGGACCTATATCAAAAGAACTTTTTTTTTTAATTACCTGTATTAACCTCAACTTTGGTTTTTTCTAGTGTCAACAATCCTCCCTATCTCTCCTTTCACTACTACATTTTACCCTTTGCGCGACGAATACAAAAGCGTCGCGCAAAGATCAATTTTGTCGCACAAAAATCAGAGCGACAAATCGTTTCGTCGTCGCGCAATACTGTGCGACGGGTAAACCATCGTTGCACCAACGATAGGGAGACGAAACACAAGTTCGTCGCGTAAACTTTGCGCGACGAATAAGTTTCGGCGCACATATCTTTGCGCGACAAAAATAATTGCGCGACGACAAATATATCGTCGCGCATAACGGGTTCGGGAGACGCAGATGTCCGCCGTAGAACATTTCGCGCGATGAGAAAGCTTTCGTCGCTCATATATTTGCGCGACGAAAACATACGTCTCGCAAACACTTTTTGCGCGACGTATGTTTTGGTCGCGCAAGAATTACAAAAAATAAAAAAAATTTATTTTTTAAATTTTTTGTTAGACGCAGGTTTGCGCGACGAAATGGTGCCGTCGCGCAAACCTAATTGTACAAATTTTTTTTTTAAATTTTTTGTATTTTGTATTTTAAATAAAATTGATTTTTTTTTATTGATTAAACAATGAAATTGCAATAAAAATAAATTAGAATAAAATATTGTTATAAAATAAAATAAATGTATTACAAATAAAATAAATACACTAATGAAATAATGCATCAAAATCAACCGAGACGTCGCCAATATGCGGGTCAGAGGTCTGGGCGTCAACCGGGGCAGTGGTCTGGGGGGGATGCTCGGGAGGGACGGGCTCGGAGGTCGGCTCATCAAAATGCGGGAAGGGAATGCCGGATTGTGCGAGGGACTGCAGAATGGCCGACAACTTGTGCTCAAGAGTGACCATATGTGCTGTCAAAGCAGTGACCTGACGTGAAGACTGCACCGATGAACGAGGTCTAGGTTCCCTCCGCCGGGCATTCCCCATCCCTCGACAATATGTCCCCAGCCTCCTCCCGAGAGTCTGATCCAACGTCTCCGTCAAGATCCGAAATCCAGCATCCTGTGGAGGAGCCACAGACTCGATCGGAGTCTCGGGAGGAAGCTGGGAGGCGGACTCCTGAAGAACCAACTGGCTCCTCTCCACCATCATTGTCTGTTGAACATAACATAAAATATAAATTAAAACATGCATACAAATTGAATGCGTAACATAAGAATTAAAATTAAATAATACTTACATGAAGGGACTCGGCCAATTCATTTCCGGGTCGAACATAAACGTCACCAAAGACGCCGATCTCTGGGAACTTGGACCCCTCCTAAATTGAACAAGAGAAGAAAAATATTAGTATGAAAAAAATAAATTAATAAAAATGACATTAAAAATGAAATACAAATTTTGTGATTATTACCCGACGCCGTGCATCCATCCTATACGAAAAGGGTATGGAGCCGGAATGGTGGAGAAGGGTCTTCTTCTTCCTATTACCTTTATTCACTTGGGCTTTATTCTGTTATACAAAAAATGAAACGTATTAGTTATATAAAAATTAAATAATAATGAAATATAAAAATAAAATAAACATTAATAAGTAATAAGTAATAATTAAACAAATATAATTAAAAAATACCGCAAATTCGGGCGCTTGAAAATGAGCGCAGAGCCACCCCCAGCTATCCTCCCGCCCCTCAAGCTCCTTCGGGCAACCCTCCTGAAGAGCGACTTGCGGATCATCATAGGCCTGAAAATGGTGGTGCAAGTCGCTCTTCCACTGCTTGTACCTCTCAGCGAAGAGTCTGTTGACGTACGTCAACGACTCTTCGCCGAGATCCTCCAAGTTATAGTTCGTCTGCAATCAATTAATTAGATACGTTAAGTAATAGAAATATACACAATTTTAAAGAAAAATAATGAAAATGTAAGGTACATACCGACAACTGGCCGCGAACCTCCGCCTTGATCTCGTCAGGCATGACCCTCCAAGACTTCCATTGCATCGGGCAATGGGTCCGCACGACGTGGCAAATGTCGTGGGCCAAGGAGCTATGCAACTCCGCCGTCGGTGCAGCCCGATGGCGCTCGTCGTATCCGATGCTAATACGACTGTTGGTCACCCGGTGACCTTCGCCGTCTTCAGCTGACGACACGGTCCCCGGGTGTTCTTCTTCGCTGCAAAGAAATAAGGTATTAATGTTAAATAAAAAAACATTGTCAAATTTCAATATAAAATTAACAATACAAAAGTGTAGTTATACCTGGCTGTGATCCCGAGGCACCAGTACCGCCGGTCGATGTCGTGTCGATGGTGTCGGTGGGCCGGTGCCGCCGCCTAGCACTAGGTGGCTGCGCGACGGATGACGAAGATGACGCAGGCGCCTGGGACGCCCCGGGACCAACCACCACGTGGTCCAGCATAGCTGGAGCAGTGGCAGCAGATGCCGACTGAGCCGGGGGATCCGAACTCGGTGCAGTCGTCATCGACCTACCACGCCTAATCAAGTCTGACATCTGCACATATAATTTCATTCAGAATTTAAACTAATTAATTAAAAGCATAGCCTGACCTAGGGTTTGGAATTTCGGAGTATCCGGGACTCCGATCAACGATCGGTCGAATCCTAAACGATCCTAGAAACACAAAGGTACAACTACGTGAGTTTCAGTTCGATCCAACGGTCCGAACATATCAAACCCGGAAATCGCACAATAGGCGAAATCCGATCAAGACTCAAACGGCAACCAAATTCAAATCCGAGCAAACCTACGCGCCCGTGACAAACAGGGGATTGCTCTGGGGATTGCTCTGGGACCCAAAGCCCCACTGCCACAGTATCCCAGCCACCACAGTGATAAAATTTTGTCCAAAGCGATAAAATTCGCCGAAAAATTCTAAAAACTAAGGGCCAAGGTTCCTACCCTAGGTTGAAAACATTAAATGGAGCCACTTTTGTTCTCGGACCTACCTCGAAAAATGGCCGGAAGTGGCCGGATTTGACATTCCAAAACCGGCCAAAACCTAGGTTATAATTTGTATTTCCTACATCGAAAATTCAGTAAATCCTAACCAACCATCAGCTAGAGCACAAAAAGTAGTCGAGAAATCATACCTCAGGTGTCCGAAATGGCGGCCGGAGGAGAGAGAAATCGGCGGCGAAAATTCGGGATAAACCGAAGCAGGGGGGCGGCGACGCGGCAGGGGGGGCGGCGACGGAAGGGTTATAGCGGAGGTGACGGCAGGGAGGTGGCTGAGGTACGAACGGAGAGAGATAAGATGGCGGAGAGAGATAAGATGGCGGAGGAGCAAACCAGAAATCGGGAAGAAGAAGGCTCGGGTCGTTTCTGCAGATTTATGTGACTTTGCGCGACGAATACAAATCCGTCGCGCAATTCTCGTCGCGCAAATTGGCTTTAATGAAACTTGCGCGACGAACAAAAAATTGCGCGACGAATCCGTATAGTGGCGCGACGAATCTGAATGGTTGCGCGACGAATACTAAGTTGTCGCGCGAACTCTGTCGCGCAAAATGGAATTAATGAACTATGCGCGACGGATACTCAGATATTCGTCGCGCAAAACGTTGTTGGCCGCCAAAATTTTGGGATTTAGGGTTTAGCGGGAGGCTGAATCTGAATGGTTGCGCGATGAACATGAAGTTGTTGCGCAAACTCTGTCGCGCAAAATGGAATTAATGAACTATGCGCGACGGATATTATGATATTCGTCGCGCAAAACGTTGTTGGCCGCCAAAATTTTGGGATTTAGGGTTTAGCGGGAGGCTGAATCTGAATGGTTGCGCGACGAACATGAAGTTGTCGCGCAAACTTTGTCGCGCAAAATGGAATTAATGAACTATGCGCGACGGATAATAAGATATTCGTCGTGCAAAACGTTGTTGGCCGCCAAAATTTTGGGATTTAGGGTTTAGCGGGAGACTGAATCTGAATTGTT